>NC_090377.1:114454518-114782018 GCF_036365525.1 Heterodontus francisci
TAGGAGGGGGAGGGGAGAGAGGGATGGAGGAGGGGGAGGGGAGAGAGGGATGGAGGAGGGGGAGGGGAGAGAGGGATGGAGGAGGGGGAGGGGAGAGAGGGATGGAGGATGGGGGAGGGGAGAGAGGGATGGAGGATGGGGGAGGGGAGAGAGGGATGGGGGAGGGGAGAGAGGGATGGGGGAGGGGAGAGAGGGATGGGGGAGGGGAGAGAGGGATGGGGGAGGGGAGAGAGGGATGGGGAGGGGAGAGAGGGATGGGGGAGGGGAGAGAGGGATGGGGGAGGGGAGAGGGATGGAGGAGGGGGAGAGAGGGATGGAGGAGGGGGGAGGGGAGAGAGGGATGGAGGAGGGGGGAGGGGAGAGAGGAGAGAGGGATGGAGGAGGGGGGAGGGGAGAGAGGAGAGAGGGATGGAGGAGGGGGAGAGAGGGATGGAGGAGGGGGGAGAGGGATGGAGGAGGGGGGGAGAGGGATGGAGGAGGGGGGGAGAGGGATGGAGGAGGGGGGGAGAGGGATGGAGGAGGGGGGGGAGAGGGATGGAGGAGGGGGGGGAGAGGGATGGAGGAGGGGGAGAGAGGGGGGGGGAGGAGGGGGAGAGAGGGGGGGGAGGAGGAGAAGAGAGGGGGGGGAGGAGGAGAGAGAGGGGGGGGAGGAGGAGGAGAAGAGAGGGGGGGGGAGGAGGAGGAGAAGAGAGGGGGGGGGGAGGAGGAGGAGAAGAGAGGGGGGGGGGAGGAGGAGGAGAAGAGAGGGGGGGGGAGGAGGAGGAGGAGAGAGGGGGGGGAGGAGGAGGAGGAGAGAGGGGGGGGGAGGAGGAGGAGGAGAGAGGGGGGGGGAGGAGGAGGAGGAGGAGAGAGGGGGGGAGGAGGAGGAGGAGAGAGGGGGGGGGAGGAGGAGGAGGAGAGAGGGGGGGGGGAGGAGGAGGAGGAGAGAGGGGGGGAGGAGGAGGGGGGGAGGAGGAGGAGAGAAGAGAGGGGGGGAGGAGGAGGGGGGGAGGAGGAGGAGAGAAGAGAGGGGGGGAGGAGGAGAAGAGAGAGGGGGGAGGAGGAGGGGGGGGAGGAGAAGAGAAGGAAGAGAAGAGGAGGAGAAGGGAGGGAGGGGGAGGAGAGAGGAGAAGGGAGGGAGGGGGAGGAGAGAGGAGAAGGGAGGGAGGGGGAGGAGAGGAGAAGGGAGGGAGGGGGAGGAGAGGAGAAGGGAGGGAGGGGGAGGAGAGGAGAAGGGGGGAGGAGAGGAGAAGGGAGGGAGGGGGAGGAGAGAGGAGAAGGGAGGGAGGGGGAGGAGAGGAGAAGGGAGGGAGGAAGGAGAGGGGGAGGGAGGCGAGGGAGGGAGGGGGTCGGGGCATCGAGGGGAGGAGGGTCAGAGAGAGAGGAGGAGGGGAGGGGGCAGAGAGGGGGAGGAGGGGCAGAGAGCGAGGGGGAGGAGGGGCTGCGAGAGAGAGAGAGCAAAAGGGGGAGAGTGGGTGCAGAGACAGAGAAACGGTGGGTACAGAGAGAGAAGGGAACACAGCAGTTCGTGGGGAACCCTGAGCAGGCAGCCCTGAGCGGGGTGGGGAGCATGGAGTTGGGAGCAGGGAACCCTGAGACACTGGGGTGGAGAGAAAAATTGGGCGAGAGATACAGGGACGGGGAGAGGGGGGACGAGAGAGCGTCGAAGTAATTTGTATTGCACAGAAGGAGGGCATTCTGTCCATTGAGCCATGGAGCAATGCAGTCAGTCCCACTCCCTGGCTCGATCCCTGCCAGTCTATTTCTCTCAGGTGGCCATCCAACCTCCTCCTGAAGTCATTGATCGTCTCCACTTCCATCTTCCTTGTGGGCAACAAGTTCCAGGTCATTGCCACCCACTGCGTCAAAAAATTGCGTTTTCATATTCCCCTTGCTTTTTTTGCACAAAATCTGTGTCCCTCAGTTCTGGTGAGGTGGGGTGGGGAGGGTGAAAGTGAGAACTGCACACGCACACAGTGTGGGGAGAGGGGGTGAGAGATCAAGGTGTCTCCTGAAAGATGGACATCTGTCCAGAATACTCAGCATTGCTACATTGTGCACGGGCAGAGATTGACTACTTATGCAAGCAAAAATAATTCCAGGTATGTCAGTAAATTAGTTTTCAATATAGTGACATGAAGTAAGTCCATAAATTAGTCGTCTTATTTAAAGCTTCTTCACAAAAATGCACCTTTGTTGTTTTTAAATGCCTTTATCTCTCGAAATTTGCTCTCTGGCACCCCCCACCTCGGCCAAGCAAAACTTGTAAGGCGGCCCTCCACCCAAAGAGGTTGGACAACACGACTGTATCCTTTACTGATCAGTTAGCTGTCTCCCATTCTTGGGATTGGTATTTCTTCCTTGCCTGTTCCCTCAATGTCATCAACGCTTGCTGCTTGAACAAAAATAGTCACAAAATCAATAGCATTGGACGAAACTCAACTAACTTGTGTCTTTCTGATTTCCGTTTTGGCTCTTCTGAAGGTGATGACTTGTGTTGGAATATTCTTCAGGAGCTGGCATCCCTTACCTAGCTAGCTATTCTAAAATGTTTTTCTGCAGACTAAGTGTGGCCAGGCTGACTGACTGTGGGAGACATAATGACCAAGTCAGATCCTGCTCTAACCTGACATCGCCTGTTCTTCCCAGTCTGGGGTGGTGGATAGGAACAGTAGAAGATCTCCTTTCTTTACTTTGCTCCAACCCAAGGGATGCTGAGCAGAGTGCCTCCATCAGTGGAGGGGAAAATATGAATGAGAGGGGCTGTGGAGCCAGAGTATCGGAACAGGATTAGGCCAATTAACTCCTGTTCTGCCAGTCAATCAGGTCATGGATGATCTGTATTTTAACATCATTTACCCACCTTTGTTACAAATCCCTTGACACTGTTACCCAACAAAAACCTACCTGTCTTGAAAATTTCATTTGACCTATATAAGTTCGCCTGATTCTTCTCTGTTCCTGGTCTGAGAGATGCTGTGTTGGGATGTCCCAGGTGGGCAGGGGATGGGAGTACAGGAGACAATGTTATGCTGCTAAATGCTTCTCCTGGTTGGCATAGGTAGATGATTGGTAATAGCTTGACCACTGGAAATGCATGCCCAGTAAGGTCATTTATTAGCACGAGTGGGAAGAGTAAATGGAGAGATTGCATTCCTTCACAGATTAACATTCTACTCAGGCTGACTCTCCAGCTAAAGCTCAGCCAGGAAATTCCAGGTTGAGTTCCCAACCTTTGCTGTAATTTCTGATCTTGGATATGGTTGGTTTCTAGCTGAAGAGTAGGAAAATCAGCCCTTTCCTGGTGACCCCTGATGGGAAGCACATAGCAGTGATGACAGATGGGACTCAGCTGGACTCTGATGCTCCACCTTGATCAAGGTAACATCAACGCAAGCTCGAGGAACAGCATCTCATCTACCGATTAGGCACACTATAGCCTGCCGGACTGAACATTGAGTTCAATAATTTCAGAGCATGACAGCCCCCCACTTTACTTTCTTTTCAGTCATTTTTAGTTATTTTTTCTTCCTTTTTTTTGCATTCCTTTTTACATTTTTTACAATCTTTTTTTGCATTTATTTCATTTCATCTTAGTTTGTTCAGTTTGCTTACCCACTGTTTTTTTCAGGTTGTTTTTCTTCAGGTTTGCACTTGCTGCTGTTCAATATTCAGTATATTCACACCTAATCTGTACTAATGCTTTGTCTTTCAACACACCATTAACATATTGTTTGCCTTTGCTCCGTGACCTTTTGGTCAGCTATGTGGCCTGGTCCAATCTGCACCTTCTCCTTTGTTATCTCTTGCCCAACCCCCACCTCACTTGTTTATAATCTGTGACTTTTCTAATATTTGTCAGTTCCGAAGAAGGGTCACTGACCCGAAACGTTAACTCTGCTTCTCTTTCCACAGATGCTGCCAGACCTGCTGAGTGAATCCAGCATTTCTTGTTTTTGTCCCCTCACACTTGTGATGGGTTCTGATGAAAAGTCATAGACCTGAAACATTAACTCTGGTTCTCTCTCCACAGATGCTGCCTGACCTCCTAAGTATTTCCAGCACTTCTTGTTTTTATTCCCTTATATTTGTTATCAGAGGTCAGTTTTACTTTTGTCACTCCACTTGCCCTATACCAGTTCTCAGCAGAACCTGTGCTCCACAGGGATGAGAGAGAAATTCAGAACAGATATCGCCAAGGCTGCAGTTTGATTTGTAGTGGTCTGATAGTATGTGGTGTTGACAGAGCCACTTGGCATCTCCTATATCTGGGTAAAAATGCTCGGTGGGGGTGTAGAATGGAGCTATAAGGACCAGATGGTCTGAGGTCTAAGCCCTGATCTGTGCTGAGTTAACTGATCTTAACCAGGCATACATTTGGCCTGTTGGGCAAGGGATAGGGAAAATCAGCCAGGTTTCCTACTCCTGATTTCTTTCCAGTGACTCCTGCTGGAAAGTGTTCATATTTGAACCGTTTTCCCATGAGAATCAGCACCTTCAGAAGAAATATATTTGAATGCCAATGTGAAAGTAGATATGTCTTCAACTGTATGGGTTGTGTTTTTACCTCACTGAAATGTTGTGATGCTCTTAGTCGGAATGCCGTGGGTTATAGAGTCATTTAAGGCACAGAAGGAGGCCATTTGGCCCATCAAGTCCATGCCGGCTCTCCACAGAGCTATGCTCAGTCCCACTCCCCAGCTCGATCCCCATAGACCTGCAGTTCTATTTTTCTCAAGTAGCCATCCAACTTCCTCTTGAAATCATTGATTGTCTCCGCTTCCACTGCCCTTTTGGGCAGCGAGTTCCAAGTCATTACCACCCGCTGCATTAAAAAGTGCTTCCTCACATTCTTTTGCCCAAAACTTTCAATCTGTGTCCCTTACTCCTTGTACCATTTGTTAATGGGAGCAACTTTTCCTTGTCTAACTTATCTAAGCCGGTCATAATCTTGTACACTTCATGTAAATCTCCCCTCGATCTCCATTGTTCTAAAGAGAATGAAAACCCAGCTTTTCTAACCTAACCTTGTAACTAAAATCCTCCATCCCTGGAACCATTCCGGTAAATCTCCTTTGCACCCTTTCGAGGACCCTCACATCCTTCCTGAAGAGTGGTGGCCAGAACTGGATGCAGTATCCCAGTTGGGGCCTAACCAGAGCTTTACAGAGGTTCAGCAAAACCACCCTGCTTTTGTACTCAATACCTCTATTTATGAAGCCCAAGATCCCATATGCCACCTGCAAAGATCTATGCAGGTGCACCCTCTGTTCCTGCACACTCTTTAGAACTATGCCATTAAGTACATATTGCCTCAACCTATCCCTTCTGCCAAAATGCGTATTGTCAGGATTTATTCCATTTGCCACCTCTCTGCCCGTTCTGCTGGCCTATCTCTGTCCTGTTGCAGGAAGTTCATATCATCCTCACTGTTCGCCGCACCTCGGTGTTGTCAGCAAATTTTGAGACTCTCCTCTGAATTCCAAGATCCAAGTCATCTATTTATTTATATATATTTTTATATCATCCTTAGCTGTTTTGGGATTGCAGGCGTGTTGTCAATGTGCTGGCTGCTATCCTGTTGATCTGTCACCCCCCCCCCCCCCCCACCAGCAGAGCGTGCTCCCTCAAGTCCACCATACGGAATTGCAGTACTGCGCACCCCCTCGGTTAACTTTGGTTCCTTCTCAACACCACGCTGCCAGATGTTGTAATCTCGTAGGACCTAGGCTCACTGCAACTCCTGACACCTTTGCAGGTAACCAAGTTATCATTGTGGAGTGTATGACTCTGACCCTTTGTCCTGCATGTAGCTGAGGTAGTTCTGCTCTGCGTGTTGGTGATGCACCGGGTGGTGGCGTAGTGGATTGTCACTGGACTCAGAGACCCAGGGTATTGCTCTGGGGACATGGGTTCAGTTCCCACCACAGCAGAAGGTGGAATTTGAATTCAATTAATAGATCTGGAATGAAAAAGCTAGTCTGATGATGGCCATGAAACCATTGTCGATTGTTGTAAAAGCCCATCTGGGTCACTAATGTCCTTTACGAACATCTGGGGGCTTGTGCCAAAGTTGGGAGAGCTGTCCCACAGACTAGTCAAGCAACAATCTGACATAGTCATACTCACGGAATCATACCATGCAGACAATGTCCCAGACACTGCAATCACCATCCCCGGGTATGTCCTGTCCCCCGGCAGGACAGACCCAGCAGAGGTGGCGGCACAGTGGTATACAGTAGGGAGGGAGTTGCCCTGGGAGTCCTCAACATCGACTCTGGAACCAAGAAGTCTCATGGCATCAGATCAAACATCGGCAAGGAAACCTCCTGCTGATTACCACCAACCGCCCTCCCTCAGCTAATGAGTCAGTACTCCTCCATGTTAAACTCTACTTGGAGGAAGCATTGACGGTGGCAAGGGCACAGAATGTACTCTGGGTGGGGGACTTGAATGTCCATCACCAAGAGTGGCTCGGTAGCTCTGCAACTGACCGAGTCCTAAAGGACATATCTGCTCGACTGGATATGCGGCAGGTGGTGAGGGAACCAACAAGTGGGGAAAACATACTTGACCTTGACCTCGTCCTCGCCAATCTGTCTGCCACAGATGCATCTGTCCATGACAGTATTGGTAGGAGTGACCATCGCATAGTCATCATGGAGACGAAGTCCCGCCTTCACATTGAGGATACCCTCCTTTGTGTTGTGTGGCACTACCACCGTGCTAAATGGGATAGATTTCGAACAGATCTAGCAATGCAAAACTGGGCATCCATGAGGCGCTGTGGGCCATCAGCAGCAGCAGAATTGTACTCAACCACAATCTGTAACCTCATGGCCTGGCATATCCCCCACTCTACCATTACCATCAAGCCAGGAGACCGACCCTGGTTCAGTGAAGAGTGCAGGAAGGCATGCCAGGAACAGCACGAGGCATACCTCAAAACGAGGTGTCAACCTGGTGAAGCTACAACTCAGGACTATGTGTTCCAAACTGCGTAAGCAGCATGCGATACACAGAGCTAAGCAATCCCATAATCAATGGATCAGATCTAAGCTCTGCAGTCCTGCCACATGCAGCCGTGAATGGTGGTGGACAATTAAACAACTAACTGGAGGAGGTGGCTCCACAAATATCCCCATCCTCAATGATGGGGGAGCCCAGCACATCAGTGCGAAAGATGAGGCTGAAACATTTGCAACAATCTTCAGCCAGAAGTGCCGAGTTGATGATCCGTCTTGGCCTCCTCCTGAAGTCCCTTGCATCACAGATGCCAGACTTCAGCCAATTCGATTCACTCCGCGTGATATCAAGAAACGACTGAAGGCACTGGATACTGCAAAGGCCAATAGCCCTGACAATATTCCGGCAATAGTACTGATGAAGACCTGTGCTCCAGAACTTGCCGTTCCCCTAGCCAGGCTGTTCCAGTACAGCTACAACACTGGCGTCTACCCTGCAATGTGGAAAATTGCCCAGGTATGTACACAAAAAGCAGGACAAGTCGAACCCAGCCAATTACCGCCCGATCAGCCTACTCTCAATCATCAATAAAGTGATGGAAGCTGTCATCAACAGTGCCATCAAGCGGTACTTGCTTAGCAATAACCTGCTCAGTGACGCTCAGTTTGAGTTCCGCCAGGGCCACTCAGCTCCTGCCTTCATTACAGCCTTGGTTCAAATATGGACAAAAGAGCTGAACTCGAGGTGAGGTGGGAGTGACTGCCCTTGACATCAAGGCAGCAGTTGATCGAGTATGGCATCAAGGAGCTCTAGCAAAACTGAGGTTAATGGGAATCGGGGGAAAATCTTCCGCTGGCTGGAGTCATACCTAATGCAAAGGAAGATGGTTGTAGTTGTTGGTCAATCATCTGAGCTCCAGGACATCACTGCAGGAGTTCCTCAGGGTAGTGTCCAAGGTCCAACCATCTTCAGCTGCTTCATCAATGACCTTCCTTCAATCATAAGGTCAGAAGTGAGGGTGTTTGTGGATGATTGCACAATGTTCACCATTCGTGACTCCTCAGATCCTGAAGCAGTCTGTGTAGAAATGCAGCTAGACCTGGGCAATATCCAGGCTTGGGCTGATAAGTGGCAAGTAACATTCACGCCACACAAGTGCCAGGCAATGACTATCTCCAACAAGAGAGAATCTAACCATCTCCCCTTGACATTCAGTGGCATTACCATTGTTGAATCCCCCACTATCAACATCCTAGGGGCTACCATTGACCAGAAACTGAACTGGAATAGCCATATAAATACTGTGGCTACAAGAGCAGGTCAGAGGCTGGGAGTCCTGCAGCGAGTCGCTCATCACCTGACTCCCCGGGGCCTGTCCACCATCTACAGGGCACAAGTCAGGAGTGTGATGGAATAATCTCCACTTGCCTGGATGGGTGCAGCTCCAACAACACTCAAGAAGCTCGACACCATCAAGAACAAAGCAGCCCGCTTGATTGGCACACCATCTACAAACATTCGCTCCCTCCAGCACTGACGCACAGTGGCAGCAGTGGGTACCATCTACAAGATGCACTGCAGCAATTCACCAAGGTTCCTTAGACAGCACCTTCCAAACTCGCAACCTCTACCAGCTAGAAGGACAAGGGCAGCAAATGCATGGGAACGCTACCACCTGCAAGCTCACCATCCTGACTTGGAACTATGTTGCTGTTCCTTCACTGTCACTGGGTCAAAATCCTGGAACTCCCTTCCTAACAGCACTGTGGGTGTACCTACCCCACATGGACTGCAGCGGTTCAAGAAGGCAGCTCACCACCACCTTCTCGAGGGCAATTAGGGATGGTCAATAAATGTCCAGTTGAAGTTCTACACTATCTTTCTCACAATTCACAATTGTTCCTAGTTTCGTATCATCTGCAAATTTTGAATTTGTGCGCTGTACACCAAGGTGTAGGTCATCAATATATATCAGGAAGAGCAAGGGTCCCAACACTAACTCCCGAGGAACTCCACTACAAACTTTCTCCGAGCCCGAAAAACATCCATTAACCACTATTCTTTGTTTCTAATCACTCAGCCAATTTTGTATACATGTTGCTACTGTTCCTTTTATTCCATGAGCTATAACTTTGCTCACAAGTCTGTTGTGTAGCACTGTATCAGATACCTTTGGAAGTCCATGTACGCCACATCAACTGCATTGCCCTCATCAATCCTCTCTGTTACCATTTCAAAAGAACTCCAAGTTAGTTAAACATGATTTTCCCTTCTCTCCTTTAGCCATTTAGTACATTTTATTAGGACATGTGACTGAAAACTGCCTCAGAGGTAGATTTAGAGGTGAGAGGGGTAGGGAAGCAGAGAGGTTTAGGGTGGCAATTCCATAGTTTAGAGCTTTGGCAACTGAAGGAACTGCCACCAATTGAACGAAGAAAATCGGGGATGCGCAAGAGGCTGGAATTGGCAGATTGCAGAGATCTCAGAGGTTTGTAGGGCTGGAGAAGATTGTAGGGAAAGAGTAGGTAAAGCCACGCGCTGCCCAAAGTGACATCTTTCAAATGAGATGTTAAACTTGGGTGAACGTGCTCCCCTGATGGTGGTGTGTTGGGGAATTTCTAGATATTGACTTAGTTATGATGAAGGAATGGCAATACATGTTCAAGTCAGGATGGTCCGCGACTCTGAGGGCACTTGGAGATGTTGGTATTCTGACAACATTGTTGCTTTTGTTCTTCTTGGTGGTGGAGGCCATTGGGGTAGGAGTTACTGTAGCACATTTTATAGATTGTACATGCTCTCGACACAGGTTGCTGACCTTCTCTCCTTTAGCCATTTAGTAAATTTTATTTTAATAGCATACTTTGTTAGTTAAAAAGTCATGTTCCAAAGGCTTTCCTGTGGAGCCTTGAATGCATCTATCTATTGGAATAAAAAGAAAATATGAATGTACTCTGGTAATTAGGTCAGGACAGCTGCCTCACTCCCCCAGTGCTTCTATTTACAAGAATTGCTGATAATGTACTCAGGCCAGATTTTAAATTCCCAATCCATCTGTAAACTGATCACATTCGGAAGCATTCTCTCTCTCTACCTTTGCTGGGAGATGGTTTCTTAGTTCAACCACTGAAGCATAGTCACTGTGAGTTTCAGCTCTGTCTGCAGATGCATTCAGGGCTCTGTAAAAGGATTAGCTCAGACACATTGAGGGATAGGTGCTGTAAGTTTGATGAGACTTGCTCAGGAATGATTTGGATTTCTAGCTTGTTATGTTTGTTGTGTTCGGTGTCACTAAGCATTCCTGTAAGCACACCAGTGTGTGCCATTTTGTGCCTAATATCCTGTAAGATGGTAGCACTCACATCTGAGTAAGAAGGTCGTGGTTTCAAGCCCCACTTTAGATACTTGAGCCCATGATCTAGGCCAGAGGTCTGCAACCTGCAGCTCCGGAGCTGCATGTTGCTCATCCGGGACTCGTGCGGCTCCCGACCTTGATTGATCGAATCTATTTTGGTAATTAAATGCCTTGTTCCATTTTTTCAAAAACTTTTATGAACATTGTACTTGAGAGAAGGTGTCATTCAAGTAACAACTTCTTTTGCAAAAATGTTTTTGAAGTGTGTCTCCTGTTTATTATTATTGGTATTGAGTAACAGCATTGCAGCTCTTAAGGTATTGAGTTTTTGACTAAATTTTTTTAAATGGCCATGTGGTTGATGGTGAGGAAGAAAACTGTAGACATTATTTATTCGCTCATGTGATGTTTGTGTCGCTGGCTAAGCCAGCGTTTATTGCCCAACCCTAATTGTCCTTGAGAAGGTGGTGGTGAGCGTCCTTCTTGAACCGCTGTAGTCCTTGGGGTGTAGGTACGCCCACAGTGCTGTTAGGAAGGGAGTTCCAGGATTTTGACCCAGCGACAGTAAAGGAATGGCGATTTAGTTCCAAGTCAGGATGGTGTGTGGCTTGGAGGGGAACTTGCAGATGGTGGTGTTTCCATGCATCTGCTGCCCTTGTTTTCTAGATGGTAGAGGTCTCGGGTTTGGAAGGTGCTGTCAAGGGAGCCTTGGTGTGTTGCTGCAGTGCATCTTGTAGATGGTACACACTGCTGCCACTGTGCGTCGGTGGTAAAGGGAATGTTGAAGGTGGTAGATGACCAGTCAGTCGGGCAGCTTTGTCCTGGATGGTGGTGAGCTTCTTGAGTGTTGTTGGAGCTGCACCCATCCAGGCAGGCAGAGAGTATTCCATCACACTCCTGACTTGTGCCTTATAGATGCTGAACAGACATTGGGGAGACAGGAGGTGAGTTACTCGCCGCAGAATTCCCAGCCTCTGACCTGTTCTTGTAGCCACAGTATTTATGTGGCTGGTGCAGTTTCTGGTCAATGATAGCCCCTAGGATGTTGATAATGGGGGATTCAGCGATTGCAATGCCATTGAACATTAAGGGGAGATGGTTAGATTCTCTCTTGTTTTAGGTGGTCATTGCCCGGCACTTGTGTGGTGCGAATGTTACTTGCCACTTATCAGCCAAAGCCTGGATGTTGTCCAGATCTCGCTACATCTGAACACGGGCTGCTTTATTGCTTGAGTAGTTGCGAATGGTGCTGAACATTGTGCAATCACCGGCGAACATCTGCACTTCTGACCTTATGGAAGGAAGATCATTGATGAAGCAGCTGAAGATGGTTGGTTCTCGGACACTACACTGAGGAACTCCTGCAGTGATGTCCTGGAACTGAGATGATTGACCTCCAACAACCACAACCATCTTCCTTTGCGCTTGGTGTGACTCCAACCAGTGGAGAGTTTTCTCCCCGGTTCCCATTGACTCCGGTTTTGATAGGACTCCTTGATGCCATACTCGGTCAAATACTGTCTTGATATCAAGGACAGTTACACTCACTTCACCTCTGGAGTTCAGCTGTTTGTCCATGTTTGGACGAAGACTGTAATGAGGTCAGGAGCTGACCCTGGTGGAACCCTAACTGAATGTCAGTGAGCAGGTTTTTGCTGAGAAAGTGCCACTTGATAGTGCTTTCGATGACCTACTTCCATCACTTTGCTGATGATCAAGAGTTGACTGATGGGGCAGTAATTGTCCGGGTTGGATTTGTCATTTTTGTGTACAAAACATACTCGGGCAATTTTCCACATTGCCAGTTAGAAATAGCTCGCCTAGGGGCGTGTCTAGTTCTGGAGCACAAGTCTTCAGTACTATTGCTGGAATGTTGTCGGGGCCCATTGCCTTTGCAGATCCAGTGCCTTCATACGAATATACGAATTAGGGCCAGTAGTAGGCCATTCAGTCCCTCGAACCTGCTCCGCCATTCAATAAGATCATAGCTGATCTGTTTGTGTCTCGAATTCCACACTCCCATCTACCTCTGATAATCTTTGATTCCCTTGCCTAACAAGAATTTGTCTACCTCCGCCTTAAAAATATTCAATGACCCTGCCTCCACCGCCTTCTGAGGCAGAGAGTTCCAGAGTCTCTCAACCCTCAGAGAAAAAATTTCTCCTCATCTCTGTCCTAAAAGGGTGACCACTAATTTTAAAACAGTACCCCCTGGTTCTCAACTCACCCACAAGAGGAAACATCCTTTCCACATCCACCTGCGGCACAGTGGCGCAGTGGTTAGCACCGCAGCCTCACAGCTCCAGGGACCCGGGTTCGATTCCGGGTACTGCCTGTGTGGAGTTTGCAAGTTCTCCCTGTGTCTGCGTGGGTTTTCTCCGGGTGCTCCGGTTTCCTCCCACAAGCCAAAAGACTTGCAGGTTGATAGGTAAATTGGCCATTATAAATTGCCTCTAGTATAGGTAGGTGGTAGGGAAATATAGGGACAGGTGGGGATGTTTGGTAAGAATATGGGATTAGTGTAGGATTAGTATAAATGGGTGGGTGATGTTCGGCACAGACTCGGTGGGCCGAAGGGCCTGTTTCAGTGCGGTATCTCTAATCTAATCTAATCTTGTCACGACCATTCAGGATCTTGTATACTTCAATCAAGTCTCTCCTCACTCTTCTAAACTCCAGTAAAAATAAGCCTAGTCTGTCCAACCTTTCCTGATAAGACAACCTGCTCATTCCAAGTATCAATCCAGTAAACCTCATCTGAATTGCCTCTTACGCATTTACATCCGTCCTTAAATAAGAAGACCAAAACTGCCATTTCTTGATATCACATGAGTGAATCGAATTGGCTGGAGACTGACATCTGTGATGCTGGAGACCTCAGGAGGAGGTCAAGATGGATCATCCACTCAGCACTTCTGGCTGAAGATGGATGCAAATGCTTCAGCCTTGTCTTTTGCACTGGTCTCCCCCATCGTTGAGGATGGGGATATTTGTGGAGCCTCCTTCTGTTAGTTGTTTCATTGTCCCACCCCATTCACGACTGGATGTGGCAGGACTGCAGAGCTTGGGTCGGATCCATTGGTTGTGGGATCACATGTCTATCACATGCTGCTTCCGCTGTTTGGCATGCATTTGGTCCTGTATTGTAGCTTCATCAGGCTGACACTTCATTTTGAGGTATGCCTGGTGCTGCTCCAGGCATGCCCTCTTGCACTTCTCATTGAACCAGGGTTGGTCCCCCAGCTTGATGGTAATGGTAGAGTGGGGGATATGCTGGGCCATGAAGTTACAGATTGTGGTTGAATACAATTCTGCTGCAGATGGCCCACAGCGCTTCATGGATATTCAGTTTTGAATGGCTAGATCCGTTTGAAATCTATCCCATTTAGCACGGTGGTAGTGCCACACAACACGATGGAGGGTATCCTCAGTGTGAAGATGGGACTTGCTCTCCACAAGGACTGTGCAGTGGTCACTCCTACCAATGCTGTCATGGACAGATGCATCTGCGACAGGTAGATTGGTGAGGACGAGGTCAAGTCAGCTTTTTCCCTCTTGTTGGTTCCCTCACCAACTGCCGCACTCAGTCCAGCAGCTATGTCCTTTTGGACTCTGCCAGTAGTGGTGCTATGGAGCCACTCTTGGTAATGGACATTGAAGTCCCCCATCCAGAGTACATTCTGTGCTCTTGCTACCTTCTGCTACTGCACTGTTCAACCTGGAGAAGCACTGATTCATCAGCCAAGTGGGGGGCAGTTGGTAGTAATCAGCAGGAGGTTTCCTTGCCCATGTTTGATCTGATGCCATGAGACGTCATGGGTTCCGGAGTCAACATTGAGGACTCTCAGGGCAGCTCCCACTGTATACCCCTGTGCTGCCACCTCTGGTGTGTTTGTCTGTAAGGTATGATTCCATGAATATGACTGTCAGGCTGTTGCTTGACTAGTCTGTGGGACAGCTCTCCCAATGTTGGCACAAGCCCCCAGATGTTAGTAAGGAGGACTTTGCAGGGTCGATAAGGTTGGGTTTGCCATTGTCGTTTCCAGTGCCTAGGTTTGTCCGGTTTCCTTCCTTTTCTTACACTTTGTAGCGGTTTAATACAACTGAGTGGCTTGCTAGGCTATTTCAGAGGGCATTTAAGAGTCAACCACATCGCTGTGGGTCTGGAGTCACATGTTGGCCAGACCAGGTAAGGACGGCAGATTTCCTTCCCTAAAGGACATTAGTAGGTTTTTACAACAATTGCCAATGGTTTTATGGTCACCATTAGACTAGCTTTTAACTCCAGATTTTTTTTATTGAATTCAGATGTCACCATCAGCTGTCTAACTGTCTAATCCATCAGGATTTGAACCCATGGCCCCAGAGCATCAGCCTAAGCATCTGGATTACTAGTCCAGTGACATTATCACTGCACCACCACCTCCCCAGACTGCAGGAAGATAGTGATGGGCTAGTCAGGTGGGCATAGAAGTGGCAAGTGGAATGCAATCTGGAAAAGCGTCCGGTAATGCATTTTTGGGGACGAACAGGACAATACAATAAATGGTCGGATTATGAGAAGTGTAGAGGAACAGAGGGACTTTGGAATGTATGTCCACAGATTGAAGATAGCAGGGCAGGAAGATTAGGTGGTCAAGAAGACATACAAGATGCTTTTCTTCATTGGCCAAGGTCCTGAAATAGAGGAGGCTGAGGCGAGATTTAATTGAGGTATATAAAATCATGAGCGTCCTAGATAGAGTGTATAGGAAGGACCTATTTCAGTTGGAGGGGTCAATAACCAAGAGGCATAGATTTAAAGTAATTGGTACAAGGATGTGAGTATTTTTTCACCCAGAGGGTGGTAGAGGCAGAAACCCTCATCACATTAAAAGAATAATTGGATATGCACTTGAGGTGTTATAACCTACAGGGCTACGGACCAAGAGCTGGAAGGTGAGGTTTGACTGGATAGTTGTTTTTTGGCTAGTGTGGACACAATGGGCTGAATGGCCTCCTGTGCCATAAATCTTTGTTTCTAGATTAACTAATCACTTATTTCATTGTTGTTTGTGGGACCTTGCTGTGGGCAAATTTGCTGCTGTATTTGCCCACAAAACAACAGTGACTACATTTAAAAGTATATAATTGGCTGTAAATGAAAAGTACTCATTTTAAACAGGATATTTACTGATTATTCTCCTCAGTGCCAAAGCAATAAAAGCTCTTGTGGATTAATCCACATAATGTTGACCCATGAAACTTAAGTTACTGTTAACTCCACGGTGAGATGGGCTGATTAAATTCTTAGCCTTGGTGGCCTCAGATGGACTAAATTGAGGGCAGACAGCCAAATAAAAGCCAATAATCAGAAGCTTCTGACAGTCGATCTGGCCGTCAAAAGTCCTTCCCCGTCCTTCCTCAGATCTGCTGCATTTCTTCACCTCGCAAGGCTGTCAGTCGAAACTTTTGAAAACTTACCTAGGACATCATCATATGGGATGTTTGAATTGAATGGCTTGATCTGAGAGAACTCCATTGATCAACTCGAATCACTTTGGCCAACCAGTGATTGTAGAAAATGAAACTCCTTCCAGAGCTATTTGGGACATTTCTGGGTAGAGTGACAGTCATGGCCCTGCACTCAACAGGTATGAATGTATTTAATTATCCTTACTTGTTTTCCCTAGAACAGAGGAGGCTGAGGGGTGACTTAATTGTGGTGTACAGAATTCTGAGG
Organism: Heterodontus francisci; assembly: GCF_036365525.1. Lineage (NCBI taxonomy): Eukaryota > Metazoa > Chordata > Chondrichthyes > Heterodontiformes > Heterodontidae > Heterodontus > Heterodontus francisci. The sequence continues at coordinate 114,470,541 of NC_090377.1, forward strand.
GGCCTAGATAGAGTAGACAGGAAGGACCTGTTTCCCTTAGCGGAGTGGTCAGTTACCAGGGGGCAGAGATTTAAAGTGATTGGTAGGAGGATTAGAGGGGACATGAGGAAAAGCTTTTTCACCCAGAGGGCGGTGAGTGTCTGGAATTCACTGCCAGGAACAATGGTGGAGGTGGAAACCTCAATTCTTTTAAAAGGTACCTGGTCCTGCACCTGAAGTGCTGTAATCTGCAAGGCTATGGACCAGATGCTGGAAGGTGGTATTAGATTGGGCAGCTAGTTGGTTCAGCCAGCACAGAGACAATGGGCTGAATGGCCTCCTTCTGTGCCGTAATCTTTCTGTGCTTCTATTCCCACCGATGAATGTTACTGCTTTTGGTGCTTCAGACAATAATGTATATTCTCTGAAATATGCGTGAAAGGTTAGCTGTATGCAGTTTTAACAGTGTGTATGGCCTAACCAAGAATGAATTGAACATTAATACAGCATGGACAAAATGCATAATCTTTGTCCCTTTTAATCTGGTTTTATATAGCTTAGTGCAGCTGCTGCCTTCTCCTCCTCCTCTCTGGGACCCGCAGATGTTAAGAAGAATCGTACTTTTAAGGAGAGGAAACTCGTCAGCAAGATATTTGAACAATAATTTTTTTGTTACCTAGTATTAAGTGGGAGGATAGATGTGTGAAAAGAAAAACAGAGAACGTGCTGCCTCATCCATTAACTACTACACTCCTGCAATGTGTTATTTAAATTTCGCACATGTTCCTGTTTGAGATTATTAATTGGAATGATTTTGCCAGCTGCACGTTTGTCCAAAAGTAGCTGATGCCGTTTGTGTTGCATTGCTGAATGTGGCTCCTGCTGTAGCATTGCGCCTACTCTTAGTTTTAGAGACAGCAAGACCCAAAGATCTGATCTAAAGAAAGAAATTCCTCTAATATAGCATCTTTCACAATCTGAGGACATTCCAAAGAGCTTTATAGATATTAAAATACTCTTGAAGTATAGTAACTGCTGTACTGTAGGAAAATGTAGCACCCAATTTGCATGTAGCAAGATCCCACAAAGAAGGATGAGATAAATGATCAGGTAATCTTTTTAGTGATAGTTGAGGGATAAAGGTTGGTCAGAACACCAGAACTCCCCTACTTTTCGAATTGTGCCATGGGATCTGTTAAATTCACCTGAGAGCGAAGACGGGGCCTCAGTTTAAAGTCTCATCTGAAAGACAGTTCAGCACTTCCTCGGTACTGCACTGAGGTGTCAGCCTAAATTTTGTGTCAGGTCTCTGGAGTTGGACTTGAGCCCACAACCTTCTGACTTAGGTGAGCCAAGCTGATACCGTAATTGAAAATTTTAACGAGTTCAAACTCTTAAGCCCAAAGTGATGAGCATGTACTGCTTATCAGAAAATCAGTGGTGACTTGGACCTCAAATTGAGAAATGTTTTTGCGCTACTTCATCTTCAGCTCCCAGTTCCTTGTTACTGTGTCTGGGGACTACAGACACATCAGTCTTAGATATATCAACAGACAGGAAATGTGGTCTACAATGAACAGAGTTTAATTCTCTAAATTGGTGCAAATGCTTTTTTGAGCTCAACATCAGTTTCTCAGACCCTTGACCAATTTGCACATATTTATAAAAATTGTTTCTTCCTTTATTGGTTCAGTTTTGCTGCTGGTAGCTCTGGGTTGTTTAGAACTTGAGCCCATTTATCCAAGCTGACTCCAGTGCGCTATTGAGGGAGTGCTGTAATGTTGAAAATGCCTTTCTTCAACTGAGATGATAAATCATGATGACCCCATCTGCCAGCTTAGGTGGATGTTGATGATCTCATGGCACTACTTAAAAGATGGCAGCTATTCTGTTGGTGTCCTGGTCAATCATTTTCCCTCAGCAACAACAGCATTTTGTATTTATTTCGTGCCTTTATTTAGCATGTTTTAATGTCCCACAGTGCTTCACAGAGCATAATTAATCAAAAATGAGTTGGTTTTAAGTAGGACCATAAAGAAAGAAAGGGAGGTGGAGAGTTTCTTTGGGGAGTGTGGAATAGAATGTAGAGCTGAGTTGATTGAAATGGCGGAGTAAAGGGTGTTTTTTAATACCACAAACAGCAATAAGTTAAATGACCAGATAATCTATTTTTGGTAGTGTGTGTTGAGGGACAACTGTTGGCCAGGACACCAGGACTACTCTCTTGCTCCTCTTCGAAACGTGCTATGGAATCTTTTCCGCCCACCTGAGATACAAATTGGCTGAACTGGTAAGGTGCTACGGGATATGGAGAAAAGGCCGGGGTAAATGGAGTTGAGGTGCAGATAAGCCATGAACTAATTGAATGCCGAAACAGGCTGTCGGGGCTGAATGGCCTGCTCCTGTTCCAATGGTACCCATTCAGTTTACCAACCAAACAATCAGGAAGTGGGGGCAACATCATTCAGCTCATGCACAAGGCAACTAACTTTAGCATTCTTACGGCAGATCAAGGAGAATTTTAATTTAAAAGATAATCTTGTTCCCTTTCACAAGATCTGAAACCTGGAGTATATTTGGCAAAATCTGAGTCTGTTACTGTGATAAATTGGATCGCCTACGTCTGTTATGGCTGATTACCTGATTGAGGCTGCACAGATCCATGAGAATATGTAAATACCTGAAGCGTAATTGACAGCTTGCAGAGAGTTTCATTGCTTTAATTCAACCTAGTCCTTCTAATAAAGTCTTCAGAATCCCAGGACTGCATAAGGTTGAGTGATATGCTTGTTTTAAGTATCAAACATGGGCTTTTTGTTTCTTCTTGCTAATTTTTCCCTTCTTGGCATGTAAATCCCAGGTGCTGCCCACCCTTCAAGTGGCTGGTCTTAACCCCTGACCTTGGTAGTGAATTGCGCTAGGCTATTTTATTCTGCCTCACAGCTGAGCCTGGACCTGTTCTCACCTGATATTTACACTCAAATTTTGTCCAACAGGGGTCACTGGATAGTGATCAGCAGCAGCAATTCAGGGCAGCTATCTCTTGATAAGCCTCGGGACACTCAAGCCATTTATAATGTCCCTTGTGGTGCTTGAGGTGAGATGCACTAACTCGTCAGTCCATTTATCATCTCCCTATTAAAATATTGTCATCCCCTGGTCTTTATAGCTAAAAACCAATTGTCTTAATGTTATGCAGCGGTGATGCAGATGAAGGGGAGGTTGCCCATCTCTCGTTGCCCTTGAGAAGGTAGTGGTACACCCACAGGTGCTGATAGGGAGGGAGTTCCAGGATTTTGATCCAGTGATATTGAAGGAACGGCAATATAATTCTAAGTCAGGGTGGTGTGTGACTTGGACGGGAACTTGCTGGTGGTGATACCATGCGTTTGCTGTCCTTGTTCTAGGTGTTAGAGATCGTGGGTTTGGAAGCTCTGGTTAAAGGAGGCTTGGTGAGTTGCTGCAATGCATCTTGTAGATGATGCACACTGCACAGGTGGTGGATGGGAGCACGGTGCACAGGTGGTGGATGGGAGCCGATCAAGCAGGCTGCTTTGTCCTAGATGATATTGAGCTTCTTGAGTATTGTTGGAGCTGCACTCATCCAGGCAAGTGCCTGACTTGTGCCTTGTAGATGGTGGACAGGCTCTGGGGAGTCAGAATATGAGTTACTTGCTGCATATTTCCCAGCCTCTGACCTGCTCTGTAGCCATAGTATTTATATGGTTGGTCCAGTTAAGTTTCTGGTGAATGGTAACCCCCCCAGGGTATTGATGGTGGGGTTTCAGCAATGGTTATACCTTTGATTGCCATGGGGCGAGGGTTAGATTCCCTCTTATTGGAGATGGTAATTGCCTGGCAGTTGTGTGGCACAAATGTTACTTGCTACTTTTCAGCCCAAGCCTGAATGTTGCCCATTGCTGCATGTGGACACGGACTGCTTCAGTATCTGAGGAGTAGTGAACATCCCCACCTCTGACCTTATGATGGAGGGAAGGTCAATGAAGCAGCTCAAAATGGTTGTGCCGAGGACACTACCCTGAGGAACTCCTGGAGCAATGTCCTGGGGTTTAGATATTTGGCCTCCAACAACCACAACCTCTGTGCTAGGTATGACTTCAACAGGCGGAGAGATTTCCCCCTGATTCCCATTGAGTTCAGTTTTGCTCAAGCCCCTTGATGTCAAGGGCAATCACTCTCACTTCACCTCTTGAATTCAGCTCTTTTGTCCATGTTTGAACCAAGGCTATGATGAGGTCTGGAGCCAAGTGGCCCTGGCAGAAGCCAAACTGAGCATTGGTGAGCAGGTTATTGCTGTATAAGTGCCGCTAGATAGCACTGTCGGTGACACCTTTCATCACTTTGCTGCTGATCGAGATTAGACTGATGGGACGGTCATAGGCCGGGTTGGATTTGTCCTCCTTTTTGTATGCAGGACATCTCCTTCTTCTTTGGCCTCCTTGTCTCGAGAGACAATGGGTGAGTGCCTGGAGGTGATCAGTGGTTTGTGAAGCAGCGCCTGGATTGGCTGTAAAGGCCAATTCTGGAGTGACAGACTCTTCCACAGGTGCTGCAGATAAAATTGGTTGCTGGGGTTGTTACACAGTTGGCTCTCGCCTTGCGCTTCTGTCTTTTTTCCTGCCAACTGCTAAGGCTCTTCGACTTGCCACACTTTAGCCTCGCCTTTATGGCTGTCCGCCAGCTCTGCCGATCACTGGCAACTGACTCCCACGACTTGTGATCAGTGTCACAGGACTTCATGTCGCGTTTGCAGACATTTTTAAAGCGGAGACATAGACGGCCGGTGGGTCTGATACCAGTGACGAGCTCGCTGTACAATGGAAGCAGCGAAGATGGAATGAATTGAGACGTTGCTCTTGGTTGACATACGTTGTCCAGGCCTTGCTGTAGAGCAAGGTACTGAGGACACAGGCTTGATACACTCGGACCTTTGTGTTCCGTGTCAGTGTGCCATTTTCCCACACCCTCTTGGCCAGTCTGGACATAGCAGTGGATGCCTTTCCCATGCGCTTGTTGATTTCTGCATCGAGAGACAGGTTACTGGTGATAGTTGAGCCTAGGTAGGTGAACTCTTGAACCACTTCCAGAGCATGGTCGCCGATCTTGATGGATGGAGCATTTCTGACGACCTGTCCCATGATGCTCGTTTTCTTGAGGCTGATGGTTACAGGACATACTTGGACAATTTTCCACATTGCCGGGTAGATGCCAGTGTTAGAGCTGTACTGGAACAACTTAGCTAGGGGCACAAGTACGGCTGCCAGGATGTTGTCAGGGCCCATAGCCTTTGCTGTATCCAGTGCCTTCAGGCTTTTCTTGATATCACATGGAGTGAATTGAATTGGCTGAAGACTGGCATCTGTGATGCTGGGGACCTCAGGATGTTGCCAAGTTGGATCATCCACCCGACACTTCTGGCTGAAGATGGTTGCAAATGCTTCGGTCTTGTCTTTTGCATTGTTGTGCTGGGCTCTGCCATCATTGAGAATGGAGATATTTGTGAAGCCTCCTCCTTGGGTTAGTTGTTTAAATTGTCCACCACCATTCAAAACGGATGTGGCAGGACTGTAGAGCTTTGATCTGATCCATTGGTTATGGGATTACTTAGCTTTATTGATCGCATGCTGTTTCTGCTGTTTAGCATGCATGTAGACCTGTGTTGTAGCTTCACCAGGTTGGCAACTCATTTTTAAGTATGCCTGGTGCTACTCCAGGCATGCTCTCCTGCACTCCTTATTGAACCAGGGTTGGTACCCTGGTTTGATGGCAATGGTAGAGTGAGGGATATACCAGACCATGAGGTTACATTTTGTGATTGAATACAATTCTGCTGCTGCTGTTGGCTCACAGCGCCTCATGGATGCCCAGTTTTGAGCTGCTAGATCTGTTCTGAGTCTAGCCCATTTAGCATGGTGGCAGTGCCACACAACACAATAGACAGTATCCTCAGTGTGAAGATGGGACTTAGTCTCCACAAGGACTGTCACTCCTACCAATATTGTCATGGACAGATGCATGTGCGACAGGTAGGTCGGTGAGGGTGAAGTCAAGTAGGTTTTTTCCCTCTTGTTTCCCTCACCAGCTGCAGGTCCAGTCTCGCAGATATGTCCTTCAGGAGTTGACCACCTCGGTTAGTAGTGATGCTACTGAGCCACTCTTGGTGATGGACATTGAAGTCCCCCCACCCACTGTATATTTTCTACCCTTGCTACCCTCAGTACTACTTCCAAGTGGTGTTCAGCTTGGAAGAGTGCTGATTCATCAGCTGAGGGGAGGGCATTAGGTGGTAATCGGACTTTTCCTTGTCCATGTTTGACCTGATGCAATGAGGTTTCATGGAGTCTGGAGTCAATGTTGAGGACTCCTAGGGCTACTCCCTCCCGACTGTATACCAGTGTACTGCCGCCACCTCTGGTGGGTATGTGCTGTCCAGGGATGGTGATTGAGGAGTCTGGGACATTGACTGTAAGGTATGGTTCGCTGAGTATAACAACAAGCTGTTGTTTGACTAGACTGTGGGACTGCTCTCCCAATTTTGGCACTCATCCCTAGATGTTAGTAAGGAGGACTTTGCAGCGTCGACTGGGCAGGGTGTACCATTGTTGTTTCTGGTGCCCAGATTGATGCCGAGTGGTCTGTCCAGTTTAATTCTTTTTTGATTTTCTGTCGCAGTTTAATGCAACTGAGATGGTTTGCTAGGCCATTTCAGAGGTCAGTTAAGAGTCAACAACATTGCTGTTGGTCTGGAATCATATGTGGACCAGACCGAGTAAGGACGGTAGATTTCCTTCCCTAAAGGACATTAGTGAAACAGATGGGTTTTTATGACAACCCAGTAGTTTCATGGTCACCATTACAGAGACTAACTTTAAAAAATTTTCTTCAAAATTCATTGAATTTAAATTCTGGCTGCCATGGTGGACTTGAACTTGTCCCCACAGCATTAGTCAGGGCCCTGGGATTACTGGCCAAGTAACATTTCTATTATGCCACCGTCATCCTGATACGGTAGCCAGTAGATTGGCGATGTGCCCAATGCTGTATCCATGGGCAGAATTGAGGCTATAGCCATAGGGATATCTGTGGAGTGTAAATCTGAGTTCTTTTTGCCTTCAGTCTGGTTCAGTAAATATACTGAGTCGGATGTGTAGGTAAAATCAATTACCTTATTTGTGCATTAGCCGGCGGACTTACTCTGACACAGCGGCACTGACTCCAACAGAGTCTGTCGGGTCCACCAGAGTAAGTAACAGATACTACTGTTTATACATTAAGATTCATGCTACACCTCCTTGTTTAACCAATCAGTGTGGTACAGTTCAACTTCAATAACGTGCAGTACATCTGTTATTGAGGTTAACAATACACTCCATTCTCAATACATACTTGTTACTAATATAATATTGTTTTACACAGGCAAGATAAAAAGCAGGAGCAGAGGAGTCAGATAAAAAAGCAGAAGCAAGGGAGTCAGCAACGAACATTCTGGTCTCACTCCCCACATCTGTCATGGTTCTGCTGATACCTTGTGACTGATGGTTGTGGGTTAGATTAGCTGCAAGCTGCATTCTGCTATGGCTGTTTCTTAACAATTAAGTCATACTAGCAAAGCTCAGCAAACTGCTCCTATTATTCCTAACTTTGCTAAATTTCCCATTAAGCATAGTGCCATGCCTTTCTGCTCACTTCCACATGGAGGAGAAGCATTATAGATGTTGTGGGTATGTTGGGACAGCTGGGAATGGAACCAGGTTGTGCTGTGTTAAGACATTGAGAGAGCTTGGTGTCTCTGATGTACTGGGGACACTGGACTCCCTGCTCTTCAGACCCTGCTGCTCTTGAACAAGTGCAGTGTGCCATACCTGCTTATATTTGTCACTGCCAAACAGTTGGATTGAGCTTTTGTTGAGTTTGGGATGGAGAGGAGAACCAGGCTGTGTGTCTGTAATTCTGCCCCATTTGTGTGACTTTGTATTTGATGGATTTAGCAACTGGCAGGTCTCTTTGATTTTCTCTCGTAGAGAGTTGTCCAAGCTTTCTGTGTCAGTGGGCTGCTAACTGACACAGGGGACCTTGGAGTTGGGGTGTTACACATCAGGGAAGTTCACATATGAGTGCTTAACATCTTGTATAACATGCCTGTGTGCACTTTTAACTAAGGAATTAAACTAAACGACATAAAAGTCTGCATAAAATAATGCACACAGGAATGGAGTGTGAGTGGGTTCAGCATTCATTTATAAACTTCTCCAATCGAAAGTTTCCCTACACGAAGTTTCAGTTCATATCCCCACTAATTCTGATGGATCTCCAGCTCATGACACTAACAAATGTGATTTAAGAGTTAGCTATCAATGAGGCAACAAAGCTGGGAACCACCCTTCCAAGCCCACGAAGTTCCAACAGAAACAATTCCAAAAGCCGTAGAAGCAGACAGGGCTGAGTTGCCTGAGCTTCGTGTGCTGGATATGTTAAGCAGAAATCAGTTATAGAAACAGAAAATGTTGGAGATATATCACAGGTCTGTCAGCATCTGGAGAGAGAAAAGGCAAGTTAACTTTTTGGATGGAGACCCTGTATTTTTTGGTGACCAAATTAAAACCTAAAGCTTAGCTGCAATTCAGTTTGAGCCCTGATGATGATAATTGAGCCTTTTTCCTTGAACTCTTTGTGCATGAACTGTTCAGTTGAATATCCCTCTATTGGCAATTTTGCCTCTCAAAATGGGGCCCTTTGTGTGTGTGTGTGCATGTTGGGGACGTAAAACCTCATTGTGAGACTTTTGCATCCAGTCAATCGCTCCTATCTTGTGTAAGGGGAGGGAAATGGACTGTTCTCCTGTAAACCTGTTTACTGCATGGAAGTATTTCTGAAAACACAAGGAAGAAATTGTGTGGTATTTAGTTTGACTAGGTCAGTGTTAATGGACTGAGGAGCATTTGAAGTAGGCCAGCTCTTGAGCTGGCATAACGTTGTTCATGAATGTAACAGGATTGGCAGCTGCATTCCTTTCTTGAATTGGTGCGTTTGTAACCCATGTTAACGTTCAGACATCTCAGCAGAATGACAATGAACTATATATGAGGTGGCCAGCTCATAGATTTTGTTGCATATCCAAACACTATATGAGAAAACCAACAGACACCAAGGTTTTTGTCTCAACATAATGCACTAAATATGGGGGGGTTTACTGACTAATGTCTTTCATTGAGCTAGTCACTCCACTTATTAAGCTGACCTCAAGTTCCCTTTATTATTTTAAGTATAAGCGCACTGCATTCTTCTGGCACTGAGTTCGATAGGTTACGTTGGTTCGGATCTTTGGATCATGTCCTGTCTGGCACACATGACTTGTGTGTACTGCTTCCTGATTCCTTCGCATGATCACTGTGGGATGTGAATGGGTCAGGAGCAGATAGGGTTTGACTGTGCTCGTTCCCAGTGTCCAAGTGCACCGAGATAGGCTCAAGTAAAGAATGGATGAGGTGCTGCATGGTTACTACTAGCCACTTCTGTCTTCGAGTGATGGAGCAAGAAAGAAGACCTGCCTCTGATCTGAAGATGCAGTGTCTTCATCTACCAGCCTCAAGCAGTTGTGTACTTCCACTCTGCATCATCCAATGTGCAGTCACCATCCCACTACATTTCTTTCCCAGTGTGTCTTCAAACAGTTAGCTATTGTTTTCAGGGCTGCCTTTCTCCAGGCACACTCAGTGAGTCTGGTCACATAGAACAGCAAGGTTCATATTCTGTGGTTGCGGTGACACTGCTCAGTTGAATGATTGTGGGTGCGATGGCTCGATCCAACCCGTGACAACAGCCTTTTTGCTCAGGGTGATGGTGCCTACTGCAGGAAGTGCAGTGAGCAGAATGAGAATTAAATTTTGTTTCAGCTGCAGTGCCAGTTGAAAAATTAAAAGGAGTTCTTTGTTAAGTAGTGTCTCTGTCCACCGAATGAACTTAATCAGAATATTCCCTTTGCTTCTCTGTGTCTCTGGTTCCCGCCCTCTGCAACTCTCCCCTGCCCACTGCCACTCCGTTCTTTTCATTTTGCATCACATTCATGAAAATACTCTACTAGAGGAGGGCTAATTTCACTGAGTTGAAAGCGAACTCACCCAGGTGGATTTGAATCAAAGATTGGCAAGTAAAACAGCGAATGAACAATTGGAGGTCTTGAAAAAGGTAGTAGTTTGGTTGTAGACTATGCACATTCCCACAAGGAGGAAAGGAAGGGTATCCAAAGCTCAAGCTCCCTGGATGACTGATAGAGATTAAAATAAAAATTCAAAATGAGGCTTGTGATAAATGTCAGGCTCATAATACAGACCCAAGCTGAATACAGCAAGTACGGAGTAGAAATGAAAAAGGAAATAAGGCTGTATGGTAACATTAAAGGGAAATAAAAAGCCTTTCATAAATATATAAAAGTATAATTAAAGGAAGGGTTGAGTCGATTAGGACCAAAACAAGATCATTTTACAAAGTATTTATAATACGAAAACAGGCCAATCAGCCCCTGCTGGTATTTCCACCCCACACAAACAGAGAGGCAGTGGTACTAAATGAGTACTTTGCATTTGTCTTCACTAAAGAAGATGATTCTACCAATCTCGCAGTAAAAGAGCAGGAGGTAGAGAAAATGGATAGGGTAAAAATAAAGTACTTAAAAGGTTGTCAGTGCTCAAAGAGGAAAGATTACCTGGTTTGGATGGGACAGATCCTCGGTTGCTGAGGGAAGTAAGGGTGGATGTACTGGAGGCTCTGGCCACAATCTTCCAGTCTTCCTCAGATATGGGAGCAGTACTCGAGGACTTGAGAATTGCAAATGATGCATACTTACTTGAAAAAGAGGAGAAGGACGAACCTGGCAACTACAGGCCAGTTAGTCTAATGTCTATGGTGAAGAAGCTTTCAGAGACAATAATCCAAGATAAAATGAGCTTTCTGAAGTTGTTTGATGAAGTACCACATAATAGACTCGTTAACAAAATTATAGCCCATGGAATTCAAGGGACAGTGGCAGCATGGATACAAAATTGGCGATATGCAGAAAGCAGAGTGTAGTGGTCAACGGTTGTGTTTCAGATGGAGGGAAGTATCCAGTGTCGTATCCCAGGGGTCAGTATTAGGATCGCTGCCCTTTTTGATCTATATTAATGACCTGGTGTTGAGTATACAGGGCATCATTTCAAAGTTTGCGATGACCCGACAACTTGGAAATGTAGTGAGGAGGATAGTACAGACTTCAGGAGGGCATAGAGAGACTGGTAACATGGGCAGATACATGACAAATGAAATTTAACACAAAAAAGTGATACATTTTGGTAGGAAAGATTTTGAGAGGCAATATAAAGTAAATGGTACCATTTTAAGGAGGTTACAGGAACAGAGACCTTGTGTATGTACATAAATATTTGAAGTGACAGGACAAATTGAGATGGCTGCTTAAAAAAATGAATCTTGGATCTTTGGCTTTATGAACAGAGTGTAAGGAAGCAAGAAATCTATGCTAAACCTTTATAAAACACTGGTTAGGTCTCAGCTGGAGTATTGTTTCCAAATCTGGGCACTATATTTCAAGAACAATGTCAAGGCTTTCAAGAGGATGAAGGGAAGATTTACCAGAATGGTGCTAGGGATAAGGGAGATCTAGAGATGCTGGGGATGCTCTCCTTAGAGCAGAGAAGGTTAAGGGGAAGTTCAGTAGAGGTGTTCAATTCATGAAAGGTTCAGATAGAGTAAATAAGGGGTAAACTGTTTCTAATGATAGATGGGTTGGTAAATAGATGGCACGGATTGACAGAAGAATTAGAGGCGATATGAGATTTTTTTTAACACATCAAGTTATGAACTGGAATATGTTGCCTGAAAGGGTGTGGGAGCAGATTCAGCAATAACTTTCAAAAACAATTTGGGTTAAGTACTAGAAGGGGGAAAAATTTGCAGGGCTGTGGAGAAAGGGCAGGGAGTGGGACTAATGGATAGCTATTTCTAAGAGCCGGCACAGGCACGATGAACCGAATGGACTCCTGTGCTGCATCATGCTATCATTCCATTTGCTCTTAGTTATTTGTACTGCTTGCTGCTCTTGGCCCCTGTTCTGACCCGGTCCCCCATCCCTCCTGATCGACCTGCTCTATATTTTGTAGCATTTGCAGATGTTTTTTCATTTTATCTCCCTTGTGCCTGAATTAAAGCTTCATCTTAATGTGCAGTCGACTTATCTGATTGATTCTCTGATCTATTTTTCGACCAAGTTCCTAGAAGCGATAATTAGAGTGTAAGTGGATTGCAGTAAACTGAATGTTCAATCAAACATCCAAATTAATGTAAAGTGCAGCCTGAGCAGGGCAGTGATTGAAGACGGGCAGCAGTCACTTGCTAATTACATGATTTCATGCTCTACGGCTGTAGCCGTTACTGCAGTTCATTGAGGGCATCGCCACTTCATCAGAAGCTTATTTTTGCTGTGTATGTATCCATTTATAGCTGTGAGGTATTCTTTCCAAAAACCTTTGATGTCTGTGTGCAATTATATTTAAATCTGATACGCGCTGTGCGCTCCTCCATTAACCTTAGCCATGCATAAGCCCAGTTTTGTCTTGATCTGACATACATACGTGCTACCAATGGGACGGGAACAGTCACTGTGTAGCAAGGAGCACAAACCATGACCTTATTACTTCCTCCCCCAGCCAAACTGAATCAGAACACAGACCAGCTAGTAGTATGGACTGGAAGCTTCTGGTCTGACTGGCTGAGTTCCACTTAATCAGTTATCAGATAATCAGATGACCGCAATTGTTGACAACGCGATCGGTAGGTGGCGCTGTTTTGGCACATGCGCAAATACAGCATGTGCCACAAAAACGTCACAGCTTGCGACTGTAGCAGCTGCCAGGACTAAAGATGGCGCTGCTCAAAGAATCACAGAGATGAAACCTGACAAACACGTGGCAGAATACAATGGCCGGAGTGAGAGAGTGGAGCGGGCCGGGGAGAGCAGTGCGGGGGCCGGGGAGAGCAGTGCGGGGGCCGGGGAGAGCAGCGCGGGGGCCGAGGAGAGCAGCGGTAGCGGTGCCGGGGGGGTGAGAGGGAGTGGGGGGGGGGTGGGGGAGAGAGAGGGAGGGAAAGAGGGGGGAGGGAGAGGGAGGAGGGGGGGGAGAAAGAGGGAGAGGGAGGGGGGGGAGAAAGAGAGCGGGGGGTAAGGAAGGGGGGAGGGGGAGAAAGAGGGAGGGGTAAGGCTGGAGGGAGAGGGAGGAAGGGGAGAGAGTAGGGGGGGGAGCAGCGGAACGGAAGAGGAGTGCCTTTTTCTGTGCATGCGCCATAAACACAACAGCAAAAGACTTACTGGCCAGTCCCTGGACCCGGTGACACCAAGGTCTTTGCACGCTCGCTCCCCGCAGCTCTCTACGGCCACTCGCTTCTGGCCCCCTCCATTCAGCCGTTCCCTCCAGCTGCGGATGCCCAATCCAGTTGCTTTCTCCCCTACCCAGTTGCTTTCTCCCCTACCCAGTTGCTTTCTCTACTTCTCCACAGTACTTCAGGCATTGCAACTGTTTGGTCCCTGCATTTTGCATGCTCCCCCTCCCCGCTCCTCCCCGGCTCTCCCCGCCCCTCCCCCGCCCCTCCCCCGCACTCCCTGCCCCTCCCCCGCTCTCCCCGCCCCTCCCCCGCTCTCCCGCCCCTCCCCCGCCCTCTACCCCCCCACCACAGTTGAATATCTGAAGTGCAGTTGCAACGTCGGGGAAATAACATGCAAAACAAAACCTCAACAATTCTGGGTTTAATTATTGAAAAGTTTTATTAAGTTCATTAAGTATCCGAGGAACTGCTGTGCATGGATACATGAGTGTTGTGTCCAGCATTCCCGTTAGACAGACAGGCCGAGTCTCTGCTATGCACAGCTAAAGAGATTGTTCCTGGAGAGCCTTGTGGTGAATAAACGCTTGGCTCTCTATTCCACTACTGTATTGTCCATGTGAAGAAGGCAAAGTCACAAGAGTCTGAGCTCAGTCTATTCTTGGTGAATGTTCCCCAAGCGCATCCCAATGTGCATTCCCAATTCATCCATAAATGCAATGTTCCTTTCCACATCGTGATGAGCTCCGCAGCATGATCCAGTTGCCTTCGTTGCTTGAATGCTGACCTTAAGTCTCAAGGATTGTTTTCTCGACGGCATGTTTTACATGAAAAGAAATAAAGCAAATCAGAGTCAGAGCTTGCCTCCCTCCATCCACTGAAATTACTGTTGTGCACACCTTTTTAAGTTCTGCAGTGAAGGCACCAATTGATAACGTCACCAATGAAGCACTTATTACCCACCTCAGATGCAGGAATCAGCACATCCTTGCGTCCTCTCCTGCACTGCCTCCTTTGCTTGAATGCCGTCCTTAAGTGTCAAGGATTGTTTTCTCAAGGGCACGTTTTACATGAAAGAAAATAAGGAAAGAACATCAGTGTCAGAGCTTCCCTCCCTCCAATGAAATTACTGTTGAGCATGCTTTGTGTTCTGCAGTAAAGGCATGTACTGATAACACCGCCAATGAATCACTTAGTACCCACCTCAGCTGTAGGAGGCAGGATGATGTTACTGCCCCTATCTCGTGATGGTTCAATGCTGCTCTCAGGGAAAACATGAATGATGTGAGGGTGCTGGAAAAGAAGCACATTTCTTTTGGGCTATGAACATAAAGCTGGCCATTTAGCCCAGCTGTTCCCTGCTAGTGGTTATGTTACTCGTGCGTCTTTCCATCCATTCCCATTTAATCCTGCCTACTACTATCACCAGTTGTGTTCACAGCAAGAGCATTCACATTTCTGCTACCACTGGACACGGCATGCTTGTTTCTTTTAGTGCTCAGTCTCTTCTTGCTGAATGTTCCCCAAGTGCTTGACCCCTTTGGACGCCCTCTGCTTGACAGGCAGCAGCTGGCAATTGCGGAGTCTCACAAGGCTCTGCATAGTTGTTTCAACGTCGGATGGGGAAACAGGTGGCTGTGTGTCCATGAGCACTGCCCTGATGGGTGTAGGAGCAGGTAACTGTGTGCCCATGAGCACTGCCCTGATGGGTGTAGGAGCAGGTAACTGTGTGTCCATGTGCACTGCCCTGATGGGTGTAGGAGCAGGTGACTGTGTAACTGAGCAGCAAGGAGAGGGTACCGCAGGTAGGGGAAGTGGAGATTTGAACAGGCAGGCATATGTATGGTCCATCAGATCATTAGGCCAGGGGGTGAGACGCTCAGGATCCAGGGTTTGTGACACGTGACTGATGTCCAGCGCGCGGCTACCTCCATCCGAAGGTGCTTCCGGGCAATTGTTGGGCATAGTAAATGGCTCCATCTCATCAGCCAGTCCTTGTTGCCAGCGGAGAGTCTGTTGCCGCAGCCAGTCCAGTCTCCTCATGAATGCTGCTGTTCCACTCTGCAGAACAGCCTGTTGTAGCTGGTACAATTGATCTGAAAGCAAGCGGTATTTTTCATTGTGGCTGAGGGGCCTTGGCTGTTCCTCTGTAATCACAATGGCAGCAGCCATGCCTGTCGTCGTTAGTCTGAGATGCACGCCAGCGACAATTGGGGGCGAGCCTGTCCAAAGGCAGACCCAGATGCCTCTGCACAACAACAGCATGTTTGCAGGGCAACAAAGTCTGAATGGAGAAGATGCAGCTGCAGGTAGCCTGGCCATCATGTATCTGCAGTGTGTACTGTTTGGCGCCAGAAATCACAGTCACTGTGCCTTCATCCTGCTACATGCGGTGGCCCAGACAATGGAAATGTTTCCAGAGCAACTTACCTTGGAACAATCTCCTGTGTCAAATAAAAATGAAGCACGTCTCCAAAATGAATAAATAATTCAGATAAAATGCGAGAAAATGCCCGACGAAACCTCCCCTCCTTCCACTTTCAAAAAGTCGCGCCGAAGCTTTGACGCATGCGCAGAGGCCAAACTGGCGCGTCGGCGAGGAAGACGAAATAACGCGATGACGTCATCTGCGCATGCGCACAACGGTCATGGCAGGTCGGACCGCAGCGCATGCGCAGAGATGAGGAAACTGTGTGCGCATGCGCGTACCGCGTCGTCTGCGCATGCGCAATTCGGTCCTGGTAAGCCGGACCGCAGCGCATGCGCAGGGGGCATGAGACCGTCTGCGCATGTGCGCACCGCGGCGCATCCTGATGACGTGTCCGATGACGTAGCGTTGTCATGAATTACTTTGTAATCAGATATGTACTTGACTCTGAGTCACCCGGTACTGACTTTTTGTTCTGGGCTATTCTGTAAACAACTCCTCCTGTGGGAGTGAAGTTTGTCTGAAGCCAGGCTTTCAGAGTGGTAATGAGTACTTTCTGATTTAACGTGGTTGATATTGGAATCATCCTAAAGACACAGGAAAATCAGGCTGCCCTCTCCTTCCCCCATCTGGTTGCATAAGTAAACTTGGAATCTTCTGACTTGCTTAGGAGAAAGGGATCCAACAGCTTTCTGATCAAAGTACTGGAGGGTGTTTCATTTATATAATAGTTTGGACGTGGGCACAGGCAGATTGATGTCAGAATTTGCTGATGTCAAATTAGGGACATTGCAACCCATGAGGAAGAATGTAAGAGACTGAAATCAGACAGGTTAGTAGCATGCCAGTTGGGTGACAAATGCAGTTCAATCCAGAGAAATGTGAAGTAGAATGAAGAACAATGAAAGGAAGTATACCCTCAGATCCTTGACTATGAGAAGGAGCAGGTGATTAAGTTGTGCAGATCAAAGGTGAGAATGCAGGTGGTAAAGGATGTTTTGAATAAAAGGTAGGTTTTCTAGGATTTGTATTTCAGGCCATTGAATATAAAAGCAAGGAAGTGTTGTTGAATTTGTCCAGCACACTGGTTAGGTCACTATTAGGAGTACTGTGTCCAGATGTGGACATCTCATTATAGGAAGGGTACTTCTTCTTTGGCCTCCTTGTCTCGAGAAACAATGGGTCAGTACCTGGAGGTGGTCAGTGGTTTGTGAAGCAGTGCCTGGATTGGCTATTAAGGCCAATTCCCGAGTGACAGACTCTTCCAAAGGTGCTGCAGATAAAATTGGTTGTCGGGGCTGTTGTACAGTTGGCTCTCCCCTTGCGCTTCTGTCTTTTTTCCTGCCAACTGCTAAGTCTCTTTGACTGTCCACACTTTAGCCCCGACTTTATGGCTGTCCGCCAGCTCTGGTGGACGCTGGCAACTGACTCCCACGACATGTGATCGATGTCACAGGACTTCATGTTGCGTTTGCAGATATCTTTAAAGCGGAGACATGGACGGCCGGTGGGTCTGATACCAGTGACGTGCTTGCTGTACAATGCGTCCTTGGGGATCCTGCCATCTTCCATGTGACTCACATGGCCAAGCCATCTCAAGCGCCGCTGGCTCAGTAGAGTATATATGCTGGGGATGTTGGCCGCCTCGAGGGCTTCTGTTTTGGAGATACGGTCCTGCCACCTGATGCCAAGGGATCTCCGGAGGCAGTGAGGATAGAATGAATTGAGACGTCGCTCTTGGCTGACATACGTTGTCCAGGCCTCGCTGCCATAGAGCAAGGTACTGAGGACACAGGCTTGATACAGTCGGACTTTTGTGTTCCGCCATTTTCCCACACTCTCTTGACCAGTCTGGACATAGCAGTGGAATCCTTTCCCATGCGCTTGTTGATTTCTGCATCGAGAGACAGGTTACTGAGCCTAGGTAGGTGAACTCTTGAACCACTTCCAGAGCGTGGTCACCGATATTGATGGATGGAGCATTTCTGACGTCCTCCCCCATGATCGTTTTCTTGAGGCTGATGTTTAGGCCAAATTCGTTGCAGACAGCCGCAATCCTGTCGATGAGTCTCTGCAGATACTCTTCAGTGTGAAATGTTAATGCAGCATCGTCAGCAAAGAGGAGTTCCCTGATGAGGACTTTCCGTACTTTGGTCTTCACTCTTAGACGGGCAAGGTTGAACAACCTGCCCCCTGATCTTGTGTGGAGGAAAATTCCTTCTTCTGAAGACTTGAACGCATGTGAGAGCAGCAGGGAGAAGATGATCCCAAACAGTGTAGGTGCGAGAACACAGCCCTGTTTCACGCCACTCAGGATAGGAAAGGGGTCTGATGAGGCGCCGCTATGCTGAATTGTGCCTTTCATATTGTCATGGAATGAGGTGATGATACTTAGTAGCTTTGGTGGACATCCGATCTTTTCTAGTAATCTGAAGAGATCACGTCTGCTGATGAGGTCAAAGGCAGTGAGATCAATGAAAGCAACATAGAGGGACGTCTGTTGTTCGTGGCATTTCTCCTGTAGCTGGCGAAGGGAGAACAGCATGTTAATGGTGGATCTCTCTGCTCGAAAGCCACACTGTGCCTCAGGGTAGACACGCTCAGCCAGCTTCTGGAGGCTGTTTAAAGCGACTCGAGCGAAGACTGTCCCCACTATGCTGAGCAGGGAGATTCCACAGTAGTTATTGAAGTCACCGTGGTCACCTTGTTCTTCTAGAGGGTGATGCATCGCGCATGTCCTGTGGTACTGCTCCCCCGTCCCAGCACAGGCAAAGCAGCTCGTAGAGTACTGAAAGTATAGCAGGCTTGGCACTCTTGATTACTTCAGGGGTGATGCCGTCCTTCCCAGGGGCTTTTCCGCTGGCTTGAGAATCAGTGGCGTCCGATTTTGTTGGCTATACGTTGGCTGCATTGAGGGCGGTCTCAGTGACAGCATTTTACCTAGAGTGCAATTCTAGGTAGTGCTCCACCCAGCAGGAAGGCTACTACAACCATGCAAAGTGGACAGTGAAGGTTCACTTAAGTAACACCAGGAATAAGAGTTTTGAGTTATAGTGAACTGTTTCAAGGATTGGGGCTTTTTCACTGGAGCCGAGTGTGTTAAAGGGAAATTTAATTCAAAAGTATGAAAGAAAAAAATGGTGTAAAGATTTTTTCCATTGATTGGTGGGTCAGCTTGTCATTAAACATAGTGGCTATTCAGGATGAGACTGCAGCATCATTTGAAAGGTATTGGACATTGATTTGAAAAGAATGTGGAGAAAGGGCAGGGAGCTGAGATAGGAGTGGACAGTTCCAGTTGAAGAACTATACCTAGCACCCTATATTTATTGAATTTGTGATTCTACGATTGCAATATAGCATAAAAATGTGGAAACACTACACTATAAAAAAAAAACCTAGTATTGCAAATATACGGTCTATTTTTCCAAACTAGGGTCATGTTTGGAGAGAGCAATTTGAGCTGTAAAACATTGGGGTACAGTACAGATGAATATAGATAGATCGCTGTATAACACTGGGGTACCATACTTGTGGGTACAGGATTGCCACTGTACAAAACAGGGCTACATTACTGATGGGTACAGGTCTGTCATTGTATAACACTGGAGTACAGTCCTGGTGGGTTTAGATCTCTCACTGCATAACACGGACATAGTACTGGTGGATACAGATCTAAGCCTAAAATAATGAACAGATAATCTTTGTGAATTACTTTAGCTACTGGAGTTGCTTCGACAGAAATTTTCTTCAATTTTGAAAACAATAGAGCAACCTATCAAACTCCACTTTAGTTTTTAACGATCAAGTGAATATATAACAGTGATGTAATTCACATATTTAGAGTATGTTAATTCCTTGAACAAAAAAGAATAAATGGTCAGTTTGTATACTAAGTTATGCTATAGTCCACCATTTTGTGTATATAGTCTTGTAGTTTTATCAACTACAGGTGTTAGCTAGTTAATATAGGGCCTGTTTCAGTGCTGTATCACTAAATAAATAAATATCTCTGAAGATTATGACCTTTTTCTTAATTCATGGAATGTGGGTGTCACTGGTATGGCCAGCATTTACTGCCTAATTGCCCTTGAGAAGGTGGTGGTGAGCTGCCTTCTTGAACTGCTCCAGCCCGTGTGGTGTAGGTACACCTATAGTGCTGTTAGGAAGGGAGTTCCAGGATTTTGACCCAGCGATATACTTCCAAGTCAGGATGTTAAGTGACTTGGAGGGGAACTTGCAGGTGGTGGTGTTCCCATGCACTTACTATCCTTGTTCTTTGAGATGGAGGTCATAGGTTTGGGAGGTGCTGTTGAAGGAGCCTTGGCAAGTGTCTGCAGTGCACCTTGTAGATGGTACACACTGCAGCCGCAGTGCCAGGGGATGGAGGGAGTGAATGTTTAGGTGCTAGTGGAGTGCCGTTCAAATGAGCTACCTTGTCCTGTATGGTGTTGAGCTTCTTGCATTTTCTTGGAGCATTCATCCAGGCAAATGAGGAGCATTCCCTCACACTCCTGATTGTGATTGTAGATGGTGAACAACCGTGGGGATTTGCCAGCCTTTGATCTGCTCTTGTAGCCTCAGAATTTAGATTATTGGGCCAGTTAAGTTACTGGTCAACCAGGATGTTGATGGGGCATTCAGCAATGATAATGCTGTTGAATGTCAAGGGAGATGGTTAGATTCTCCCTTGTTGGAGATGATCATTGCCTATCACTTGTCTGGCATGAATGTTACTTGCCACATATCAGCCTAAGCCTGAAGATGTCCAGGTCTTGCCTAACGGAGGCACAGAATGCTCCATTTTCTGAGGGGTTGTGCATGAAACTAAACACTGTGCAATCATCAGTGACCATCCCCACTTCTGACCTTATGATGGAGGAAAGGTAATTGCTGAAGCAGATGAAGATGGTTGGGCTCAGGACACTGCCTCAAGGAACTCCTGCAGTGATGTCCTGGGACTGAGATGCTTGGCCTCCAACAATCTTAACCATTATATAGGATATATGGCACAGAAACAGGCCATTCAGCCCAACCAGTTTATGCTCCACTCAAGCCACCTCCCATCTTTCGTCATCTAAATCTATCATCGTAACCCTCTTCTCTTTTTCCTCATGTGCTTGTCTAGCTTCACCTTAAATGCATCTATACTATTTGCTTCAGCCACTCCCCATGGTAGTAGGTTCCACATTCTCACCACTCTTTGGGTAAAGAAATTTCTCCTGAATTCCCTATTGGATTTCTTGGTGACTATCTTATATTGATGGCCTCTAGTTATGCTCTTCCCCATAAGTGGAAACATCCTCTCTGTATCCACTCTATCAAAACTTTTCATAATTTTAAAGACCTCTATTAGGACACCTCAGCCTTTTGTTTCAAGAGAATGGAGATCCAGCTTGTTCATCCTCTCCTGATATGTTATACCCATGCATTTCTAGTATCATCCTTGTAAATCTTCTCTACCCCCTCTCCTGTGCCACCTTTTTATAATTTGGTGACCAGAACTGCATGCAGTACTCCTAAGGTGGTCTAACCAAGACTCAGTACAAGTTTAACATAGCTTCCCTACTTTTCAATTCTATCCTTCTCGCAATAGAGCCTAGTGCTTGGTTTGCTTTTTTTATGGCCTGGTAACGTGTTGCGCAACTTTTAGTGATTGGCGTATTTGTACTTCGAGATCCCTTTGTTCCTCTACCCGACCTAGACTTACTCTTCCTACCAAAATGTGCTACCTTACATTTACCTATGTTGAACTTCATTTGACAATTATTTGCCCATTCTGCCAGTTTATTTATATCATCCTGTATTTTGTTGCAGTCCTCCTCAGTATTGTCATCCGCAAATTTAGAAATTATGTTTGATTCCAAAGTTCAAATCGTTACTGTAAATTGTAAACAGCAGTTGTCCCAGCACTGATTCTTGTTGAACACCATTTCCCGCCTTCTGCCACTCTGAATACTACTGTTTACTCCCACTCTCTGCTTTCTGTTCTGAAGCCAGCTAGCGATCCATTCTGTGACTTGTCCCCTGCCTCCACATTCTCTGACCTTACTCATTATTATTATCCTATTCTGGGATGCCTTATCTTGCTTTGTGCTAGGTATAACGACAGCTATTGGAGAGTTTTCCCCCGATTCCCATTGACTTCAATTTTGCTGAGGCTCCTTGAAGCCACACTCAATCAAATGCTGCCTTGGTGCCAAGGGCAGTTACACTTCTGGAATTGAGCTTTTTTTTGTCCATGTTTGGACCAAGGCAGTAATGAGGTCTGGAGGCAAGTGGTCCTGATGGAACCCAAACTGAACGTTGTTGAGTAAGTGCACCTTTACAGCATTGTTGATGACGCCCTCCATCACTTTGCTGATGATTGAGACTAGTCTGGGGAGGTAATTGGCTGGATTGGATTTGTCCTGCCTGGCAAGTTTTCCATTTTGTCGAGTAGATGCCGGTGTTATAGCTGTACTGGAACATCTTGGCTAGGAGCGTGGCTAGTTCTGGAGCACAGGTGTTCAGCATTACAGTCTGAATGCTGTCGGGGCTCATAGCCTTAGCTGTATTTAGTGTTGTTGGCAGTGTCTTGATTTTTTTGGAGTGAATTGAAATGGTTGAAGA
This sequence comes from Heterodontus francisci, assembly GCF_036365525.1. Taxonomy (NCBI): domain Eukaryota; kingdom Metazoa; phylum Chordata; class Chondrichthyes; order Heterodontiformes; family Heterodontidae; genus Heterodontus; species Heterodontus francisci. The sequence continues at coordinate 114,492,946 of NC_090377.1, forward strand.
TTGGCATCTATGATACTGAGGACCTCAGGATGAGGCCAAGGTGGATTATCCACTTGGCACTTCTGGCTGAAGATGGTTGCAAATATTTCAGATGTTTCGGCCTTGTCTTTTGCAGAGACATTCTGAGCTCTGCCATCATTGTAGAGCTTCCTCCTCCCATTTGTTGTTTAATATCCACCACCATACACGACTGGATGTGACAGGACTGCAGAGCTTTCATCTGATCTGTTTGTTGTGGAATTGCTTAGCTCTGTCTATTGCATGTTGCTTCCGCCGATTAGCATGCATGTAGTCCTGTGTTGTAGCTTCACCAGGTTGACATCTCATTTTTAGGTATGCCTGGTGCTGCTCCTGGCATGTCCTCCTGCACTCTTCATTGAACCAAGGTTGATCCCCTGGCTTGATGGTAGAGTGAGGGATATGCCAGGCCATGAGGTTACATATTGTGGTTGAATACAATTTTGCTGCTGCTGATGGCCCACAGCACCTCATGGATGCCCAATTTTGAGCTGCTTGATCTGTTCTGAATCTATGCCATTTAGCATAGTGGTAGTGCCTCACAACACGATGGGTAGTGTCCTGTGAAGCTGGGACTTCTCCTCCACAAGGACTGTGCAGTGAACACTCCTACCATTGCTGTCACTGATGGATGCATCTGCAACAGATAGATTAGTGAGGGCTAGGTCAGGTATATCTTTTCCCCTATGCTGATTTTCTTGCCACCTGCCGCAGGCCCAGTCTGGCAGGTACGTCCTCCAGGACTCGACTAGCTTGGTCAGTACTAGCGTTACCGAGCCATTCAAGCTGATGGTCACTGAAGTCCCTCACCCAAAGTACATCCTATGCTCTTACTACCCTCCATGCTTCCAACTGTTGTTCAACATGCAGGAATCAAGGCCTGCTCGGGTCTGCAAATGAGATCCGACCTGAGCCTGACAGAACCCCATCTGACCCCGAGCCCGACCCGGCCCGAGTCCTTCCATTTTTTCCCGTGCCCGACCCGACCCCACCTGACCATCAGTTAACCTACCTTCCGTTTTTCACTTTGTTCCTTACCTGCACAAGCTTAAAATAACTGTAACAAAACCACCTTTAAAACCCAAAAAGTAAATTAACATTAAAGTCACTTACCTGAGGTGGTGATAGAGCGTACCCGACCCGACCCATGCCCGAAGGCCGGACCCAGAAGTCCGACCCAACCCGAACCCGACACATGTCGGGTTCGGGTTGGCTAGCAAGCCTTTGTGCAGGAATACTGATTCATTAGTTGAGTAAGGGTGGAAGGTGATGATCAGGAGGTTTCCTTGCACAGATTTTGCCTGATGCCGTGAGACTTCATGGGGTCCAGAGTCAATGTTGAGGACTCCCAGGGCCACTCACTCCCAACTGTGCACCACTGTCGCCACCACTGGTGGGTCTGTCCATACCCAGGAATGATGATGGAGGAGTCTGGGATGTTGGCTGTAAGGTATGATTCTATGAGTATATGAGGCTGTTGCATGACTTCCCTGTGGGACAGTTCTTCCAATTTTGACACAAAATCCTCAGAGTTCAGTGAGGAGGACTTTGCAAGGTTGACTGGGCTGGGCGTGCCTCTGTCGTTTCTGGTGCCTCGATTGATGCGGGGTGGTCGGTCTGATTTTATTTTTTGTCGGGGTTTGATGCAACTTAGTGGCTTGCTAGGCCATTTCAAAGGGCAGTTACGAGCTAACAACATTGCTATGGGTCAGGAGTGAAATAAAGGTCAGGCCAGGTAAGGACAGCAGATTTCCTTTCCTAAAGAACATTAGTGAGCCATCACTGACCATATGGAGCAGTTCAACCTGTTTAAATACCCATTGTATGATTGTTGACTCTTGGGGTTTAACTGACTTGTCAGCTCAATTCAAAACTGCCAATCGTACATAAGAACAGGAGGAGGTTATTCATCTCCTCGAGCTTGTTCTGCCATTCAATGAGATCTGTATCTTAACTCGATCCATCTGCCTTGACGCAAAATTATTAATTGAGCCAGCATCTACTTTTCATGGGAGAGAGTTCCACACTTCTGCCACCCTTACTGTGAAGAAATGTTTCCTAACTTCTCTCCCGAATGGCCTGGCTCTAATTTTAAGGTTATGTCCTCTGTGCTGTACTGCCCCACCTGTGGAAAATATTTCTCACTGTCTACACTTTCAATTCCCATCAAAATCCTGAAAACCTCAATAAAATTATCCCTTAACCATTCATATTCCAGGTAATATAAGATTAGTTTGTGTCATCTCTCCTCATAATCTATCTCTTGGAACCCTGGTAACATTCTAGTGAATCTACTCAGCACTCCTTCCAAGGTCAATATATACTTCCTAAAGTGCGATGCCCAGAAATGTACACAATACTCCAGATGTGGTCTGACCAGGGCTCTGATAAATCACGATTTGTTTTTGTTTGTCGTGTGTATCCTCATCGCAAGCTTTTCTCTAGTTTAGCAGAGAACTGAATAATCTTAGCTTATGAACACAGCTGTGACCAGTTGTCTTTTAAGCTCCTTGTGTCTTATGAAAGAGCTTAAGGGGCCACTACCATGCTAAGACTAGAGTTAAATATTCCACGCACACAAAATATTAACATGCCTCATCTCTCCCCTCTCTCAGGTTGCCACCAGACCCACCCCTTATCAATCCCCTATTATAGCTAAGGTTTGATGTTACTACAGTCAGTGTTCAAATCAGAGGTGCCCAGGAGAATAAACAGATACTGCTTCTGAAGTTTGCTTGGGGTTTGGATTGGGTCAGTGTAAGAAGTCACTATGGGTATGCTGCAGGCATTCAGCATATCTACAAGGGCAAGTTCTGAGGGGAGGGAAAATGCGAAGACCCAGTTTGCAAGAACGCTGCAATTTTCAATAAAACTATGAAACGTCTGCGTGAATCCATTGGCTCAGTCAGATCTTTGCTTTGTTTTTTTTCCACCTCATCTTTCTTTGTTATCTTCATCCCTTTCCCCACCCTGTTCCAAGAACCATCCATCAATGGAGTGTGTGAGCTCGGGACCCGCTGCAGAACACCTGCTCCATTTGTAGCAAGGTGCGAGGCTCACAGTCTCATGGTTATCTCTGCTTCTCCCTAAGGCATCGAGCCAGATCTGGCTGGAGCAGCACATCTTGCTGGGTATGGCATTAGTTAGTCCTTACCTTCTGGACCCTTCAGCTTGAAAATTTTTTGTGATGTAATCTGCTGGAAGTGCGAGTGGATAACGAGGTTGCGAGAGCAACTGGAACTGAGTGACGAACGGGAGCTACGGTCTATGCTTAACCAATGAAATTTAAGCATTGAGGAAAAAAAGAGGAGCGACAGAGAAGAATGCTGAATTAGAGGGTGTATTCAATGTGAAATGAGGTACAGAAAGAAAGATTGGTTTGAGAGAGAGAAAAAGAGACAAAGAAAAAGTAATTAAAATTGACTTTTTAAAATTTCTAGCAATTGGTTGCATCCAGGAATGAGACTCCACAATTTAAATTGTTCCCTTTCTGGGCCAGAGAAGTTAATTGGTATTGTATTAACAATTATCACATTGTTAAAAAGGCACTCAAATTGCTCAGTTGCTGCCCCAACGTTCTCCAGTGAGTTTAATGGACAATTATTGTGTAAATCTAGCAAATTCTTAACACGGAGGCTAATGGTGAGATACCGTCTGTGTGCAGCAAATGGTGGAGTGATGTAAATCGGCCAGCAGGTTCTAGAGATTTGCAACTCTCAGTGTATCTCTTAATCTCCTGAACCTGCTGACCAATTTGCACATTAATAATAGAATGTGTCGTCAACACAATATTTTTCGCGCAAGATCTCGCCTGCGGAGTGACATTGGAGTACGGTTCAATGGATGCTTCACCTGAATGGCCGTTCCAAGTGAGATCACTTAAGCGTCGCACTGTGTTGCTTTGGCTATCCAAGTATTGCAGCCAAATGTGAACCTGCACTTACCTGGACTGTTCACGCACTTACATTTCCCAAAAGGAGCTATTGGTAACAATTCTTGCCCTGTGGCCAACTTCAGCATTCCTCGTTACTGCCATTCTATCCTCTCTTTCCCACGCCTCTGCCGCTGGCCTGAGATTAGCTATGTCAGTCAAAGCAGGGATTGAGCTTGGCCTGTCTCAGTTCTACGGTGGATGTTGTAGCTGTCCATACAGCTTCGTCCTTTCCACAGGATCCCCTAATTGGGAGCTCCAAGTGAAGGGATGTGTAGTACGATTTCTCTAGTGGTGCAGTTCTTGTGAATTGTGCAATCTTTGTATACTGTGACATGTGAGCTGTGCAAAGTAATGTTGAGTTCATCTGTCTGAGCCACAGTCCTGATATCTGACCTTGCAGAGGAGATTATGGCTTCATTCTCTATCTCTTCACCAGCCCACTCCTTCATACATTGTTACAATGGACAGGGAATAAAGGGAGGGAGGGTGCTTTTAAAAATAGCTGATCATTGAAATGCTGATGCATTACTGTCCTTTCTGCTGGGCTGTAAATGAGAAGAACACAGTAGTTATAGACGTCTGTGATAGACTTTTAGGGCAGCTTGTGTGATTCTCTGATTTTGTGCTGTACAGGGACACAGTTCTCCACTGAGAATCTCGATTTGCAGGACTGGCTGTTTCAATTTGTAGGATCTCATTATTTGATGCCGCAGAGCTGAGTTCTCAGCTACCGGAAATATCGATGCCCCTTGTGCATTCCAGTGGCCCAATATGCTGAACCTGCCTCTGACACTTACTGATGGAAGATATGCCACTGTATGAGTGAGCTGCCTGGGACGTTAGCATGCCTTTGGCCAGATCTGACTATGGGTTAAAAGCCCCCTGCAGCAAGTGGGAACTTGAGTTGCCTAATGTTCAGGGCTGTTTCTGAGGGGTAAGCTTGCAGTTGGATTACAGATAGAAGCATTGGAGTCGTCAGCTACGCTAGTATTGTCATGAATACAATCTGGATGCATTGACAGCACATTTGGAGTGATTAAAATCACGGATGTGCAAAAGACCAGAATTGGAGGAGCGCAGAGATCTCAGAAGATTGTAGGGTGGATGGAGGTTGCAGAGATGGGGAAGGGCAGGCCATGGAAGGATTTGAAAACAAGGATGAGAATTTTAAAATTGAGGAGTTGCCGGACTGGGCACCATTGTAGGACAGCAAGCACGGGTAATGGTTTAATGGAACTTGGTGCAGATTAGGACATGTGCAGCAGAATTTTGGGTGAGCCCAAGTTTATGGAGGGTAGAAGATGAAAGGTCAGCCAAGAGAATATTAAAATAGTTAGATCTAGAGTTAACAAAGGTATGGATGAGGGTTTCAGGAGCAGATGAGCAGAGGTAGGGTTGGAGACGGAGATGAAAGTACATCACAAGTTACATAAAGAACATAAAGGTCATAAAACAGTCCCAGAGCAGGTGCAGCACGGATTTGATACAGCTTCCTTTACCCTGTCCCATTAAACACCCTCAGAGCAGATACAACATGGGTATGTACAAAGTACCAATTAAAATATTCAGTTTTTTTATATATCTATTTTCTGTTTATTAGTATTCATAGGCTCTACTTCAAGTTTGTGACAGCGAATTCTGCATTCTAACCAAGCTGTGGAGATTTTTTTTCCAACCTCCCTTTGATTCTTTTTGTGATTACCTTAACGTTACCAACTCACTGCCCTGTGAAAATAACCTGTCATTGTTCATCTTATTATCCTTGTTAACTTGTACACCTATATCAGATGAAGCTCTTCACCTGAGCTGAAGTGAAATGGTCTTAACATCTCAAATCTCTCTTTGTAATTGCAACCCATGAACTGTTAACGTTTCACTGCATACACTGTACCTTTTCCATTGTTTTTATCTAATTCCTATCCTGGGTGTCCCAGAATTACACACAACACTCCAACTGCAGCCTAACTAAGGTCCTTTACAAGTTCAGTGTCACTTCCTTGCTCTCATGTTCTATGGCATGATAAAAATCACGGATTCAGTTTCCCTTTGTACTGCTTTATTTACTTAAACTTTGGTTATAACAGTGCAGTGGTTGTGGTCCCAGTCCTGCATGAGTAATGCAGAGGTCATTAGTTCAAACCCCAATGTGGGCAAGTTGTGAATTTGAATTCAATAAATCTGGCGCTTTGTGGGCTGGTACTGGAAAATGACCATGAAAAGCTGCTGGATTTTCAAAGAAAATTTTGACTTAATGATTGACTAATGTCCTTCATGCAAGGGAACCTGCCATCCCACCTGGTCTGACCTTCATGTGACTGCAGCCCCTTACTGTGGTTGATTCTTATAGTAGCCTTTTAAGTAGTCCAGCCAACTACTCAGTTGTAAACCGCTATGTTTGGAAAGCAATTGCTATAATTCAGGGTGTCCAGGGAAGAGCAGCAAATGCAGCCTTTCCAGTGTTAGCACGTCCTGGGAATAAATAACTTTTTAAAAAAAAAACTTGTGCTGTCTCCTCTAATCCTACATATTAATCTTCCCTGCTTCTGATCCTCTACCTCCTTTTCCTAGCTTTTCAAAATGTATTGCTTCACATTTTTCTACATTGCACTGTACCTTCCACCTGTCTACCCATCCTTCACAATCCGAGTCATAATTTGCCATACAGCACTCCTCCCCACCCTCAAATTGGCTGTCATCAAATTGCAATATTGTGAGAGTTGATGTTTATAGAACCATAGTTTACAGCATGAGGCCATTTGTTAGTATAATCCAATTTTGATCCCACTGCCCTGCTCTTTTCCCGTAGATACATAGCTGTTCCACTTCAAATATTGATCCCATTTTCAGTTTAATATATTTTTAAAATTCTTTCATGGGATGTGAGCATCGCTGGCAAGGCCAGCATTTGTTGCGCATCCCTAATTTCCCTTGTGAAGGGGATGGTGAGCAATGGTCTTTGCCTCAACTACTGTATGTATATGGTAAATCAGACAGTCCTACCCACCCCCTCACCCCAACACCACTGGCCATCCATCCAGTCCTCTTACCCTTTAATCTCTGCTGTCACTCTACCTATATCTCTATGTATGGCCTCATTACCTTTAATTCAGTTTATCTTTGTCAACTACTTTTTATCCATACAGCCCATTGCATTTCTTTTATGTAACCATTTATTTCTTAAAAGAATTCTATAAGTTTGGTCAAGGCTGACCTAACTGGTCTATAGTTTTCACAACTGTGAAGTCTGACTAACTATTATACCTAGGGTTCCATGTCTTTGTCATCACCAGATCTGACTATTCCAATGCTTTTCTGGTTGGCCCCGATCTGCCATAAACCTGAGCTCATTCAAAATTCTCCTGCCTGTATCCTAACCAAGTGCCATAATCCCACTCACCCATCTCCCCTGTGCTTACTGACATATATTGGCTCCCGATGCAGCACTGCCCCGATTTTTAAAATGTCATCCTTGTCATCAAATCCCTCTGCTGCCTTTCCCCTCCCTATCTCTGTACTGTATGCCCTCCAACCCACTGAGAACTCTTGTGTTCCTGCAACTGAGTAACAGGAAACAGAGAGTAGTGGTGAACAGCTGTTTTTCAGACTGGACGAAGGTATATAGTGGGGTTCTCCAAGGGTCGGTGCTAAGACCCCTGCTTTTCTTGATGTATATTAATTACATAGACTTGGGTGTACAGGGCACAATTTCAAAATTTGGAGATGACAAAACTTGGAGGTATTGTGAACTGTGAGGATAGCGATAAACTTCAAGAGGACATAGACCGGTGGAATGAGCAGACAAGTGGCAGATGGAATTTAATGCAGAAAAGTGTGAAGCGATACATTTTGGTCGGAAGAACGAAGAGAGGCAATATAAATTAAAGGGTACAATTCTAAAAAGGGTGCAGCAACAGAGGGACCTGGGGGTATATGTGCACAAATCGTTGAAGGTTACAGGACAGTTTGAGAAAGCATATGGGATCTTGGGATTTATAAATAGGGGCACAGAGTACAAGAACAAGGAAGTTATGATAAGCCTGTATAAAATACTGGTCCCAGTTCTGGGCACCACACTTTAGGAAGAATGTGAAGGCATTAGAGAGGTTGCAGAAAAGGTTCATGAGAATAGTTCCAGGGATGAGGAACTTCAGTAATGTGGATAGGTTGGAGAAACTGAGTCTGTTCTCCTTGGAGAAGAGGAGATTTGATAGAGGTGCTCAAAATCATGAGGGGTCTGACAGTGTAAATAGGGAGAAACTATTCCCATTAGCTGAAGGATCCAGAACCAGAGGATACCAATTTAAGGTGATTGGCAGAAGAACGAGAGGCGACATGAGGAAGAACTTTTTTACACAGCAAGTGATTAGGATCTGGAATGCTCTGCCTAAGAATGTGGTGGAGGCAGATTAAATTGAGGCTTTCAAAAGAAAATCATCTGAAGAGAAAACATTTACAGGGCTACAGGGAAAAGGCCAGGCAGTCGGACAAGGTGAATTGCTGTTACAGAGGGCCAGCACAGACATGACAGGCTGAATGGCCTCCTTTGCTGTAACCATTCTATGAACTCTGGCCTCTTGTGCATTCCCTACTTCCTTCACTGAACTGCTGCAGGCCATGCCTTCAACCGTCCAGGCCCAAAGCTCTGGAAGTCTCCGCCTAAAACTCTCTGCCTCTTCAGCCCTCTATTCTTTTTAATACCATCTGTAAAACATACCTTCCTGATCAAGGTCCTGGTCATCTGTACTGTCAGGCTCGATGGGCTGAATGGCCTACTCTTGCTCCTATGTTCCTATTTCTTCATTTGGCTTGGCATCCATTTTTGTCTAATTACGGCTCTGTGAAGTACCTTGGGATGTGACGAGGTGCTATTTAAGTGCAAGTTGATGTTGTCCTGGTCCCCTGTAATTTCTTTTTCCTCTTCCCCTGAGGAAGTGCCTGGTCTCCAATTGGCAATAGCCCACAGATCTCACTGTGGGGAATCACAGGCTCAGACACACAGTAGCCTTTGGGCAAAGAATTGGTTGGGAGTTTAGAGATGTGAGCCAAAGGACTCGCAGAGTAAAGTTATGAGTTGCTGGGTTGGGGCAGACTCTTCATTGGGGTCTCCGTTCCAAATGCCAACTCGCCTCCTGTCAGTTGATGACCCTAATGCCCGTTTCCCATTTTGTTCCACATTTCCAATATTTGTAGCTTTTCTGTATACCTGATGTATTTTGGGTAGCTTGATTAACCTGTCCTTTTTTTTTAAAGGCAGCAGATAAACAACGAGCTCTTGAGGAAACCAAAGCTTACACGACCCAGTCCTTAGCAAGTGTGGCCTACCTGATCAATACTTTAGCAAACAATGTGCTCCAAATGCTGGACATCCAGGCATCCCAGCTCCGACGCATGGAGTCGTCAATTAATCATATCTCACAGGTAGGCTCATATGTGCATTTTCACAGCCCTCTGATTCGGTTGGTGATCAGTTGGTTATTCTGGTGTAACGGGGTGCTAATCTTTCTTTTAAAAATGCATTTTACTCTTCAGTGTAATTTGCAATTGAAGACTTTTAACTTGCCCATTCTAATGTGACTTCATTTTTCTCCCCTTTTCACTCACTGTCACTTAGGGTGCAGGGCTCCACAGTTGCTGGGTGCCTCCAGAACTGCACACGAGTAGCCAGTGTATGAGCAAAGACAGTAGTGTTTTTCAAACTACGAGGAACCATCAAAGCCATGCTCTGTTCTTGCCTGATGTCCCTGGGAGAACTTTTCGACGAGGCCGCCCCTCTCCTGATTTATATTATTGTACTGATCCGCTGTTTATATTATTGCACTGTTTCAGTAGGCCTATACTGGCCCAGTCTTTATGTTACAGCACTGTCTCAGTAGGTCTATACTGGCCTACTCTTTATATTACTGCACTGGTTCCATAGGCTATACTGTCCCACCATTTATATTACTGCACTGTCTCCATGGACCTATATTCGACCACTATTTATATTAAAATGCTGTATCCATAAGCCTGTATTCTTCCACCTGGTTTATGTCACAGTGTTGGTTGTGCAGGGGTGTGTACCACCTGATGTATATGATGGGGCTCCTTCTGGACGGTTGTATACACGGAGGGCCGAAGGGTTTGTTTCTGTGCTATATAACTCTATGACTCTCTTTCACCTGGGGTGTATCAGTGCTGGTTCCTCAGGTGTGTATACCACCTGGTGTATATTTGTGCTGGTTCTAGAGAGGTTTATTCCCTGTTTTTTGTCCAGAAGTGTGCAAGGAGCTCCCTGCATGTGAGGATGAATTTGGGCAGACTGAATAGTGCTGCCTTTCCTCCTGACAGAATGGCACAATCCAGTTCTGTAATACAGCTGTTCCTCGCTGTCAGTTTCATGGGAGGTACAGCACGGGTTAGATACAGACTAAAGCTCCATCTGCATTGCCCCAACAAATATCCCCAAGGTAGGTACAACACAGGCTAGCTGCTGTGTGGAGCTTCTGATCTCAGTCCTGCAGTGTTGGCATTGTTATTACTGAATATGAGGTGCCCAGGGTAAGATAGGGAGATGAAAATGCCGGTTAGTCTGTGCCAAACATAACTTCATGAAAATTGTATGAGGCATTGGCATAGTTTGGGTACAGTTCTCACTGCTTTTTCATCCAAGGAAGTTGTATGTCAGATGTTATGGACAGGGAGGAGATGGTGTGGATGACTTCCACTTTTCACCTCTCAACTAACGTAGACCGTGTTCTTTTTTTAAAAAAGATTGTTATAGTCCGAGTGTTTTAGTGGTCAGATAAACAGACAAGAGACAGGTTCTCTCTTGGGTTTAAAAGAAGGATAGATTATTTATTAAACAATACCCAAAAAATATTTGCAGCCTCACCCACTCACACACACAAGAAGAGATAGAGATTAGAGAATAGCAGACATTTAAGTCCAATTGTTGGAAAAAGAGTTCACTTTGAAACCTCCTTAGGTTCCCGGGTGGAGTTTTCTTTTAGCGGTGGTGCAGGCTTGGTGTTCCTTGCCTTGGTACACTGAAGTTTTTCAGACTCCTGGTTAAGATTTAGTCAAAGTCAGTGGTGAGAATCCTGTTATAATTTCTCAGGTGGGAAGTTTTCAAGGTCACCTTGCAGTCTCTGCCTCTGTGGTTTAAAGATGTTACAGGCAGGGTTGTCTTCTTGGCTGGAATGGATCTCTCAGCTTCCTGGATGACTGACTTTCTGTCTTTCAGAGAGCTCTTTTTTAAGAAAACAGCTGATCAGACAAGGTTTCGGTCAAATGACCATAGATGATGTCCCCTGGTGTGTTCATACAATGTCTTTGAACTTGTGGCCATTGTCTCACAATGGGGTTTGAATGTGGTTTATCTTGAAAAAGTGGTGTTATGTCCCATCTATTTGAATCCAGAGACTCCCTGTCTGCGAAGGCCTTTGTCAACCCAATTCTTGAAGATAGGAACCATTTAGCATTTTAATGTGCCTTCCCCAGGACTAGTCCAGACATGATGGGTTTAGTTTCCAGCAGTCACTATGTATATTTGCAGTACAGGAGAGGTCACTTGACCGCTTACTCCATCTTGTCTGCTGTAGAAATGTGTCAATTTTTTGGAGTTTAGTTAATTTCTACAGTTTTTAATTGCTCCAGTTCACTTTAGTTCATAACTGTTCCTTGCGGGAACATGACACAGAGATGTTAAACAAGGATGGTGAAGTTATTAATTGAAAAGAAGAAAAAGCTGCATTGAGTATACAGAAGGGAGTTTGGTAAGCGAGTGAATTTTAGGGGTTAATTTCTCAAGACTAGTTTTTGTTTTGTTTACATCTAGCAATTAATTGAAATTCCTGCTTCAGTTAAGAGGCAAGTTAGGTTTCTTGCTGTTTTAAACAGGGTGATACTAACACTGAATGTAGCTGTAGCTAGTTAATTAGGAGCTAGCTAAAACTGGTTTCTGAGCTCTAACAGAGTTGACAGCATTGTTTTTAATGTATAAATTGAGAGGACTCTCTGCTGCTGGAGGGCACGGAGTGTTAAGAGAATTTGGTAATTGCGGGAGTTTGGTAAGGAGGGGAACTATAAATTAAGAAAAAATAAATTTGAGTGCACAGAGTGTTAAGTGGGAGTGTGGTGCGTGAGGGAGGGACTCCTTTTTTCTACCTTTTTTCAGCCTGCAGTAGCTGTCTTTCTCTTCGGTACAGGGGAAGAAGCTGATTGATGTTATTTTACTTTTGATTGTAATAAGTTTTTAAAATTACGTTATGGCAGGTCAGCTCGGCCAAGTGGAATGTACATCCTGCAGTATGTGGGAAGTCATGGACGCACCACGTGTCGTAGACGAACACATCTGCAGGAAGTGTCACTGGCTGCAGAAGCTTGAGCTCTGGGTTTCGGGAATCGAGCAGCCACTGGAGTCACTGTTGTGCATCTGCGAGGCAAAGGACTATGTGGATAGCACGTTTAGGGAGGTGGTCACACCACAAGTTAGGAGCATGCAGGCAGGGAGGAAATGGGTGACCGCCAGGCAGTCTTGGAGAACCAGGCAGGGAGTGCAGGAATCCCTGAGTTTATCTTGCTTGCTAATCAGTTTTCCATTTTGGATACTAATGAGAGCGCTGGTTCCTCGGGGGAGTGCAGCCAGCGCAAAGTCCATGGCACCACAGGTGGCTCAGCTGCACAGGAAGGGGGGAAGAAGAGTGGAAGAGCAATAGCGATAGGGGATTCGTTAGTCAGGGGATCAGGCAGGCGTTTCTGCACCAGTAAATGTGACTGCAGGATGGTGTGTTGCCTCCCTGGTACTAGCGTCAAGGATGTCACGGAGCGGCTGCAGGACATCCTTCTGGGGGAGGGTGAACAGCCAGAGGTCGTGGTCCACATCGGTACCAATGACTTAGGTAGGAAGAGGGATGAGGTCCTGAAAGCAGATTTTTAGAGAGTTAGGAAGGACCTTCAATGCAGTAATCTCAGGATTACCCCCAGTGCCATGTACTAGTGAGCATGGGAATAGGAGGATTGATCGATTGAACACGTGGCTGGAGAATCGGTGTAGGAGGGAGCATATAAGGTTTCTGAGGCATTGGGACAGGTTCTGGGGCAGGTGGGGCCTGTACAAGCTGGACAGGCTACACCTCAACAGGACCAGAACTAACATCCTAACAGGGAAATTTGCTAGTACTGTTGGGGAGGGTTTAAACCATCTTGTCGGGGGATGGGTACCTGAGGGGTAGCTCAAATTGGAAGGAAGTAAAGCTGGTAACATGACGTAGAAAAGTAACAAGTGACATTAGAAGGCAGGTGATACAAAGGAGAGCATCAACTAGGCTTAGAATGCAGAATGTTAAGAAGGCAAGGTTAAGGCACTTTACCTGAATGCACATAGCATTCGCAACAAGGTGGATGATTTAAAGGCCTAAGTAGAGTAAATGGGTATGATCTAATTGCCATAATGGAAACGTGGCTACAGGGTGACCAAGACTGGGAACTGAATATTCAAGGATATTTGACATTTGGGAAGGTCAGGCAAAAATGAAAAGGAGATGGTGTTGTGCTGATAAGGGATGTGATGAGTACATGAGTAAGGGAGGATCTCTGATCGGAAAAATAAAATGTGGAATCTGTTTGGGTGGAACTAAGAAACAGCAAGGGGCAGCAAACGTTGGCAGGAGTTGTTTATAGGCCACCAAACAGTAGTGGTAGTGTGGGGCATGGTATTAATTAGGAGATTAGAGAAGCATGTAGCACGGGTAATACGGTAATCATGGGTGACTTCAATCTGCATATAGACTGGGTAAACCTAATGAGCACTAATGATGTGGAGGATGAGTTGCTGGAGTGTGTTAGGGATGGTTTTCTAGAGCATTATGTTGAAGAACCGGCGAGAGAACAGGCTATTTTAGATCTAGTATTATGTAATGAGAAACGGCTAATTAATCTTGTCGTGAAAGAACCTTTAGGGATGAGTGACCATAATATGATAGAATTTTACATTGTTTGAAAGTGAGGTGGTTCAGTCTGAAACCAGGGTGTTAAATTTGAACAAAGGAAATTATGACGGTATGAGGGGCAAATTGGCTGAGGTGGATTGGGAAAATACATTAAAAGTTATGACAGTACATCTTGAACGGGTCCCACCTGCCCCAGAACCGGTCCCAATGCCTCAAAAATCCTCCCTCCCTCTACACCAATGGAAAGTCTTTGAAGAAATATTACATAGTTTCCAGCAACTATACATTCTTTCAAGGCACAAAAACCCCAGAGGTAAAGGCAGTCAACCATGGCTAACAAAGGAAGCTAAGGATTGTGTAAGATTAAAAGAAAAGGACTGTAAAGGTGCCAGAAATAGTAGTAAACCTGAGGATTAGGATGATTTTGGAATACAGCAAAGGAGGGTGAAGAAACTGATAAAGGGAGAATAGAATATGAATATAAGCTAGTGAAATATATAAAAACGGACTGTAAAAGCTTCTGTAGGTACGTAAAAAGGAAATCTTTAGCTGAGACAAATGCGGGTCCATTACAGGCAGCATCAGGAGAATTTATAATGGGGAATAGAGAAATGGCAGAGAAGCTAAAGGATTACTTTATGTCTGTCTTGAATGAGGAAGATACAAAAAATCTCCCAGAATTAGAGATCCAAGGGATTTGGGGTGGGGGGGTGGCGATGGGGTGCGATGAGAAATTGAAGGAAATTATTATTAGTAAAAAGGTTGTATTGGAGAAGTGAATGGGGCTGAAGGTTGATATGTCCCTGAGATCTGATTTTCTACATCCCAGAGTGTTGAAAGAGGGAGCTATGGAGATAGTGGATGTTGTGGTGATCATCTTCCAAAATTCTAGAGATTCTGGAGCGGCTCCTGCAGGTTGGAAGGTTGCAAATGTCATCCCACTATTTAAGAAAGGAGGGAGTGAGAAAACAGGGAACTATAGACCTGAAACAAAAACAAGAAATGCTGGAATCACTCAGCAGGTCTGGCAGCATCTGTGGAAAGAGAAGCAGAGTTAACGTTTCGGGTCAGTGACCCTTCTTCGGAACTGACAAATATTAGAAAAGTCACAGATTATAAACAAGTGAGGTGGGGGTGGGGCAAGAGATAACAAAGGAGAAGGTGCAGATTGGACCAGGCCACATAGCTGACCAAAAGGTCACGGAGAACAGGCAAACAATATGTTAATGGTGTGTTGAAAGACAAAGCATTAGTACAGATTAGGTGTGAATATACTGAATATTGAACAGCAGCAAGTGCAAACCTGAAGAAAAACAACCTGAAAAAAACAGTGGGTAAGCAAACTGAACAAACTAAGATGAAATGAAATAAATGCAAAAAAAGATTGTAAAAAATGTAAAAGGGAAGAAAAAACAACTAAAAATATACTATTGACCTATACTATAGAACTTATAGACCTGTTAGCCTTACATTAGTTGTTGGGAAAATGCTAGAATCTATTCTAAAGGATGTGATAAATGGACACTTGGATAGGAATGATCTGATTGGGCATAGTCAACATGGATTTATGAATGGGAAATCATCTTTGACGAACCTGTTCGAGTTTTTTGAGGATGTTACGAACAGAATTGATGAAGGGGAGTCGGTGGACATAGTATACTTGGATTTTGAAAAGGCTTGTGATAAAGTCCCCCACAGGAGATTGGTTAGCAAAATTAAAGCACCTGGAATAGGAGGTAATATACTGGTATGGGTTAAGGATTGGTTCACAGGCAGAAAACAGAGAGTAGGAATAACCAGGTCATTCTTGGGTTGGCAGGCTGTGACTAGTGGGGTACCGCAGGGATCAGTGCTTGGGCCTCAGCTGTTAACAATATATAGCATTGATTTGGATCTGGGGACCAAATGTAGTATTTACAAGTTTGCAGATGACACAAAATTAGGTGGGAATGTCTGTTGTGAGGAAGATGCAAAGCGGCTTCAAGGGGATTTGGACAGACTTAGTGAGTGGGCAAGAACATGTGAGATGGAATATAATGTGGCAAATGTGAGTTTATCCACTTTGGTAGGAGGAATAGATGTGCAGAGTATTTCTTAAATGGTAAAAGATTAGAAAATGTACATGTACAAAGGGACCTGGGTGTCCTGCTCAATAAGTCACTGAAAGCTAACATGCAGGTGCAGCAAGCAATTAAGGCGGCTAATGGTATGTTAGCCTTTATCGCAAGGGGATTTGAGTACAAGGGTAGTTAAGTTTTGCTTCAATTGTTTAGAACCTTGGTTAGACCGCACCTGGAGTACTGTTTGCAATTTTGGTCCCCTTACCTTAGGGAGGATATTATTGCCATAGAGGGAGTGCAATGAAGGTTCACCAGACTTGTTCCCAGGATGATGGGACTGTCCTATGAAGAGAGATTGGGGAAACTGGACCTGTATTCTCTAGAGTTTCGAAGAATGAGAGGTGATCTCATTGAAACCTACAAAATACTTAAAGGGATAGATGCAGCTAAGATGTTTCCCCTGATTGGGAAGTCTAGAACCAGGGGACACAATTTCAAAATAAGGGGGAAGCCACTGAGGACAGAGATGAGAGATGAGAAATTTTTTGAATCAGAGGGTTGTGAATCTTTGGAATTCTCTACCCTAGAGGGCTGTGGAAGCTCAGTCATTGAGTATGTTTAAAGCAGAGATTGACAGATTTTTGAATTCAAATGTCATAAGGGAATATGAGGATAGTGTGGGAAAAAGGCATTGAAGTGGAAGATCAGCCATGATAGTATTGAATGGTGGGGCAGGCTCGATGGGCTGAATGGCATACTCCTGCTCCTGTGTTCCTAATTGTTGACTACACATTGACTGCACTATTAAAGGGCTATCTCCAGTATTTATGCAGCCTGCTCCTCTTGACTCAAGGAGCTCATAGCCCGTCATTGAGGTGAACAGAAAAGCTTCTAACGTGAGCATTTTGTGATGCCTTTATCAGATCTCCTGAAGCTGTGACATAAGGATATATTTTTAAGTAAACAGTGGAGCTCAGTAACCACCTGGGTTAGGGAGGGAAATTGCAGCTGTGGCCCTGAGTTGATCTTCATTCATCCTTGCTGAATGTGCCATGCCTGGAGATCAGTGATGGCCCAGTAGTAGAATAGCTTATCTGCACTTGCTGTTGAGACTGAGACTTGGAAGAGCCAGTTGGGTGAGGTTACAAGAACCTTTGTGTATCCATAGCTGAGTGATAGTTCTGGTCCAAAGCGAGGATTGAATCTGGTCTATGCACTGTGTCCCCTCAGTACATTGACTCAGCAAGAATCCATCAGAAATCCTGTATGTGCATTGACTCACTGAGATGTCGTTTGGAAGCCTGTTCACTGCAGTAACTCAGTGCAACATCCAATGGAAGCCCATTTAGCAGCCTTTAATCGTCAGATATCACTATTTGTGGTTCTGGCAGGGTTTTTGCTGAGATAAGCTGGGATCTCAGTCTCCCTCTCCCCATACCAGCCATTTAATGTTTTTTGGCCTCCTTGTCTCGAGAGACAATGGGTAAGCGCCTGGAGGCGGTCAGTGGTTTGTGAAGCAGCGCCTTGAGTGGCTATGAAGGCCAATTCTAGAGTGACAGACACTTCCACAGGTGCTGCAGATAAAATTGGTTGTCGGGGCTGTTACACATTTGGCTCTCTCCTTGCGCTTCTGTCTTTTTTCCTGCCAACTGCTAAGTCTCTTTGACTCGCCACACTTTAGCCCCGCCTTTATGGTTGCCCACCAGCTCTGGCGATCGCTGGCAACTGACTCCCACGACTTGTGATCAATGTCACAGGACTTCATGTCGCGTTTGCAGACATCTTTAAAGCGGAGACAAGGACGGCCGGTGGGTCTGATACCAGTGACGAGCTCGCTGTACAATGTGTCCTTGGGGATCCTGCCACCTTCCATGCGGCTCACATGGCCAAGCCATCTCCGGCGCCACTGGCTTAGTAGGGTGTATATGCTGGGGATGTTGGCCGCCTCGAGGACTTCTGTGTTAGAGATATAGTCCTGCCACCTGATGCCAAGGATTCTCCGGAGGCAGCGAAGATGCAATGAATTGAGACGTCGCTCTTGGCTGACGTATGTTGTCCAGACCTCGCTGCCGTAGAGCAAGGTACAGAGGACACAGGCTTGATACACTTGGACTTTTGCGTTCTGTGTCAGTGCGCCATTTTCCCGCACTCTCTTGGCCAGTCTGGACATAGCAGAGGAAGCCTTCCCCATGCGCTTGTTGAATTCTGCATTGAGAGACAGATTACTGGTGATAGTTGAGCCTACGTAGGTGAACTCTTGAACCACTTCCAGAGTGTGGTCGCCGATATTTATGGATGGGGCATTTCTGACATCCTGTCCCATGATGTTCGTTTTCTTGAGGCTGATGGTTAGGCCAAATACGGTGCAGGCAGCCGCAATCCTGTCGATGAGTCTCTGCAGACACTCTTCAGTGTGAGATGTTAATGCAGCATTGTCAGCAAAGAGGAGTTCCCTGATGAGGACTTTCCGAACTTTGGTCTTCGCTCTTAGACGGGCAAGATTGAACAACCTGCCACCTGATCTTTTTTTTTTAGAGATACAGCACTGAAACAGGCCCTTCGGCCCACCAAGTCTGTGCCGACCATCAACCACCTATTTATACTAATCCAACACTAATCCCATATTCCTACCACACCCCCACCTGTCCCTATATTTTCCCTACCACCTACCTATACTAGGGGCAATTTCTAATGGCCAATTTACCTATTAACCTGCAAGTCTTTGGCATGTGGGAGGAAACCGGAGCACCCGGAGGAAACCCACGCAGACACGGGGAGAACTTGCAAACTCCACACAGGCAGTACCTGGAATTGAACCCAGGTCGCTGGAGCTGTGAGGCTGCGGTGCTAACCACTGTGCCGCCCATCTTGTGTGGAGGAAAATTCCTTCTTAAGACTTGAACACATGTGAGAGCAGCAGGGATAAGAAGATCCCAAACAGTGTAGGTGCGAGAACACAGCCCTGTTTCACGCCACTCAGGATAGGAAAGGGGTCTGATGAGGCGCCGCTATGCTGAATTGTGCCTTTCATATTGTCATGGAATGAGGTGATGATACTTAGTAGCTTTGGTGGGCATCCAATCTTTTCTAATATAAAAGCAAAATACTGCGGATGCTGGAAATCTGAAATAAAAACAAGAAATGCTGGAACCACTCAGGAGGTCTGGCAGCATCTGTGGAAAGAAAAGCAGAGTTAACGTTTCGGGTCAGTGACCCTTTTAATCCAATCTTTTCTACTAGTCTGAAGAGATCACGTCTGCTGACGAGGTCAAAGGCTTTGGTGAGATCAATGAAAGCAACGTAGAGGGGCATCTGTTGTTCACGGCATTTCTCCTGTAGCTGGCGAAGGGAGAACAGCATGTCAATGGTGGATCTCTCTGCTTGAAAGCCACACTGTGCCTCAGGGTAGACACGCTCAGCCAGCTTCTGGAGCCTGTTTAAAGTGATTCGAGCGAAGACTTTCCCCACTATGCATGAGCAGTGAGATTCCACGGTGGTTGTTGCAGTCACCGTGGTCACCCTTGTTCTTATAGAGGGTGATGATATTGGCATTGCGCATATCCTGTGGTACTGCTCCCTCGTCCCATCACAGGCAAAGCAGTTCGTACAGTGCTGAAAGTATAGCAGGCTTGGCACTCTTGATTTCAGGGGTAATGCCGTCCTTCCCAGGGGCTTTTCCGCTGGCTAGAGAATCAATGGCATCACTCAGTTCCAATTTTGTTGGCTGTACGTCCAGCTCATCTATGACTGGCAGAGACTGGGCTGCATTGAGGGCGGTCTCAGTGACAACATTTTCCCTGGAGTACAGTTCTAGGTAGTGTTCCACCCAGCGGTCCATTTGCTTGCGTTGGTCAGTGATTGTTTCCCATGATTTAGATTTGAGGGGGGCGATCTTCTTGATGGTTGGCCCAAAAGCTCTCTTAATGCCAACATACATTCCTCTGATATTTCCAGTGTCGGAGGCCAGCTGAATATGACTGCATAGGTGTTGCCAGTAGTCATTTGCGCAGCGCCTGGCTGTTTTAAGAGCTACGGATGTTAACTCGCTGGGGGCTTTCTTGTAGTTCAGCAGTGCAATGCGCTTAGCAGCTATGACAGGTTCCAGCTCTTCAGTGTGAGATTGAAACATTTAATACACATGCAAAATCCCCACAAGTAATGTTTTTCAGGAAATGTCATCAAGCCAAGCTGAGTACTTGGTTTATTGCTAGGTTTGTGGCCAAATGTGGTGCTGCACCTTTCCTTAAAGTACCCACAACCCAAAAATAATGTAATTGGTTTTAAGGACTAGGTCCTATCAACACCTCTTTTGTTATCCCTTGCCCCCCCCCCCCCCACTTTACTTGCTTAAAACCTATTACATTTCTAATATTTGCCAGTTCTAATGAAGGGTCACTGACCTGAAACATTAATTCTGCTTCTCTCTCCACAGATGCTGCCAGACCTGCTGAGTATTTCCAGCATTTCTTGTTTTTATGCTCAATCTCCAGCATCTGCAGTATTTTGCTTTTATTATACAGGTCTAGCATCTCTGCTCTGTTTTGAGTTCTATGGTCCGAACCGTATCGCATTGTATGTGCCCCTACCTCCTGCTACGCTAATCAGTGGTACAGTTTCAGCCGTCACACCTCCAAACCCTAGAATTCTGTGCCTGAACCTCTTTCCCCCCCCCCCCACCCCCCCACCCCGCCTTGTGGAATCATCAGCACTTGTAAAAGCCTCTTAACCATCCACCTTTTCGACCATGCTTTAGGTAAGCACACTGAACTTCTCCCCAGGCTCCTGTTTGACGACTCCTTTGAAGCACTTTGGGATGGCTTTCTAAAGATGCTGTACAGGTGGAAGGTTTGTTTACAGAAAAGGAAGAAGCTAACGTATGAATCTGTTACACTAGCAACATGGTAACTTCTAGTATTTTTTGGTAGTTTCAAACATGAAATATTTAACACGACCCTCGTCCCCTACAGCATTGCAGTTCCTAAATCTGGTGATAGTTTTATCTTTTGACAATGAAAAGTGATGTGGTGGGAGATGTTTCAGATGTTTAATTCATTGACAGCATCAATACTAACATTGGTTCTCCTCTCGGGAAAGGGAAGAATACCTTGAACTGATTCAAGTTGAGATGGGAGAAGTCACACGAGAAAATTTTACATCGAATCAACAGCACAGAAACCGTCTATTTGGCCCAACTGGTCTATATCAGTATTTATACTCCATACTTCTCCCACTCAAACTGACTCTTCGCATCCTGTCCCATATCCCTCTATTCTCTTATTCCCTCATGTACTCTTGTCTGTGAGAAAACCAGGAAGCAAACCTCCTCTAAAATGTACCTGCCACCTATTATCTTTACTGGTATTTTGGTTCCAATGATATTTGATGACCTGGGTGCTCTAAAGGTAGATGGAATCTTCAGAAATCTTCACAGCTAATGAAGTGCAGACGCTGCTGTAATGTGGGAAACACAGCAGACAATTTTTACACAGCTAGCTGCCACAAACAGCAAAGGGATAATGATCAGATTTGGTGCTGATGGTTGAGGGATAAATATTAACCCAGAACACTGAGAGAACTTCCTTTTTTTCTTCAAATAGTGCCATGTGATATTTTTAACATTCAGCAGAGAAGGTAGAAGGTGTCCTCAGTTCAATGTCTCATCTGAAAGAGGACACCTCTTACATACAAATTAGGAGCAGAAGTAGGCCATTCAGCCCCTCGAGACTGCTCCACCATTCAATAAGATCATGGCTGATCTGTTTGTGTCTCAAATTCCACACTCCCATCCATCCCCGATAATCTTTGATTCCCTTGCCTAACGAGAATCTATCTACTCCCGCCTTAAAAATATTCAATGACCCCGCCTCCATCACCTTCTGAGGCAGAGTTCCAAAGTCGCACAACCCTCTGAGAGAAAAAAATTCTCTTCATTTCTGTCCTAAAAGGATAACCCCTAATTTAAAACAGTGCCCCCTCGTTCTAAACTCACCCGCAAGAGGATACATCCTTTCCACATTCATCTTGTCAAGGTCGTTCAGGATCTTATATACTTCAATCAAGTCTCCCCTCACTCTTCTAAACTCCAGTGAAAATAAGCCCAGTCTGTCCAACCTTTCCTCATAAGACAATCCACTCATTCCAGGTATCAATCTAGTAAACCTCTGAACTGTCTCCAACGCTGACAGTGCAGCACTCCTTCAGGACTGCACTGAAGTATCGCCCTGGATTATGGACTCAAGTCCCTGGTATGAGGCTTGAACACTCTCAAACTTCTACCCACTGAATCAAAGCTAACACTTTGAACTCCTATTGTGTAGCTGAACCAACGGAAGTTAATTGGTGATGTTATCACCGAGGCGGGAGGAGTGCAATGTTTTTTCTAGTTCCACTTCTCCACTGGTCACAACATACCTTTAAATGTTTACCCAGTTACTGATACGGTCAATCATCAACTATTTTTATCCCAGAATAAAATACATGAACCAAGTTTCTGTAATAAACAACAAAATTATCAATTTATTATAAAACAAGACTTAACCAGTGACGAAGCAAAGCATTAAGACACAGATTGAAATAGGAAAGTTCCCTTTTTGCCTTAGCCCCTCACACACACACACCAGTTAACTGAAAAAATAGAGATTTTCTCTTTGGAGATCTGTTACCAAAAAAAGACAAAAAAAGAATACTTTGGCCAAATACTTGTTAACTCTTGAAGAAAAAAAGAGAAGATATGGAAAGATGTCAGTTGTCCCTTTTTGATTTGCGTCCCAAATATGCGTAGATGGCTGTCACTGGGATCTTTCGAGAACAGTTCTTTACAAGCGACGTTGAAGATCAGTTTGGCAGGCTTTTCAGGGGAAATGCAGCATCAATTTTTCCATTTATTACACAAGCCTCTAAGAGCTTCTAAGAGATGGAAAAGCTGGCAGGCTTTTCAAAGAGATGGCAAAGGTTGAGTTGGGGTTTTGTCCCTGGCAGATTGATTTTTAAACTCCTTTCAAAACACTACCCACACTCCAACTGACTGTCCAAAGTGAAACCAAAACAATATCTCGAGTCAAGCCTCCTGACCCCTATAAATCTTGACCTGTCACTTCTCTGGAAACATCTTTCCCAGGTCAAAAAGTCCCCGCTGGGAACTTACTTGAAGACAGGTGACTTCCAGTAAATTTTGTTTTCAAACAACCTCTCAGTGACCATTATAAAAAAAATCCATGGAATTCTATTCAGTTTTAAAACACAAGTCCTCAAAATTTTACAAAAAATTGAAGCACTTTCGTAACCGTGTTAGGAGCAAAATAATGGAGAAATGCCATCTGCATTTAATAGTTTGGAGCCAGGAGTTTTTAATAATTGTAATCAATATGGTTTGGGTGTTATGCAGCATCTTTTGCATGTAAATGCAATTTTCATAAGCAGCCAACATCACCGACAAATTGAAGTTATCTTTTATTCTCTGTTCTGAGTTAGAGCAACCCAATTTCAGCAGTTAACCGCTGTCACAGTAAGTTGCTTGCTGGAGAATGTGTAGGATGTCCAGTATATCTCGTATCAGTTAGGGAAGTGGGAAATAATTGCAACACTGGGCCACTTTGTATAATTTAAACTCATCAGATTTACTTTCAATTAAAAATAAGTCCCAGAAGCAAAAAAGAATAGATAGTTGACTTGTGTCAGAGAACCAGGTGCCTGTCTCTTTCCAGCCTGCTGCTTTCTGCTTCTCTGGGAATGGAATTTTTTCTTGGATGCATCCGATGAATGTTGTGGTCCTTTGAAAATGGTTTTCTGCCCCATCATTTGGGTTGCAATTTTGTACTTACCAACTCCAGATGCCCTACAGAGTACGATGCATTTATGCTGGAATTAGAAAGCAGCATCACTCTGTTGTCTTTTGATGTCACAGTTTAATTGAAGAAGTCAAGTAAATACTGGTGGGTTAACAGGGATGTTTCATGTGCCACTTACCCGTTCCTGCGTTTCCCTCCAACTGTACACCTGATCGTGAACAGAAATTATTCTTCCCCATCACACCAC
This sequence comes from Heterodontus francisci, assembly GCF_036365525.1. NCBI lineage: Eukaryota > Metazoa > Chordata > Chondrichthyes > Heterodontiformes > Heterodontidae > Heterodontus > Heterodontus francisci. The sequence goes on from NC_090377.1 coordinate 114,516,921, forward strand.
CATGAACTCAGATAAGATGTTTCAAGAGAGAGTAGAGAATCCCAAGATTGTTCACAAAAGCACAGTTCTTAGAATTTCAAATGCTGGCAGACATCCCAGTTCACAATAATTAGCAGAACCAGTCGTATTCACACCTGGAACCAAGAACATCTTGCACCCTTGCACCTGTACAACACTTTATCACAACTTCCCTTCCCCACACCCTGCAGGATCTCCCTGAAAGCTTTACAACCGATCGCTTCCTCTTGAAGTGTTGCCACTGTGGTGGTGCTGCCAGTTTATGCACAGCAAGATCCCACAAACAGCAAATGAGATGACTAACTTAATATGTTTTTGCTGTTAGTCAAGACACCGGGAGGATTCTGTTGAAGTATTGCCCTGGAATCATATACAGATGAAGGCCTTAGTTTAAGACCTCATCTGAAAGATAGAGCTTCCGACAATGCGTCATTCCAGTAGAATATCAAGTATCAATCCAGATTATATGCTCACGTCCTGAACTGGAGCTTCAATCCACAATCTTTGGACTTAGAGGTGCAAGTGCGAACATCTGAACCAGATGGGCACTAAGGCAAGGCAGTAAGGAAATTGCACAAAGACATCCCAGGTGTACCATTTCTGAGCTGTTTAAAACTACAGTAAAGCACAAGAGAAAATTTCCTATTTTGGTCAAAATTGAATTAAATATTTGTTTAATTGTCCTTTTTATCTAATCAATCTTGTAAATCAGTCTTCTCTACCTACATACTACTGTATCCACCACTACTGTACCCCAATGGTAGTGACATACCTGTACCTACCAGTACTGTACTGCTGTGTGATGCAATGATAGATCTATATCCATCAGTACTGCACCCCAGTGTTAGTGAGAGACCTGTGCCCACCAGTACTGTTACACAGTGACAGATCAGTCTGTTGCAGCATAGGAACATGCCATTGAACCACAGACCATTAAAGCACAAACAGGCCATTTGATCCATCAAGTGTTCCACTTGAACCACCCAGTTTTAATCCCGCTCCCATTAGTCTTCAAGTAACTACTTAATTCCCTTTTAAAAGTGTTGCTGGACTCCACTTCAGCAATGGAATGTGACAGGGAAATAGCACGTCTCACCTCCCTCAGTGCAGGATTTTTTTTCCTAATCTCTTCAATTCTTTTTGTGATTCCCTTAAATTTCTGTGTCCTTCTCTGTGGAAACAGTTCATCACTATTTACCTTATTATAACTCTCATCAGGTCACAAGTCATATAGACTCAATGAACTAATCTTGGCCAAAGTGGCATTAGGGAAGTTACAACTGACCTCTGTTCCCTGGGATCAAGAATGGATATCAGCCAGATTTTCATGCTTTTGGCCACTGTCCGGTGGCCCCTGCTGGAGAATGGCCATCCATGGGCATCAGGTCAGATTGGGGTGGATGGTAATGGCCCAGCACAAGTGGCATAGCCTGCCAACTATCCGTGCGTTCACCTTAGGAGTGATCACTTGGGCACGTAACTGGCAGGCAGCTGTCACCTGTGAAACCCCATTCCTCAGCATGAGGCAGTGCCTTCATGAGGGAAGGGAGAGAAATCATCTTCGAATGTCAGAAGTTCCAGTGTTTTTCCACGGTGTTTGTTTACTCCTTTCCAGCTGTGACATATCAGTAAGCGTATTTATATTTTGAAGGTGTCAGAATGAGTGAGCATGTGTATACCATTCGATTAGATCTAGCTCAGTCAGAGCTAGACCTTCTGTCTCAGGATTGTCTTTGAGCAATCTGTTGACATGATTTGAGAATGCACAGCTGCTCTTAAATCTATCAAAGACTCAGCAATCTCATCTCAATAGACGAAACAGATTTTTGATAATTTAGGCCAGCAAGGGAGGAACAAGGGACCAGCTTTGCATTAACTGGCCAACATGACCAAAACCCAGGGGAGGGCAAATTACTGCTTTGCTCACTTCACAAAATGTTGGTATAAAGAAAATGGAGACTCATTGTTTCCTCAGCAAGCATTCCTGTGTGAGATTTGCCAACAGTCTGTGCCAGGCTCCATCTGTGTTGCTTTGACAACACTTATGCCTGGATGAGCTCTGTGTTACTGAAGAGATGGCAATTCTAGTCTCCATAGTAGCAGAAACAAATGAGAAGTGTTTCAGCCAATATTTGGGTCCCTTATTTTTCTTGCCTGTGTTCTCTTTCTCTTCCCCTGAAGATTTTGTTGCTGGTTGGAGCACAGTTCGAATTCTTATCCTGTGTGACTATTAATGTTGAGGGCTTGTGGACTGTTCAGCTTTAGAATGTATCACAGCCGAGCCCAATCCTATCCCCAGCTCAGTTGCATACATGTGTGCTGGCCAAAACGGTTCACGCGTTAGCAGTTTGGAGTGGGAACCCTGGCTGATCTCCTCTCCCCCCCCTCTGTTTGTCTAGAAGCTAATTGTTGCTCCGCCATCTCCTCCATTGATAGAAACACAAATCAGGTTATTGAACTGGAGACATTCCTTGCTTGTCACTAAATACCACAACGGAAGAGTGCAATTGGGAAACTAGTTTTCACATAGCCCTTAATAGCTGCTCTGTCAAAGCTTTATTCAGTGACAGCCCATCCAACAGAGACGCCTCACCACAACAATTACATGCATTTATAGAGCACCTTTAACGTAGTCCAAGTCCCAGGCCACTTCACAGAGGCATAACCAGGCAAAAATGGATGCCAAGCCAAAGCAGGAGGTATTAATAAGAGTGACATAAAGAGTACATAGAATTTACAGTCCAGAAACAGGCCTATGCTGGTGTTTATGCTTCACACGAGCCTCCTCCTACCCTTCATCACACCCTATCAATGTATCCTTCTATTCCTTCTGCCCTCTTACTTATCTGCCTTCCCCTTGAATGCATCTGTGATATTCACTTCAATCACTCCATGTGAGGGTAAATCCCACATTCCAACCACTCTGAGTAAAAAAGTTTCTCCTGATTTCTTTATTGGATGGATATCAGTGACTATCTTACATTTATACCTACTGATTTTGTACATTGACTGTCGCATCCCTCTTACACTCCAACTCTCCCATTATAATCCTTAGCTGATAAATGTCCCTGTTACAACTGGGTGCAAAAGATGTCTAGGGGTCTGTTACTATCTTCACCTGGTCTTATTGTAACAGAGTTTACTTTTAAATGCACTGTGTTTTGAGTTCCCCCCCTTGTGAATCCTTGTGCACAACTTTCCAATTATAAGGCAAAGAAATGAGCACAAACAGGTTTTCTGTGGTTTAAAAAAAGAAAGATGAAATTTATTAAACCTTAAACTTAAATTCTAATGCAGTTAATGCCTACGGATAAACGATGCACCCACACCAGCATGCACACGCGATACATGCATACAAATAGGGACAGAAAAGAGCAGAAGAAAACATATGTAGAACAGTTTGAGGCAATATCTTGTTACTGTTTCTCGAACTCGCTGTAGTCCTTGATTGAAGATGTGGTCTTGCGTTTCGTTGGGGCCCAGTATTCGTCTTAAACCTTGTTCACGTAGGAGATTGTTCTCTCTTTGAGTTTACGTGTCTTCACAAGATTCAGTTTCGTGGGACAGAGATGGAGGCAGGAAGACAGGAGAGGAGATGTTCTCAGCCCATGAGGACATGGCCTTCTCTCTTCCAATTCCTTTGTTGGGAGATCAAATTCAAAAAAACTTCCAGGTTGCCCAGCAGGTTAGTCATGTGACTAGCTCCTTATATGGAACAGTCTCTCCTGCGTGGCTTGTGGATTATACCTCAGCAGTCTCTGGAATGCTTGCTCCCCCCACCTTCAACGTCTGTTAATCATTGGTTGAATGAGTCAGGGCATGGCCCTTTGTCCCTTGTTCCAACTGTTGATTACCATGGAAATGTCATTCCAGTCAGGGGCTTGCAATTTTAAGTTTTAATGTTCATGTGGCGAAATCATGTATTTCACAATCTTGGCAGGTGGGGGATTTGCCTGACAGTCCCAAATTATTTGCTTTCCAGTTCCCCATCTGGCAGGATGTTCCAAACATTCCTCACCCTCCGAGTAAAGATGTCTTCTATAGTTTTAAGTTTCCTTTTCACCAATTTAAATTTCTCCTCTGTGTTCCTACTCCCTTGGCTTAATTTGAAGTAATATTACTGCATTCAGCCTTCTTAATGTTGGAAGCTCTCCAGCTGAACTAAATGTCTCTGCAACTCTGCCCTCTAAACAAGAAGAGTGGCAAATGATGCAGCTGATGATAAAACAGACCACAGCTCATCCCCATGCTCATTGATCTGTATTGGCTCCTGATCCCCCAGTGCCTTAAATTTTAAATTCTTATTGTGTTCTAGTCCATTCGTGAACTCACACCTCCCCATCTTACCTCCTTCAGCCTTACAATCCTCCGAGAACTCTCTGTTCCTCTAATTGTAGAATCTTGTGAATCCCCAACACCCATTGTCAAGCATTGGCCACTTCACCAACAGCTCCCAAAGTAAAGAATGAAAAGTGCATTCACTCCTGAGGTTGCTCAGTGTAGAGTGACTGTAATTTAGCCCAGTGATGCTCAGTTAATAGGAGGGTACGATCGTGCTATGTTTTACAGTTTCAGGGAATAATTTTATGCTGTCAGGCTTGGAATGCATGTCTTTGTTTACAGACCCTAACAACATCTGTGTCTTTATTCTCTCATTTGCTTTTGTTCATTCTGTTATTCCCAATCACCAGTGATCGGTCCCACCCACTCGCTCTGTCCCCCTCTGTTGACCACTTGCACTGGCCCCCTCCCTCGCCCAGGCGCCTGCCCTGCCCCGTCACTCCCTCACCCGGGCTCCCCCACCCCCTCACCCAGGCGCCCCCTCTCGCGCCCGGGCGCCCACCCCGTCCCTCACTCCCTTGCCCGGGTGCCCGCCCCGTCCCCCACTCCCTTGCCCGGGCGCCTGCCCCGCCCCCACCAATAGTCAGTATTTTGCCACAGATTTTTCTTTCTTGGTTTACAGAGGATTGAAGTTGAGAAGGAAGCTGGCATGCCTGCTGTTGTACTAGTACTAGGCTTGTGATTAAACTGCTGTACCAATTTGCGCCACACTGAACCTGAGCGAGCACATGAAGGACATCCTAAAGGGATACCAATCGAAATCCCTTGACTTCTGCATCCATTCATGTTCCTTAGAAGAAAAATGAAGCCATTTTAGTTTTCTTTGTCTCCATTTATCCCTTTCTCCAAAGGTGTGTCTTGGAGTATAGCTCCGCCTGGCCACTTTTGCTACCTCATCCAAGTGGCTATTCTTCCTGCATTAGCCCAGCAACTAAATTTGCCAAGTTTCTCCACCATGTGGGTGGTGGGGGAGGGCTCGGTATCACAGCCAACGTCTAGTTCTGTTCCTATTTAAGGTGTATACATGCTTTCCCCACCGAGTTGCTTGAGAAAGATTTTGTTTCTCCCAAACCAAGGGCGCCAAGACCAATTATAGCTCCCATATTAATGTTTCAGCAAAGTGCAGTTAACTCAGCAAAGATGGGACGATGTCTTCAATTAGATGCTTTTTTTCCTTAACTCGCTTGTTCAACAACAACTACTGTTGGCTGAGGGGGTAAATGTTGGCCAGGACACTGGGAGATCTCCCTTGCTCTTATAATAGCACTGTACCATCTTTTACATTCAAGTGAAGGGGCAGGCAGGGCCTCAATTTAATCTCAACGACAACCTGTATAGTGTCTTTAATGTAATAAAAAGTCCAAGGTGCTTTACAGCAGCATTATAAAACAAAGTATGACACTGAGCCACCAAAGGAACTGTTAGGTCAGATGACCTAAAGCTTTGTCAAAGAGGTAGGTTTTAAGGAGCGTCTTAAAGGAGGAAAGCGAGGCGGAGAGTTATAGGGAGGGAATTCCAGAGCTTGTGACCTCGGCAACTGAAGGCGTGGCCACCAATGGTGGAGCGATTGATATCAGGGATGGACAAGAGGGCAAAATTAGAGGACTGCAGTTATCTTGAAGGGTTGTGGGGCTGGATGAGATTACAGAGATTGGGAGGGGCGAGGCTACGGGGGGATTTGAAAACAAGGATGAAAATTTTAAAATCAAGATGTTGCTTGACCGGAAGCCAATGTAAGTCAGTGAGCCTGGAGTGATAGGGGAACAGGACTTAGTGCAAGTTAAGGCATAGGCAGCAGAGTTTTGGATGACCTCAAGTTTACAGAGAGCAGAATATGCAAGACCAGCCAGGAGTCCGTTGGAATAGTCAAGTTTAGAGGTAACCAAGGCATGAATGAGGGTTTTAGCAGCAGATGAGCTGAGACAGGGGCGAAGTCAGGCAATGTTGCAGAGGTGGGAATAGGTTGTCTTAGCACGAATATAAGGTCTGAAGCTCATCTCGGGGTCAGATGTCACTGTTAAGGCCAGGTGAGGAGGGGGGTCTCACGCTCCCCTTTTGCCTCTTCCTCTTATTTGACTGCAACAGGGGTTTATTCCTTTTAAACAGTGCTTATGTTCACCACCTCTGTGAGTGTTTTACCTTCATCCTTTACTGTGATTGTGAAAAGAACCCAATCGGGCAGGTTTTCTTGTTTACACCAGAAAGAGGTAAGATTTATTATACTTAACATGTTAACCCGATATAAAATTACTAAAAATACACTCCACATTCATGCACACATTCACACGAGAATCTCACACACACACACAATTAGGTTACAGGAGGAAAAATAGATTTGGTGGTTGGATTGAAGTCCAGAATAAATGGAACTTAAATACAGTCTGTAAAGTGGCTGATCCTGTAGTCCTCAGCTGAAACAGTATTTGTGAAGTTCTTGGTTGATCAAAGTGTATTATGGCTGGCTTGCTTTGCTCAGGGTTTTCCTTTAGGCAGAATCTGTAGTTGGCTCTCTTCCTCTTGTCACTGGCTATAGCGTTCTGTAGGCTCGGAGGTTCCCCCAGTTGCAGATGGTTTTCAAGCTTGATATTTTCTAGGGAGAGGGGGAAAGGGAGGCATGCAGCTTTCTGCTATTGCACACTCTGATACTGCTTGTCTTCTGTCGAACAAAACTTCTCGTTTCTTCAGAGATGAATAGGCGGTCACATGGTTCTGAATCCCCATTGTTTCTAATGAGGTTTTCTTTTTGAATCTTCTAATGAAATTCAAGGTACTACATGCCCAGGATGCCCATTCACACTTGGAGGGGGCTGGTTCTTTCAAAGTCAATGTGCGAGGATGACCTTGACTGTTGTGCTAATGAAACCATTTTAGATAATTCAATCACTTAGAGCAAGCCATTGTCCTGGCTGGGCTTTTTGTTAGACTTTTTGTCTCCAGTTCACTCTTCTAGTATTTCAGATGTAAATGGCAGTGGCCATCTTGGCTGCTAGTTTTTTTTTAAATTACTGTAGGGCGTTTTTCCCATTAGAAGTCTAAGGTAAGTTTCCAACCAATTAAATTAATATTTCCCAATTGGCACATAGTGTTTCCTGACAGTGACACAAAGGTTGGGAACAGACTGGCTTAATCTCAGGCAGTTGCCAGGGAGAGGAATGGAGATTGGAGCAGGGACTGAAAACAATGACTACAGTCTTCCCAATATTTAATTGGAGGAAACTTCTGCTCATCCAGTACTGGATTTCGGACAAGCAGTCCAATAATTTAGCAACAGTGGAGGAATCGATAACAGTAGTGGTGAGGTAGAGCTGATTGTCCTCAGCATAAATGTGCAAACTAACGCCGTGCTTTCGGATGATGACTTTGAGGGACAGCATATAGATGAGAAATAGGAGGGGGCTGACGTTAGATGCTTGGGGGACACCAGAGGTAACGGCGCAGGAGCAGGAGGAGAGACCATTGCAAGTGATTCCCTGGCTACGATTCGATAGACAAGAACTTGGGAGTTCCATTGAGTCTACAACGCAGAAACAGGCCGTTCTGTGCCACTGTTTATGCTTCACATGAGCTTCCTCCCATCTCTCCTCTTCTAACCCTATTAGCATGCCCTTTTATTCTTTTCTCCCTCATGTGCTCATTTTCCTTTAAATGCATCTTAACCTGTAAGGGAGGCGGTGGCTTAGTGGTAATGTTACTGGACTAGCAATCCAGAGGCCCAGGCTAATGCTCTGGGATACTGGTTCAAATCTCACCATGGCAACTGGTGGAATTTAAATTCAAATCTGGAATTAAAAAAGCTAGTCTCAGTAATGGTGACCATGAAACCACTGTCGATTTTCATAAAAACTCATCTGGTTCACTAATGTCCTTCAGGGAAGGAAATGGCCGTCCTTATCTGGTCTGGCCTACATGCGACTCCAAGCCCACTGCAATGTAGGTGACTCTTAAATGCCCTCTGAAATGGCCCAGCAAGCTACTCAGATGTACCAAACCGCTAGAGAAAAGTCTAAAAGGAATTAAACCGGACGGACCACCCGGCATCAACCTCGGCTCCGGAAATGACAATGGCGCACCCAGCCCTGTCGACCATGCAAAGTTCTCCGTACTAAGATCTGGGGGCTTGTGCCGAAATTGTGAGATCTGTCCCAACAGACTAGTCAAGAAACAGCGTGACGTAGTCATACTCACCAAATCATACCACACAGATGTTCCAGACACCACCGTCACCATCCCTGGGTCTGTCCTGTTGGTGGGCGAGTGTTATACAGTCAGGAGGGAGTTGCACTGGGAGTCCTCAACATTGACTCCGGACCCCATGAAGTATCATCGCATCAGGTTCAACATGGGCAAGGAAACCTCCTGCTGATTACCTCCAGCACCCACCCCCTCCTTCAGGACACTGCACATAGTTACAGAAGGTCGTTGTATCTTCTGCATAGAATGGGAATGTGGCTGAAGTGTCAGTGAAGTGGACCAGGAGTTTACATGATGCTACTGCACTGTGTGTCATATTCCATCCCAAGTCCCCAGAAGTGCCAGGATGGATTCCAAAATGCAGGGCTCTCCACTGAGAGCACTTGCCTCCATTTAAATTGGCAACCTTACTTGACTCACAAGGATGGCTGATATAGTAGGAGCTGCTGTCTCATTGCTTTGAGGATTTTTGTACCCAACATGGTGATTTATTTATTTATTTAGAGATACAGCACTGAAACAGGCCCTTCGGCCCACCGAGTCTGTGCTGACCATCAACCACCCATTTATACTAATCCAACACTAATCCCATATTCCTACCACATCCCCACCTGTCCCTATATTTCCCTACCACCTACCTATACTAGGGGCAATTTATAATGGCCAATTTACCTACCAACCTGCAAATCTTTTGGCTGTGGGAGGAAACTGGAGCACCCGGCGAAAACCCACGCAGACACGGAGAACTTGCCAACTCCACACAGGCAGTACCCAGAATTGAACCCGGGTCACTGGAGCTGTGAGGCTACGGTGCTAACCACTGCGCCACTGTGCCGATTATGATGATACTGGGCAGCTGAAATTGAAAAGTGTTTTTGTTCCCAACAATGGCCTCCCTCACCTCAATGAGCCCAAAGTACATTTTAAAAAATTCAACCAGTATATATATCTAGATATGTGCAGGTGTTTCTGGTTCGCTCTATGTGCACCTGCCTTAATGTAGTGGTACTGAAAAGGCAGTAATGGTGCTGGATTCAGGAGTAGCTGCACATGTCCTGTTTACTTGCTGTTGGAGTTGAATTGGATAGCTAGAATGACCTCAAAAACTGCCACTGCAGACTCTGAACCTCTCCGTGGCTCTGTATAGAGATAACCGAAGTCAAGTGCAACAGGTAGTGTATTTCAATACTGAGTGTGGTCCCCTCCGTGGGATTTGCTCCAATGGGTTAGAGGGATAGGGGATGTATTCCTTTACTGAGTGGGGTTCCCTGTGATGGGTTAGGGGGACAGGGAGTGTATTCCCGCACTGAATTGGATTACTTTCACTGGGTTAAGCATTGACTGTTAGTGTGCAATCAGCTGTTTGAAGAGCTTGAATTATTTGTGGAATCTCAATCGGCTTGCTACAGGGAACACTTCAACTGGAGCTTAAACAGCGATAAAAATCAAATGAAAACACATGTTTCAGATCATCCAAAAAGATGCCTCCTTGATGGAGAGAAACATCTGAGTAGTGCAAGCAGCCAGTGTGGGAACAGATGAGAGAGAATTTTAAACAAGGATGGCCGTTAGTGGTGAGATGGGGATTTGGGTTGGGGACAGCTGCATTGTCTGCTGACATATCATCTTCCTCTCACTGGTCAGGGATTGGCACGTAGATGTATTCCAGAAAAGACTGGCATTTGTGGAACTGAAAAGAGACATAGAAAAATCTAGACAGCAGCATTTTCACTTCTGTAGTTTGCAAGCTTATAAGATGTATGTTTATGTATAAATACACATGCAGTTATGTGTTTAAGGGGTATGCATTCTTACTATATACTAAATTACATTTTTTTAAAAAGGCTGTGTTTGCTGAAAATGCAACCATTAGGTGGCGCAGTTCTTGCACATGCTCAAATGCAGGCTCTTCAACTGGAACGTCAGTGTCTGCAACGTTCAAGCAGCTGCCAGGATTAAAGATGGCGCTGCTCAATTTATCACAGGAAATGCTCGTGGCTAGATCGTTCTAGCAAACTAACCTTACATTAGGTTGGCTGGAAGCCCAGTAATATGCTACTATTTAGTTATGGGATACTAACTGTAATCCTCAGATCCATTTAATATTCCAGTAATCCTATTAAATACAAAAGGAATTTTATTATTGAATTTCCATTGGAAGATAGTGAATCGGCACCCCGGTCGATGGAAAAGAAAATCAAGCAGAGTATAAAATATGCTGCCAATTCGTTATTGTGATTCGTTTATATGACTGTCCAGGAGTGATTTCACCCGAACGCAGCTACTAGCTCCCACCCCACTGGCCGCTCTCCCGCCTCGGCAGCTCTCCCCCCCCTCCCCACCAGCGCTTCCTCCTTTCCCCCCCCCCCCCCCCCCCCCACCGCTGCCCTTCCCCTTAAAAGGTGCAATGATCACTGCCTTAACCACTGCCTGTGGCAAAGCATTCCATGCTCCAATAATGCTCACCAAAGAAATTTCTCCCCACTTCTGTCCACAGTAGCTGTCCTGTTTACTCCTCTTCCCGCCTCCCACCTTGCTCCCCTAAACCTTAACTGCAGCCCTACATATTGCTGAAGAGTCAAAAGCCACGTGCGACAGTTGTCAAGCGAGCTCAGGCACAGCTACAGAGTTACCTCCCATTTATTTACCTTAATTTTATTTTGCCAATTTCCTTTAGATGCTGTCTTTTGCTGACAGCCCACTGGTATCTTACCCATGTGGGAATTTGTCTTGAGTGGGCCCAGTGAATGTTGGCAGGCTATTTAACTGTGGAGGGCATCTCAACTCAGCCAATGCTATAGATTGCCCACATGCATTTTCTAATGGGAGGACTTGATTGTGACGATAGGCTTGGATCTTGATTTCTCTTTTTACTAATTCCTCCCTCATCTAAATGTGTTGAGGCCATCTGTTTCTGCCCTGACTTACATGAACTAACTCTACACAGAATGAGTCTGGGACCTTCCTGGTCTGTGTGGCTCCCTGCCTTAAACAGTGGAACCATCCTCTGGTGGGATGTACGGCCTATGTATTCTGCAGAACCATTTCCGCTACATGTAAAAGGAAAGGAGAAAAGTAAGGACTTGCATTTCTATAGTGCATTTCACAATCCATGAATAGACCTGTTTTGTCATATCGTCTGCCAGAAAAGTGTCCGGTGTGAATGTCATTAATTGTCTTCTGGAATGATAAGGCTATGTGATGGAAGCACGAGCTCAGTAGTAGTGAGGTCAGTTACAGCCCCGCTACATCTGAGTTTCTACTTCACCCGGGGCATGTTATCCCAGATTACTTGGTGCTGTCTGTTTATAGGAAGTGCAAGCTGGTCGATGGGAGCTGACTTGTACGCAAGGAAACATCTCTTCTGTAAGATGGTACACATGGCAATGTAGTCCCTCAGTATTGTCACAGTGGATTATGTGGTCAAATCCATAATGGGGCTTCTGACTCAGTAGTAAGAGTCCTTTCAACTGAGTCAACTTGGAACTTGTGTCCCCAGCTGTGCACTGGCCTTACTGGCCATTGATAGAAATAGGGAGCGAAGATTTATTAGCTCAATTGCGCAGAGCAAGATGGTGCCAGGTTTGATCCCTGGTCTGTCCTGAATTAGCTGATTTCAGCTGGAATGCTACAGTTGACCTCAGTGAGTAAGATCTGTCTGGATTCTTGCTCCTGACCACTACTCAGTGACCCTTGCTGGGAAGAGTAGACAGTGGGTGAATCCCTCCCTGATCTGATCGGCTGCTGACTCTCACTCTTGAACTTCATGCACGAAGACTGGCTGCTTGGGTGAGGTACTAGAGGGGCAGTTATTGGTGCCAGTTTGGACTGTACTCCAACAAGAATGAACACCTTCAGGAGGGTTGGTGGGGCGGGAGGATGTAAATGCTGGGTTTTGTAGAGTAGTCTTTCAAGAGTCCTTCAAACAGACTACAAAAAACAGTTGCCAGCAAACCAACATGTCTGTCAGTCCATTTCAAGTGTTTTTTTCAGTTAATTTGATGACACCACAGAGTGCTCAAAGTAATGTGGAAAGCGGGGGCTCTTTGAAACCTGAACTTTATGTGCTGACTGCCGGGTGGTGGGGGGAGAGAAATAAATAGGTGATGACTGTTAAAAATCCTACACTTCAAAACCAATCCCTTCAGGTGGAAGGTTGGAGTAAGGCCTCTTAAGAATATTTCTGCAGTGCTGAGTCATTGTGTGCTTCAGCGAGCTCACTGTGTCTCAGCACCTTGTGTCGTGTTGCTTGCTTAAAAGAGGCTTCTGATTGAGGACATGGTATGAGTTTAATCAGCAGTCTGAGTTTTGATGAGTTCATTAGACCCTTCATCAACAACCTGAAAGGAAGGGATGAGGCAAGATGCAGGCAGTCTATTGTTTTGAGTTTTGTTGTATCTTGAACATCAATCGGACTGTTTCTTTTACTGCCTATTCCATCTTGAAGGCACTGATTCTTTATGGGATACATTTCCACATGCAACCCTCCAGAGCCTTTTCCACTTAACCTTTCTTTCATCATCTGTGATATTGAGAGTTAACCTGGCATCATAACGAAGACACTGCCTGAGCTCCTCCCTATGTAAACTCCAGCTCGTCCAGGACTCCTCTGATGTAGTGCTGATCTGCTCGCCTTCTACCTGCATCGGAAACATCCCTACTGTTTTCCACTGTCTGCCTCCAGTCCTGCACTGTCCTGCGTGCATCCACTGGCTTCCCTGGGGCATTGATTCCAAAACCCTCAAACACAAATCCTTCCATGGCTTCAATTCACCTCCTGAGGCCTCCTTCGGCCCTGGATGCATCTGTCACTCTGGCCTATGGTTCATTCCCCTGACCCGCACACCCCTCAATTCTACCGTTGGTCGCAGACCTTTCAGCCATCCTTATTCCTCCACCTCTACGTTTTAAAATCCTCTCTGACCTCATCCTTGTGCACCTTCCCCAATTCTTCCTCATGTCTGATTCCTACCTGTGGACTACCTTGGGACCTCTTTGTTATAGTAAAAGTGCTATATCAATGCAGGTGGTTCTCACCAGACATCTATACTTGTACTCTTTCCAGCAGGGTTGTTGTATTTTGGCCAGGAGTGGGAGCACTGGCTGATTTTCTTCTCGTCCAGGAGTACTGAGATAGGTTATAACACCACCCGTTCGTGCCCTGGATGAGATCAGCTAATTTGACGTAGACCTGGGATTTTCTGGCCTCTGTGGCTTAAAGTTGCCTTTGTTCATCTTAGTGAGGGTTGGTTGGAGGAACTTGTTCTCAAGCTAATTGGAATGAAATATGCCTGTCACTTGTAATGAGGTAAAAAATGCTGGAAATTGGACTCTGAAATATAAAGGGAAAATGCTGGAAATATCCAGATCAGTGCCTGATGGAGACAGACAGTAGATTAATGTTAAGCTTGTGATCCGTCCTTGTGCCTGTCTGGTTAAGGTCCTCACTGTTTGAATCGGTTGAACAATCTGGGCAGGCTGGAGAGAATCTTTTTATGCAATGCAGAATGCTAGTGCTGGAGAGTGGAGGCTTTTTCAGCTTTGGTGCCTGGTGTTGCCCATCAGCACGCTACCGACAGGTATAATTGCTCAGAGTCAATTTCGCTCTGCTTTCACGCTTAACTCTTGTTGCATCACTGTGATATTTGCATCTCTTGCACCAGCCACTCCGTCAGCTCTCTGAGTTAGCATGCTGAATTTGGTGCAGTTTTGTTTTGTGCCGTTGTTGCTTTTAAGAGTTAGATTGATGCATCATACTTAAAGCTACAAGATCGAGTGAGCTTGAATCACATGAATCGGAGCTGGATTAATGCCCAGTGCTCTGAGGTGAAAAGGCCTCATTTTAACCTTGTGCCACCCAGTGCCCTGGTTCATCCCTTAGCAAAAAGGCATATGCTGCAGGTTTGAGTAATGCCTGTGATTGGCATTAATCCCCCAACTACTTTGATACCATCTGCACGGTCTGTTGTTGCAAGATTCTGGATAAAATCCTGGGACGAGGCAGAAGGTTTGGGCTTTTTCTGGTGTCTTATAAGGGCCTGATAGTGTAAGATTCACGATATAACCAGCCAACCATCTGGCAGCATTGCTTCCACCCAGTTATGATGCCAGACCTCAACTCCCAGTGGTCACTGTCAGCTGAGGTGAGAGCAGTGGCAGTTTTTACAGTCTTGCAGCCTATCATGTCTGTGTTGACCCTTTGAAAGAACAACCCAATTAGTCCCACTCCCTGCCTTCTCCATAGCCTGCACATTTTTCCCTTTCAAGTATATATATATATATATATATAATATCCAATTATATGTCTGATTTCCTTTTGCAACTTACAATTGAATCTGCTTCCACCACCCTTTCAGGCAGTGCATTCCACATCATAACTCGCTACATAAAATGAATTCTCCTTGTTTAGAAAACTAGAAATTTTAATATTTAGAAAGTCCTTCCACAATCCTTTGACCTAGTTCCATGATATTCTGTCCATTTAATCAATTAATCAAGAGCAATGAAAGGAAGAGTGGGACTGATTAGTGACCAATAAAGGAAATCTCTGTGGAGGCAGAGAGTGTGGCTGAGGTACTAAAGGAGAACTTTGCATCTGTATTCATTAAAGAGGAGAATGCTGCCAATGTCATAGTAAGGGAGGAGGTGCTAAAGAAATTGGATGGACTAAAAGTGGATGCAGAAAAGGTACATAAAAGGTTATCAGTGCACAAAAGTAGAAAGTCACCTGATTTGGGTGGGATGCAACCAAGGTTGCTGAGTGAAGTAAAGGTGGAATTAACTCTGGCCAGAATCTTCTAATCTTCTTTAGGTATGGGAATGGTGCCAGAGGACTAGAAGACTGCAACTGTTAAACTCCTGTTCAAAAAAAGGAGAGAGAGATAAACCTAGTAACAACAGGGAAAACATTTGAGACCATAATCTAGGAAAAAATTAATTGTCACTTGGAAAGATGTGGGTTGATAAATGATGGCTAGCACGGCAAATCGTTAAAGGCAAGTTAAAGGCAAATCGTGTCGGGCAAACTTGATTGATTTCTTTGAAGTGGCAGAGACCTGGACTTGATTATACAGGGCATAATTTCAAAGCTGTAGATGACACAAATGTATAAAACAGTGGGAAGGATGGTAGCAGACTTCAGGAAGATATAGGCAGACTCCTGAAATGGACAAACACATGGCAGAGATAATTTAATGCAAATAAGTGTGAAGTGATGCATTTTAGTAGGAAGAATAAGGAGAAGCAATATAAATTAAATGATACAATTTTAAAGCGGATGCAGGAAAAGGGCGACCTGGGGTACAAAAGTCTTTGAAGGTAACAGGGCAAGTTGAGAAAGCTGTTAAACAGGAAAAGAATGCAGGGTTATGGAGAAAGGGCTGGGGAGTAGAACTAATTGGATAGCTCTTCCAAAGTGCTAGCACAGGCACGATGTGACTAATGGCTTCTGCTGTTCTGTATCATTCTATGAATTAACCAATGTGCAACATTGTCAGATCCCCTCAGCATGCCTACTAACGTGAATAACCACCGGCTCGTCATGGATGCTGGGTGGTCCTCTCCCTCTGCCTGTTGGTTCTGTGACCTGCCCCTGCTGCCCATTGGTGCTTTGTGGACACCACCCCCCCACCACCACCACCAACCATTGGTGCTGGATGTCCGGCCCTCCTCCTGCCTGTTGGCACTGATCCGACATCTGCTGGCTTTTGGTGCTGTGACCTGCCGCCATTCCTGCCTGTTGGTGCTGTGACCTGCCCCCTGCTACCCATTGGCACTGTGACCCACCCCCTGCTGCCTGTAGGCACTGTGATACCCCCTCCCCCAATTCCTGCCCGTTGGTGCTGAAATTTTGTCTCTTGGTGCCATGTGATTGTTGCCCTACTGGCATTTGGTCAAGCTGAGAGATGTGTCCTGCACTGCCCATTGGCTTGGATATGTCACCAGCCCTCGATGCCCTTTGGTTTAGCTGTGTCATCCTCCCCTGCCCATTGGTATGTGCCCATGGTTTTATATCCTGTATGATGTTTTGCCACTGTTTTGACTCAGTCAATATTCCCTTTTCAGACTGTGGACATTCACAAGGAGAAGGTTGCCAGAAGAGAGATTGGTATCTTGACAACCAACAAAAACACCTCCAGGACTCATAAAATCATTGCCCCGCCCAACCCTGAGAGGCCTGTCAGGTACATCAGGAAGCCAATCGATTACGCCATCTTGGATGACATCGGTCATGGAGTGAAGGTATGCTTTGTAGGACTGGGAGCCGGTAACAGAGTGCTGTGTTGGAGGCAGAGTTACAGGAGCTGCTGGAGTAGAGATTAATAAAATGCTGTGTTTTGGCGAAGTGGGTGTAGTGGGGCAGTCGCAGATGAATGCTGTAGAAGTAGAAATAACTGAAAAGGGCAAATTGGAAATGGTTTTAAAAATTCATTATTTTAAATTAAGCATCTCATTGAAGAGAATTGTTGACTGATATGCACAAAAAGCATACTGGAACATTAACAATGTGTGATTTTTGTTATATAAAGAATCATCTAGGAAGCGATTCTTTTAATCTCATTAGCACATAGTCCTTAAGGAAGAACTAATTATTAGGGCCTGGTATTCCGTTATAAAATACTGCCATTCGTAATGTTCTATTACTGCCATCTCATGGCAGTCATTACCTCTTAAGAGGTGGTTATGTCTGCTGACACATATAGGTTGGTATATTGAAGTGCTTTTCTATAGATTTACACCAGGAGCAATATGCTGAAAGAGAGACCCAAACATTGCACTCCATGTTTCAACTGGCCTGTGATGGTGCCAGTTTTAGAAGCCCCAAGTTCTGCACTGCCTCTTACATCTATACACTGTTGAAGGACTGGGGTGGGGGCTGTGCAGAGTTTGGACCCCCTCCTCAATATTGTGAGGTACATACATTAGCAGGGACATAACCCACACAGATTGTTGGTTCCTAGGTCTGGCCTCCGGTCTGTACTGAGCCAGTTAATCATCTCTGGGATGCTGGGAACCCTGCATCACAGAAGGGGAAAAGAATAAGCCAGTGTTCCTGCTCTTGATTTGTATCCGGTGACTGCTGCTGGGAAGTATACATGTGGGGACATCAGGGGAGGATAGGAGTGAGGTCGGCAGTGATGCCCCCATGGTCAAATATCCTGCAAGCTCTCACAGTGCTGGTTCACATATCAACAACAGCCATTTAGGTGAAAGGCACCTGGTTGCCAGTGGAACTGTAGCCAAATAAGAGTCAACATTAGGAAATGAGGACAGAATAGGACAGTGACATAAAACATTGAAGATTCAGTAGGATCGTTACAGAAAAACTATTCCCTCAGAACAAGTGGGCGCAATCTTAAGATTAGAGCTAGGCCATTTAGGAGTGAAATCAGGAAGCATGTTTTCACACAGATTGGTGGAAATGTCAATTTCTCTCCCCTAAAATACTGTGGATTCTCTGGGTCAATTTAAATTTTCAAAACTGAGATTGTAGATTTTTGTTAGGTAAGGGTATCAAGCAATAGAGAGCAAATGTAGATAAATGGAGCTGAGGTACAGACCAGCCGTAATCTAATTGAATGGTGGAGCTCAAAAGCTTAATGACCTCCTCCTATTCCGGTGTTCCTATGAACCTCCTCATAGGAGGAGGAAGCATGTGATACTGCAGTTGAAGACGTACCTGTATCACTGTGCTGTCTTGGCATCTCTGTGAGAGATTATCTGAGCAGCGCTCGGATCTGCCTGTGCAGATCTGGACCGTTGAGTGACAATTGCACTGAAAATGAGTTTGATTCTGCAATTTGAGACTCTATAAACAGTTTGGGGAGATAGTGGCTTGCCCTGAATGGGGGATAATGAACGGAGAGTCAGGATAATAGGAAGATTTCAGTGAGATCTGCACCTCTACCTGTGGGTGATGTAGAGGCAGCGGGTCAAGAATGCAGGGGATTTGCAGTAAGATCTTAACTAATGATGGTCCTGTTGCCTATCCAAATCTAGTGAAGAGAACACTGTGAAGATGATGAACAACAGACACTTGTCCTTGTATCTCGCTTTTAACATAATAAAAACGTCCTAAGATGCCTCACAGGAGTGTTATCAAACAAAATTTGACACTGAGCCAAAGAGATATTAGGACAAGCAGCCAAAAGCTTGGTCAAAGAGGTTTAAGGAGAAAAATGTTTAGGAAGGGAATTCCAAAGCTTAGGGCCTAGGCAGCTAAAGAGACAGCTGCCAGTGGTAGAACAATCAAAATCTGAAGTTCAAGAGGCCTGAATTGGAGGAGCGCAGAGATGTCAGACCCACAGTAATGTGGTTGACTCTTAAATGACTGTGAAATGGCCAAGCAAGCCACTGAGTTCAAGGGCAATTAGGGATGGGCATTAAATGCTGGCCTAGCCAGCGATGCCCACATCTCACGAACGAATAAAGAACAATATCAGAGGGTTGTAAGGCTGGAGGAGGTTACAGAGGTCGGGAGGGACGAAGCCATGGAGGGATTTGAAAAAAAGGATGGGAATTTTAAAATAGAGGCTTTGCTGGACCAACGTACGTTAGCGAGGACAAGTGAAGGGTGAATGGGACTTGTTGCGAGTTAGGATACGGGCAGCAGAGTTTGCATAACCTCAAGTTTATAGAGGGTAGAAGACGGGAGGTCAGCCAGAACAGCATTGAAATAGCCTGAGCTAGAGGTAACAAAAAGGCATGGATGAGGGTTTTAGAAACACATGAGCTGAGGCAGGGATGGAGGTGGTCAATGTTAAGGAGGAGGTGGGCAGTCTTGGTGAAGGAGGGATATGGGGCCAGATCTCATCTCGGGGTCAAATAGGATGCCAAGGCTCCTAGCCTCAGACAGTGTCTAGGGAGAGGGGTGGAGTTGGTAGTTGGGGAATGTAGTTTGTGGCGAGAAGTATGAAGTTAGAAGTATGCAGGCACATAGGGAATGGATGACTGCCAGGCAGTCTAAGAGAAGCAGGCAGGTAGTGCAGGAGTCCCCTGAGACGATGTCACTCGCTAATCGTTATTTTCATTTTGGATACTGGTGAGGGTGATGGTTCCTCAGAGGATTGCAGTCAGAGCCAAGTTTGTGGCAGCATAGGTGGCTCAGCTGCACAGGAGGGGAGGAAGGGGAATGGAAGAGCAGTAGTGATAGTGGATTTGTTAGTTAGGGAAACAGACAGGGGTTTCTGCAGCAGTAAACGTGACTTCAGGATAGTGTGTTGCCTCCCTAGTGCCAGGGTCAACGATGTCACACAGTGGCTGCAGGACGTTATTCTGGGGGAGGGTGAACAGCCAGAGGTCGTGGTCCACATCGGTTCCAATGACATGGCAAAGGGAAATGAGGGCCTGAAAGCAGATTTTAGGGAGCTAGGAAGGAAATTAAAAAGCAGGACTCAAAAGCAGTAATCTTAGGATTACTCCCAGTCCCACGTGCAAGTGAGCATAAGAATAGGAGAATTGAGCGATTGAACACGTGGCTGGAGAACTGGTGTAGGAGGGAGGGCATCAGATTTATCAGACATTGTGACCTGTACAAGATGGATGGGTTGCATCTTAGCAGGACTGGGACGAATATCCTCGCAGGGAGATTTGCTCGTGCTGTTGAGGAGGGTTTAAACTAAATTGTCGGGGATGGGAACCTGAGAGGGAGCACAAATTGGAGGGAAGCAAAACTGGTAACTTGTCTGGGGTGTGGGAACTCGGAGCAAGTATTAGAGAAGAATATCAAGATGCACAGAATACTGGGGGAGATAGATAGCACAAGAGTAGGGAATAGTACATTATTAGGTGAGATCAGAGTAAGGGAGAAAGTAATAAAGTCTGAATCAGGGTTAACCTGCATGTATGTGAATGCACGGACTGTGGTTAATAAGACTGGTGAGGTACAGGCGCAGATTACTTTGTGTAATATGATGTTGTGGCTGTAACAGAGACCTGGATCAAAGAAGGTCAGGACTGGGTGTTAAATATTCCTGCATACAAGGTGTTCAGGAAAGATAGGAAAGGGAAAAAAGGGGGAGGGGTGGCAGTATTGATTTAAGGAGAGCATTGCAGTGCTCCAGAGGGGTCGAGGACAGAATCAATTTGGCTAGAGCTAAGGAACAAAAAATGGTGCAGTTACATTGCTCGGTGTTGTCTATAGGCCACCAGCTAGTGGGAAGGACGTGGAGGAACAAATTTGCAAGGAAATTACAGAAAGGTGAAAAAATTATTGGGTAGTTATAATGGGGGACTTTAATTATCCAAACATAGACTGTGATAATAGTAGTGTAAAGGGCAGTGAGGGGCAAGAGTTCCTCGAGTGTGTTCAGGAAAATTTTCTACAGCAGTATGTTGCTAGTCCAATGAGAACGGAGGCACTGCTAGACCAGGTTCTTGGGTATGAGGTGGGCCAAGTGGATCAAGACAGCATTTAGGGAATAGTGATCATTGTATCATAAGATTTAGGCTGACTATGGAAAAGGACAAAGAGCAATCCAGGGTAAGAATAATTAACTGGGGGGAGGCTAACTTCAATGGGGTAAGAATGGAGCCGGGGTGAATAAATTGGAGTCAATAAAGAAGTATTAGATAGGCTGTCTGTATTTAACGTGGATAAAGAACCAGGGCCAAGGATACTGAAAAGTGAGGGTGGAAATTAGCAGAGGCACTGCCCATAATTTTTCAGTCTTCCTTAGACTCGGGAAATGGACTGGAAAATTGCAAACGTTGCACCCTTGTTCAAAAAAGGGCGTTTAGATAAGCCCAGCAACTACAGGCCAGTCAGTTTAACTTCGCTGGTGGGAAAATTTCTATAAAAAATAATTTGGGACAAAATCAGTAGTCACATGGAGGAGTGTGAGTTAATTAAGGAAAGCCAGCATGGACTACTTAAGGGAAAATTATGTTTTTTGAGGTGGTAACAGAGAGGGTTGATGAGGGCAATGCTGTTGATGTGGTGGACATGGAATTTCAAAAGGCGTTTGGTACAGTGCCACACAACAGACTTGTGAGAAAACTTGTAGCTCATGGAATAAAAGGGACAGTAGCAACGTGGATATGAAATTGTCTGAGTGACAGGAAACAGAGAGTTTCCTCTGTTAATGAATGTTTTTTGGGCTGGAGGAAGGTTTGTAGTGGAGTTCCACAGGGGTCAGTGATGGGACCCTTGCTTTTCCTGATCTATACTCATGACCTAGACCTTGGTGTACAGGGCACAATTTCAAAGTTTGCAGATGATACGAAACTTGGAAGCATTGTGAACTATGAGGAAGATAGTGTGGAACTTCAAAAGGACATAGACAAGTTGGTGGAATGGGCAGACAGGTGTCAGATGAAGTTCAATGCAGAGAAATGTGAAGTGATTCATTTTGGTAGGCAGAACATGGAGAGACAATATAAAATAAAGGGGGTGCAGGAGCACAGGGGCCTAGATGTATATGTGCATAAGTAATTGAAGGTGGCAGGACAGGTTGAGAGAGCGGTTAATAAAGCATACAGTATCCTGGGGGCTTTATTAATAGGGGCATAGAGTACAAGAGCAAGGAAGTTATGTTGAACTTGTATAAGACATTAGTTCAGCCTCATTTGGAGTGTTGCGTCCAATTCTGGGCACCGCACATGAGACATGAGGGCATTGGAAAGAGTACAGAAAAGATTCACGAGAATGGTTCCAGGGATGAGGAATTTCAGTTGTGAAGGTAGATTGGAGAAGTTAGGACTGTTGTCCTTGGAGAAGAGAAGGCTGAGAGGTGATTTGATAGATATATTCAAAATCATGAGGGGTCGGGACAGAGTAGATTGAGAGAAACTGTTCCCTCTTGCGAAAGGATCGAGAACGAGAGGGCACAGATTTAAAGTATTTGGTAAGAGAAGCAAAAGTGACATGAGGAATAACTTTTTCACGCAGCAAGTGGTTAAGGTCTGGAATGCGCTGTCTGAGAAAGTGGTAGAGGCAGGTTCAATTGAAGCATTCAAAAGGGAATTAGACAGTTTTATGAAAAGGAAGAATGTGCAAGGTTATGGGGAGAAGGCAGGGGAATGGAATTGGGGGAGTTGCTCCTTCAGAGAGCCGGTGTGGACACGATGGGCCGAATGGCCACCTTCTGTGCTGTAACCATTCTGTGAGACTGAAGATAATGGTTTTGGTCTTCCCTATATATAGTTGGAAGAAATTTCTGTTCATCCAGTACTGGATGTTGGACCAGCAGCATGACAAATCGGAGGCATTAGAGGGGTCCCAAGGGGTAGTGTTTTTTTTTAAAGATACAGCACTGAAACAGACCCTTCAGCCCACCGAGTCTGTGCCGACCATCAACCACCCATTTATACTAATCCTACACTAATCCCATATTCCTACCACATCCCCACCTGTCCCTATATTTCCCTACCACCTACCTATACTAGGGACAATTTATAATGGCCAATTTACCTACCAACCTGCAAGTCTTCTGGCTGTGGGAGGAAACCGGAGCACCTGGAGAAAACCCACGCAGACACAGGGAGAACTTGCAAACTCCACACAGGCAGTACCCAGAATTGAACCCGGGTCCCTGGAGCTGTGAGGCTGCGGTGCTAACCACTGTGCCGCCCGTTGAGGTTAAGTTTGTTGTTATTCGTGAATGGGGGAATCTCAGAGGCAACAGCTCAGGAGTAGGAAGTAAAACCATTGCAGATGATTCTCTTGCTATGATTGGAAAGGTAAGAATGGAACCAGGCAAGAGTTGTCCCACTTAGCTGGGCAGCAAATGAGAGGCATTGAAGGAGGATGCCATTGGTTAACTGTGTTGAATACAGCGGACAGGTTGAGGAAGGATAGTTTAGCTTTGTTACAGTCACATATGATGTCATTTATGACTTTGGGATCCACTTCAGTGCTGTGGCGGAGGGAATCTGATTGGAGGGGTTCAAACCTGGTGTTGCTGGCAAAATGGGCATGGATTTGTGAGGTGCCAATACATTCGAGGACTTTGAGAGTAAAGGAAATTGGAGATGGAACGGTACTCTGCAAGAATTGAGGAGTCGAGAGTGGGTTTTTTTAAAAAGTGGGTAATGGTAAAGTTTCCTGGTCCCCGATGGCTCAGTGTATCCAGGCACCACCCACAGTCGCACCAAAAAGTACTAGGGCCCAGTTTCTATCCCTGATCTCTGCTGCATTAATAGCTTGCAGCCAGGGCCATAGCACTGTCAGGCTAGAAAGTATAGTCAGCTAGGTGTCAGTGGACCTCTGTGGGAAGTGCACACTTGAACATCAGATCAGGACATGGTTGGACTGGCTGGTGCTGCCCTCCACTGTTAGTCTGTCTGCGCTAACTCCCCAGGTTCATGCATGCCTCCTTGGGTGTGGTATCAGAGCCACCGACCAACTTCAGAACCACATCAAGTCAGCACTTTGAGGGAGACAGGGGTGGTGATTACTCAGTCTGGTTTCGTTCTTGGGGAGCATAAATACGACATCAAAATTTTGAAACTCTGCCAATGAAAATTGGACACTTCATCAAAAGTGGCATCTTGTCTGCATTTAGACACTTAGGGTAAAGTTCCTGTACTGCTGACAACATAACACCATTGGAAATATTACTATTGAAATACTGACTCGTAAAATCTTGTAACCTTTGTGACCAGCATTGAGAGAGATTAGGTTGCAGATCCCCAGTCTGAAGAAATGTCCCTGTGACTTCCACTGTGAGCTCTTTGCAGGCTCCTATTCTCAAAAGATGGAGATGCTGTTTTATTTTTGATTATCTTGGGATCTCATGATTAGCAGTTTATCCTGGTGTTGAGTACCACCAACTGGTGCATTTCTGAAATTGTTTTTTGCTGTGAGGTAAAGCTTAGTGGGGTGACCAATCCTGAACTGAAGTAGAATTTAGATCGGGCACACTGAGTCACTAAGTGGCTTCTGTTAGTGCTGTGGAGCCATGTGCCACTTCTAAGCTCTATGGTGCAGCATTCAATAAAATGGCAGCTGCTTTACAAAGCCTCTCGAAGATTTTTGCTTCTGCTCGCTTTACTGTAGAGCTGTACACAGCCAAGGTCACAATTTCCTTTTATTAATCAGGTGTCCCTGAACTATCCAGGCTTTGTCGTGTGTTGACCATACCCTCTGACCTTCCCCTCTCTGAAGCTGAATGTTCTGTACTCAGCAAAGGACTCAGTTTTATCCCCTTGTGCCCCCACCTCAATGAATTTCGCGCTCGCATGACGTTTAGCTCTTCTGTCGCCTTCACCTCCGGGCTCACTTCTTCGACCAGGCGTCCTCCCCCTGACCAGCAGACCCATTCACCCCCCTCCAGCATTCTCCCTCTACTTGGACCCTTCCCTCTGGCCTCTTACCTGCTCTTGATCTTTTCATTGAAAACTGTCGGTAAGACATCGGCCATCTCAATTTCTCCGGCCCCCTCACTCACTCTAACCTGTCCCCTCTGAACTTATCGCACTCTGTTCTCTCAAGTCTAACCCCAACATGGTCATCAAACCTGCAGACAAGGGTGGTGCTGTTGTTGTTTGGTGTACCGACCTCTACCTTGCAGAGGCACAGCGCCAACTCTCAGATACTTCTTCCTACTTCCCCCTGGACCATGACCCCGCCACAGAACATCAAGTGACTGTCCACAGGACTGTCACTGATCTCATCTCCTCTGGAGATCTTCCCTCCACAGCTTCCAACCTCATAGTCCCACAACCCCGGACAGCCTGCTTCTACGTCCTTCCCAAAATCCACAAACAGGACTGTCCCAGCAGACCCATTGTTTCAGCCTGTTCCTGCCCCACTGAACTTATTTCTTCCTATCTTGACTCTGTCTTTTCTTCCCTGGTCCGGTCTCTTCCCACCTACATCCGTGACTCTTCTGACGCCCTGCGTCATTTTGATCATTTCCAATTTCCTGGCCCCAACCGCCGCCTCTTCACTATGGACGTCCAATCTCTCTACACCTCCATTCCCCACCAGGATGGTTTGAGGGCTCTCCGCTTCTTCCTTAAACAGAGGCCCAACCAGTCCCGATCCATCACCACCCTTCTCCGCCTGGCTGAACTTGTTCTCACATTGAACAACTTCTCCTTCAACTCCACTCACTTCCTTCAAATAAAAGGTGTTGCTATGGGTACCCGCATGGGCCTGTCTTTTTGTGGGATATGTCAAATATTCCTTGTTCCAGTCCTACACAGGCCCCCTCCCCCAACTCTTTTTTCCGGTACGTTGATGACTGTATCGGTGCCATTTCCTGCGCCTGCCTGGAACTGGAAAACTTTATCAACTTTGATTCTAATTTCCATCCTTCTCACCTTTACATGGTCCATCTCCGACACTTCCCTTCCCTGCCTCGACTTCTCTGTCTCCATCTCTGGGGATAGGCTGTCTACTAATATTCATTATAAGCCCACCGATTCCCAAAGCTAGCTCGACTACACTTCTTTATACCCTGCCACCTGTAAGGACTCCATTCCATTCTCCCAGTTTCTCCATTTCTGACACATCTGCTCTGATGATGCAATCTTCCATGACAGTGCTTCTGACCTGTCTTCCTTTTTCCTCAACCGAGGATTCCCCCCCACTGTGGTTGACAGGGCCCTCAACCGTGTCCGGCCCATTTCCTGCACCTCTACCCTTACCCCGTCCCCTCTTTCCCAGAACCGCGACAGGGTTCCACTTGTCCTCACTTTTCAGCACACCATCCTCCACATCCAAAGGATCATCCTCCGCCATTTCCGTCACCTCTAGTGTGAAGCCACTACCAAACGCATCACCCCCTCTCCTCCCCTGTCAACATTCCAAAGGCATCGTTCCCTCCACGGCACCCTGGTCCACTCTTCCATTACCCCCCACCATCTCATTCTCTTCCGACGGCATCTTCCCCCTGCAATTGCAGGAGATGTAATACCTGCCCATTTACCTCCTCTCTCCTCACCATCCAAGGCCCCAAACGCTCCTTTCAGGTGAAGCAGTGATTTACTTGTACTTCTTTCAATTTAAGTATACAGTATTTGCTGCTCACAATGTGGTCTCTTCTACATTGGGGAGACCAAACACAGACTGGGTGACTGCTTTGCGGAACACCTCCGCTCAGTCCGAAAGCATGACCCCAAACTTCTGGTTGCTGGCCATTTCAGCACTCCCCCCTGCTCTCATGCCCACATCTCTGTCCTGGGATTGCTGCAGTGTTCCAGTGAACATCAACACAAGCTCGAGGAACAGCAGCATCTCATTTACCAATTAGGCACGCTACAGTCTGCCGGATTGAACATTGAGTTCAATAATTTCAGAGCATGACGGGCCCCCCTTTTTATTTTTAGTTATTTTTTTCTTTTTCTTTTTTCTTTTTAATATATTTATTTTATTTTAGTTTGTTTAGCTTGTTTCTACTGTGCCTACCCACTTTTCTTCATGTTTGTTCTTGGGGGACCAGGCTGTTCAGTTTTCAGTCCATTAACACCCTCTCTGTACTAATGCTTTGTCTTTCAGCACACCATTAACATACCGTTTGCCTTTGCTTCATGACCTTCTGGTCAGTTATTCTCTGTGACCTTGTCCTGTCAACACCTCTTTTGTTATCTCTCCTGCCCCACCCCCACTTGCTTAAAACCCTTCACATTTCTAATATGCGAGTTCTGATGAAGGGTCACTGACCTGAAACGTTAACTCTGCTTCTCTCTCCACAGATGCTGCCAGAGTATTTCCAGCATTTCTTGTTTTTATTTCAGATTTCCAGCATCTGCAGCATTTTGCTTTTATTTGTTAAAACAAGTCCTGCTACCCTCAGTCCCATTCACCCACCATGTCCCTCAACTCAGATTCCCATGATATTCCTTATCCCACATCTGTCCTTATCGCTCATACCCAACCTCACCTCCCCGTCTTCTCACCATAAAACTCTACCTTCATCTACCCACTATCTCAACATATCTTCCAACTGCCAATCCCAGCCTATCCCTCTGTCCCATGCTCCCACCCTATCCCACGGTCCCACACTTCCACCCTATCCTTCGATCCTACACTCCCAACCTATCCCACGCTCCCACCCTATCCCTTGGTCCCACCCTCTCAACCACATTCCTCAGCCCCACCCTTTCAGCCACATTCCTCTGCCCCACCCGCCCCGCCCAATTTCTCACCAACTCGCTCCTATCTATCTTCTCTCTACACACACCTTCCCTGGTCTCGAACATGGCTGGGCTCCTGCTCTCTATACACACCTCCCCAATCTGGTACAGCACTATGGTCCTCTCTTTACTGAATATTTTACCAGCTGAGACCTTAATTGAGCCCTTTCTTGTAGACCTCATAAGGTCTGAAAGCTGCCGCATTCTATTGTATTCAGAGTTTATCTAAACAGTAACCAACATGAGGATGATTCAGATCTGAAAGGGAGAAGAACCACTCATTGGGAGATACAGATGTTGAGGCTCTATTTCCTGTCTGTTTTCTCTTTCTTTTCTTGAAGATGCTGTATCTTGCGGTGCAGTCCATAGGTGACTAGTCATTCTTGATGTGTCACTGTCGATTGGAGTTTCCGGCAATTTGGTTACAGGCGCGACCAAAACTGTTTTGGTTCTCTAGATGTAAGCACACGGGCTTTCCAGATGTGGTTGCTGGGTAGTGATCCAGCTCCGGAGGCCAGACCAATTTTTGCTCTATGCTTACTCGGGAGCTGAGGCTTTGGGCCAGTCAACCTCACACCACCCAGAATCAGAACTTGGCACTATCTAGTCTGTATGGCCCACATGGTCCTTTACCTTCTCGGCCTTTGGAGAGAGCTTCCAAATTCAGATGGAAGTTCTGCCGTCGGTTCTGGGAGTTTAGAGGTACACAGTGTTCAAATAAACCAAATCTTTTTTTGTTTACAGCTGCATGAAAGTTTATTTTTTCTTCTTTCCACCACCCCTGCCCTCCACCCCAAATACATTTAAATGTTTGTATAATATGTACTATAATTGTGAGATCCAGAATAGAACAAGAGAGCCTTGTAACAGACAGCACTCGGAAGATTGAGCAGTTGAGTGTCTGGATCAAAGCCATCTACACTCCCCCTCCCTCCTCCCCACTTCCTTGCAAGACAGAATTTGCGGAGAAGTTGCACAATGTGCATTGTCAAGCTGCACAGTTGCTGTTTAGGAATCAGCAATCACTGAATTGGAGAGCTGAGATCAGAAAACCAAGCCATTTAACATTGGGGGTGATTGAATCACTTCTGTGCAGGTTTACAGCCAAAGTTTAATCATCAGGTGGTCAAAGCCCTCTTCTTTTGATGCCCCAAGCAGTCAGCACTTCTGAAAGTCTTCTGAAAGGGCAAATTATGCATTAGTTCAAATTGTGGCCGTGACTCGCGCTCTGTTTCACTCTGTAACCGATTTGTAACATGACGCCGTATCAGATGCTTTAACATGGATTCCTTTTGTACTCCTATCCTGTGGTTTCGACTAACCTGTCAATGCTGTTTTTTTTCTTACTTCTTTCATTTGCTTCATTTATGCATTAAGTGGTTGCTTAGATTTAAGGTAAGAGATCTCAGTGCTTATCTGCCATCCTATTGCTGTGCTGAGGATATTACAGACTGGGTGGTTAAATGCTGCAGAGTTTATGTCCTTTTAAAGGGAAGATTTACTGTCAAGCCTAAGGGTGTAGATTCAGCCTTTACACTGATTTATAACATTCCCAAAATTTGCAGATTTCTCTGACCCTGTGTTTTAAAACCAAAG
Source organism: Heterodontus francisci (assembly GCF_036365525.1). Classification (NCBI taxonomy): domain Eukaryota; kingdom Metazoa; phylum Chordata; class Chondrichthyes; order Heterodontiformes; family Heterodontidae; genus Heterodontus; species Heterodontus francisci. The sequence continues at coordinate 114,546,147 of NC_090377.1, forward strand.
CTTCTGTCGTAAAAGAAAGCGGCAGATTCCTACTAAGGGTATGATCTATAATCTGGGGCTCACAGTATGTACCCATTTATAAATCTAGGCATTGGGGAGACCAGACAATGGGTAACTTGAATGTGTGTGAATATGTGGCCGAGTTCCAGACACATGTAAATTTGGTATGGCTTTCTCATTGACATCTTCCTTCATTGACACGCGCGCACACACAAACAGCCACCCATAGATCGACCACACATCGGCCTCAGTAAAGGCCACCTACTTCCACCTCCATACTACCGCCTATCCCTGCCCGTCTACTGCTGACACCCTCATCCATGTCCTTGAATCTCCAGACCCGACTATTGCAATGTTCTCCTGGTCAGCCTCCCATCCTCCGCCCTACATAAACTTGGGCTCACTCAAAACTCTGCTGCCTTTATTCTCTCCCATACCAAGGCCCAGTCACCCATTACCCCTTTGCTCGCTGACCTTCTTGGTTTGCTGGTCCAGCAACACATCACAATTAATATTCTCATCTTTGTGTTGAATGCCCCTCGTGCCTTGTCCTTCCCCACCTTAATAACCACCTTCATCCCTACAGCCCTTCACATCCCTGAGTTTTCTCTTCCTCTGACTCTTGTTTGTGCATACCTCCGTCCCTTCATCCTACCACTGGTGGCTGTGCCTTTAATCATATATTACTCACACAGTGAAATTCCCTCCCTAAGTCATTCCACCTCCCTCATTCCTTCCTTCCTTAAAACCCACCTCTAATCCAAGTGTTTAGTCATTCCTCCTAGTATCTCCGTCTGTGACATGGCATTGATTTTTATCTGATTACTCTCCTGTGGGACAATTTTCTCCTATATAAGTTACCTTTCTAGCTGAGTTCAACATTGCTACACAGAGCCAGCTCCGGCATACTGGGAAGCAAGGCACTGAGGCTTACTGCTGACCAGATGCACACTGATTCCTCCCTCTCTCGTCCCATCTCCAGTTGCCTGCAATTCTGGTGTCTGTTAACAGGAAAAAAAAGCCTGTTGCTGTTCACAGGGTCCCATGCCCTGATACCCACCTCTGGGTGAGACCTGCTGGTTCTGATGGAACCTGTTAAGGTACATTAGGAGTTCAGGTTAATACGGGAATCTGGAATTCTTGTGCCAATAGACAAAGCAGTAGCTGGGAGGCAAACTGTTACCAGAACCCGATGATGGACTGACAGCTGTGCCTTTGTATTGCTAATTTTTTTTTTATAGAGATACAGCACCGAAACGGGCCCTTCGGTCCACCGAGTCTGTGCTGACCATCAACCACCCATTTATACTAATCCTACACTAATCCCATATTCCTACCACATCCCCACCTGTCCCTATATTCCCCTACCACCTACCTCTACTAGGGGCAATTTATAATGGCCAATTTACCTATCAACTGCAAGTCTTTGGTGGTGGGAGGAAACCGGAGCATCCGGCGAAAACCCACGCAGACGCAGGGAGAACTTGCAAACTCCACACAGGCAGTGCCCAGAATTGAACCCGGGTCGCTGGAGCTGTGAGGCTGCGGTGCTAACCACTGCGCCACTGTGCCGCCCAAATATGGCCCCACTTGTTGAACCCTGCTGTCCAATGTCTGTAGGGCCCCAGCCCTGAGCTCTTAATGTTCAGACTAATTATAGAGATAACTAGACAGCTTACTATTAACTTGTTTAAGAAGCAGAGATCAATAGGGAGCTTATCACCATTTCAGCCTTTAAACTCCAGGTTGCTGAAAATCTGCGATATCCAGTGTTGACAATGAAACTGCATCAGGAGGAAATCAGCCAGAGTTCCTGGTGCTGTCCCCAACTCAAACTCATGACCCGAACTGGAAAGTCCACATGTTTTCATTGGGCAAGATTGGGCTCTGCTGCAATGCCCTCTGCTGGCTGGCATTCTGTCTCATTCATACCTGAATAGTGGGGACTTGAGCAAGGTACTGAATAGTGGTCGGTGCTTGTGGCGCTGCACCCAGTGGGGTAGGTGAGCGTTTTTTGGAAAAAAGGGTTTTGCCTAAAAGAGTAACTTACAGAGCTGGAACAAGGCATTCAACCCAACAGCCCTGCACCATTGAGAGAACATGTCTAATTATTCAGTTGTGGATTGCCCCTCTTCTCCCCTCACCCCTATCCCAACCCATCAACCCAACTTCATCGACCGTGTCTGATTATTCCATCATGGGCATCCGCTCTGCCCTCATCCCCAGCCGTGCGAATTAATCCCACTCCTTTGAGAGAGACCATGTCTAGTTATTCTGTTGCTCTGTCACGGATTTTCTGGTCTGCCAGTATCATCTGTTGATTCTCTACTTTAAGGAATATTAAGATCATTCATTACCTCAATGAAAAATAAGCAAGCAGTGCTCTTAATGCCTCACAACCTCCACCTCCGATCAGACATAGATCCAGCTCCTTTCAAATATGTTAATAGACCCTGGATCAGCTCCTTTTTATGCTGGTTGGATAGGCAGGAAATAGATAAGTTGATGAGAAGTGCTGATCATAAACTAATGCATCAGGAAAAGCTTACAGTCAGGAGCACGAGGAGAGGCCTGCTGTCATTATGGTTTGTCTGCTCCTTGCCCCTCCCAGCAGCCCAGTCAGGCACTATGTATTCAGGCTCATCTTGAGAATTGCTTCCATTCTCTAAACTTCATTACATTTTCTGCCAAAGAATAAAACCACACAAGAGACAGCACCATCGTCAGCCAAAACGAACTTGAGTAAATTGTTTTAACTATGCACTGTGTGCCCACGGTCTGGAATCCCCATTGTCAGCTGAGTTGGCAGAAATTTATCTCCCTGGTATGTGATATCCTGATTATTCTATATATGTAAATTTTTATTCCAAAATTAAGTCAAAAAGTTGGACCTTTTCTACATCATTTCTTGACTCATCCCACCCAGCTCGTTCTCAGTTAGGTATTTTGAATAGGCAGTATCAAATGAGTTTGGGATAATGTCAGTCCAGCTGCTAGTGAGCAGGGGCCCACAGCATATAACTTCTAATTTTGCACTGAATTAGTAATCTCAACCAGAGGCTACAGGATGGCTAGTGTGGGCAACATCACAATGTTACATTGGTGCAATGGGGAGCATTCTATTTTATTAGGAGCTAAAGCACGTGGGAGTGTTTGGGACAGTGTAGAGGGAGCTTTATTCTCTATCTAACCCCATGCTGTACCTGCCCTGGGAGTGTTTGATGGGACAGTGTAGAGGGGGCTTTACTCTGTATCTACCCCATGCTGTACCCACCCTGGGAGTCTCTGATGAGACAGTGTCAAGGGAGCATTACTCTGCATCTAACCTGTTTTTCTTCTGTCCTGGGAGTGTTTGATGGGGACAGTGTAGAGGGAGCTTTACTCTGTATCTCACCCCATGCGGTACCTGTCCTGGGAGTGTTTGATGGGGACAGTGTAGAGGGAGCTTTTCTCTGTATCTAACCCTGTTTTTTTCCCTTTTTTTTTCATAAGGTGGTTTTTATACCCCAGGCCCCTTTTATATATTTTATGTCAAGGGGGCCTTTATTCCTCAGGCCCCCTGTTTTTTTTTCGTTTTTTTTTCTCTGTACCTAACTCCCATTTTTTTTTTCTTTTTTTTTAAAGGTGGTTTTTATATAACTCCATGTCGAGGGGGCCTTTATTCCTCAGGCCCCCTGTGCTGTACCTGCCCTGGGAGTGTTTGATGGGACATTGTGGAGGGAGCTTTACTCTGTATCTAATCAGTGTCCTACCTGCTCTGGGAGCGTTTGATTGGAACAGCATAGAGGGAGCTTTACTCTGTGTCTAGCCTATGCTGTACCTGTCCTGGGAGTGTCTGATGCTGGCACTGGTGTCTAATTTCTCCAGCAATAACATCCCTCAACCCAGACAATACAAAATGCACCAGAAGTGCTATTTGAAGTGCTCCTGCATAAAAACCTTCAGCCCAGCTGTACTAGCAACTGCAGCCACAAGTTATCTTGCCATAAATGAAACCCAGCTCCATCAGCACGGGGGTGTTCCATTCTGCGACCAGATGAAGTATTCCGTGCTATTGGGGAGCCTGGAGTCAGTACATCTGTACATGATGTTGGGATGTTCAAAGCAGTTCGAAACCATTTAGATTTCCATTAAGAAATTTAAATACCTAACTGATAAGTTTGGCTTTGGAGAGCAGAGTGAGCTGGGTCATGAATAATGAAAAAACCATTAGAGTGTAGATTGGGTCCAGCCGAACCAAATGCATTTTCTGTGGAGATAGTTGTTTGATATTGATTACTAGTGATGGTGTGATATGACCATTTATCTTTGAAATGTGAGTACGTATATAGAATAAATCACTTCCTACAAATGTAGTTTGTGTCTCTGTATGAATAATCTGATAGAAATTCCGTTAGTGCAGTCACTTATGGGGCGAGGTGCAGGGTTTGTGTAAATTTAAAATAGAACCAAAACCTTAAGTTATATATGTGGCAGGCAGTCACTTCTGTAATTTTGAGATGAAATGACACAACAGTGCTGCTACGTAAGGTCAGTTTACACTCCACTGATGGTCCCACATGGCACCCCGCTGCCTGATGATGTGGTATAAAGTCTTGCAAACTTCATCAGATTGTGGTGAATTTGCCTATTTCAGTTGATACACTTCAACACTACAGGATTTAGGGTACTGAGAAATAGGCCATGGTTCTTCCTTCTGATCATTGCTCAACGTTTGTGTGCGTGTGTGTGTGAGTCTATATCCTGACCACACGAATGAGTTGTTCTGTTGCAGTGACTGAAGGTAGTTCGTGATTGACTCCAAGGGTAGCTCCGATCACTGGTATGTATATATGTGGCCTGAATGCATGATGATCAGAAGACACTTGGAAGAAACTGACGGGGCATCTTTCCTAGCTTTCATGCTTGCAGACTGGCATCGATGCTGGTCCTGAACTCATAATTATAGATTTCCTGACACTACTCACTGGGGTCAGGGAGTCCCCGGCCGTACTCGCTGGTGTCGGGGAGTCCCCGCCATACCCGCTGGGGTGGGGAAGCCCCCGGCCGTACTCTCTGCTTGGTGTTGATAGAATGGTTGTGAGTACAGGGTGTGACAATTTATGTTTTGTCTGCATCGAGCAAGGGCTCTGAACCTCATTCTGGTATTTGCTATCTTGCCTGTAAGGGCAGAATCAGGCAGTGTAAAACCAGCTGACGTTTCACTGCAACAAAGCAGTTTCCGGAACAATTATCGAGGATGTAAATGAAACCTCTGCTTAATTCTCTGTTGCAGGTTTTATTTTCCAACTTTGGAACTTGTGTAGTGTAATGATGGATTTTCTATGTCTCTCTGCTTTCGGATCTGGTGATGGCTGCCTGCATCTATTGCTCTCCTGAAATACATTGCAAAGGCTGTTGTGGTCTTTAGCTCGACTAGCCATCCCTTAGTGATGTTGCAGCAACTCATTGGACTTTAGTCTGCTGCTCGCACAATCTGCAGGAGCACAATTTGTGGAAGAGAAAGTATAAATCTTGAGATGTGTGAGCCTTGTCATAGAGTCATAGAGAGATACAGCACTGAAACAGGCCCTTCAGCCCACCGAGTCTGTGCCAACCATCAACCACCTAATCCTACATTAATCCTATACAAATCCTACATTAATCCCATATTCCCTACCACATCGCCACCTTCCCTCAATTCTCCTACCACCTACCTACACTAGGGGCAATTTACAATGGCCAATTTACCTATCAACGTGCAAGTCTTTGGCTGTGGGAGGAAACCGGAGCACCCGATGGAAACCCACGCGGTCACAGGGAGAACGTGCAAACCCCACACAGGCAGTACCCAGAACTGAACCCGGGTCGCTGGAGCTGAGAGGCTGCGGTGCTAACCACTGTGCCGCCCATTTCTGTGTCCTTTTCTGATTTACACCATGGTGTACCACATACATTCTCCCCTGAACACGCTCCCCACACTGTCTCCTGTGCACCTCCACGTGACATCTCCCCTGTGCAACAACATTGACCCCTCACCACCCCAGTGCTTGAAGGAATCACGAATGAAACTGCATCATTCACTGTTGTGACAATCCCTTGGTTTACAATTTGATTTTAGTTTTCACAGTACCTAACCATTTGAAAATCAAAGCCTTCAACATGAGTTCTGTAAATCTGAAATGTAACAGCAAATATAGGAAAGACGTAGGAGGTCAGTCAGCATCTAAGAGATGGTATCTCGGGTGAAATCTATTCACTGGTATATGAAGGGCCACCACCCAAAACATTAGCCACTTTTTCTCTGTTTGAGCTAATAGAGCGATTGTGTATTTGTCATTTTCCTGTCTCTTTTTAAATGACTGCTATTTTAAATTACAAACCCTGTACCTGTTCTGTAAGGCAAAAGATCATTTAGCCACCTAGAAAACCTGTAGACAGACATTTTGCATGGCCTCGCTCCTGTTTCCTCCTTTTTTCTTTTTTTCCTTCTTTCCTTTTCTTTGTTTCCTTCTTTCCTACTCTGATTAAGCTTCTGCACCAGTCGGTGTGATTGGCTGCCAGCATGATGTTCACTGATGTGTCTGCCTCTTGCTTGTTGCCTTCCAGGTCAGCACCCAGAATATGAAGATGGGTGGGCTTCCACGGAGCACTCCACCCACGCAGAAACCCCCCAGTCCCCCAGTGTCAGGCAAGGGCACCCTCGGGTAAGTGAATAATGCAAGCTGCAGCGGGGAGTGATTTTAGTCAGTCTGCAGGCATTTTGGAACCTATTTCTGAGATTACCTTTTGCTCCTTCAGAAGATCATTAAGTGTGCATTAACTCCAGTCAAAGCCCCCAATCAAAATATACGATTCTGATTGTGGTGGGAGAAACGCACTGTTAATTCAATCACGTCCCTCCACAGATCACCTAACATATCATTTTAAACTTTCCAAATTAAAGAATGACCCAGCAAAATTGTACCATCTATTAACCCCCGAATGAGGCTAACCAAACAAGGTGTCTTTAAATCAATACATTAACTGTTTAATTTTTAAAAAATGAAATTCTTAAACACTGTGAAGATATAAACAACATTTAAATAGAAAAAATTAGAGTCCTTGCAAATTTACAGTCCAATGTTGCTTGAAGTCCTCACAGCCGTCCGATGGGGGAAAAAAAGGTTCTTCAACAGTCCGTAGTCCAATTCCAACAGTAAGTGATGCTTTCCTTCTTCAGCGATGGATTTCAACAATTAACAACTTTTAAACACTTTCAATATAATCAATCTAACTTTAGAGTTTTTGAGGGATAAAAGATTGTCACAGTCGAACTTCCCTTTCTTCAGTTTAAATTATCAGAGATCTCTGTTTTGGCTTGATTTTTATTTAGAATTTTGAGAGATAATTAAACAGACTAAAGTCTCTTCCTTCAGTTTAAACAGACTCAAGTCTCTTCCTTCAGTCTGTGTTCTGTTAGACTGTCTTCAACTAAAAAGCCAGTTCAAAATTGAATTGTAACAAATGTATCACTTGATACTCAGTCCAAGTCGCTGTACCCAAGGTAACGAGAATGCACCCTTTGAATTGCAGTCTCCAAATGGCTGTATCCAAATGCAACCAAAAATGCACTTTCTCCAACTCCTGAGGCTTGCTGGTTCTTAAAGCAGTACTGATCCTTTGCAAGCCTTAAAGGCACACCGTATATTCCCGGGGAAAAAAAACTACAGGATCATAACACCTGCCATTGACTCACTTTCTTCTCCCCTCCCCTGGTTGACTGGCTCCTGATGCTGACTGCCTATCTGATAGCTTATCCAAGTGGACAATCATCAAGTCTGAATCTACATGACATGTCAGCAGGCTACTGAGCAATGGGGAGGGCTGTCATGGAATCACAGCTGAGCTTGATATGAGGAGTGACACCAAGGGTTGATTTCTACCCCTACCCATCAATGTTTGTTGCTGTTTTGCACCTGCATGCAGTGTAATATTTATCCAATAGCAAGACTCAACCATGTAACTACAAGGCACAATATTGGATCTGCCTCTGATGCTTCCTAATATCAAACGTAGTTTAAAAATATTGGAACTTACCCATAGTGGCCGAATGGGTTGTACTCTCATATCCAAGTCAGGTTGTGGGTTCAAGCCCCACTTGGAGAGCTGAGTTCATAATCTAAGCTGACGTGTCACACCTGAGAGAGTGCTGCATTGATGGAAGGGGCTCTTGAGATGAGTAGTTAGACCGAAGCCCCATTTGCCTGTCAGATTGTTCGTGAACAGTGAAGAGTGTGTGTGATTGGTACCAATGTGTCAGTGAACAGTGCAAAGGTGTGTGTGTGTAAACTGTGCGAGTGTGTCAGTGAACAGTGTGACAGGTACGGACTGACCTGAACTAATTTGCCTTCTCTCTCTGCAGCCGGCATTCCCCTTATCGTACGCTGGAGCCTGTCCGCCCCCCAGTCGTCCCAAATGACTACGTACCAAGTCCAACTCGCAACATGAGCTCCTCACAGCAACAGAGTCCGGTACGGACGGCTTCTGTAAATCAGAGAACAAGGACTTACAGGTACAGAAAGCAACATGTCCCAACAACCCAATCGATGCACAGCTGAATTTATATGTAATAAACTACATGCCTGATAGTAGTTTGTTTCCTTTACTTAAATTTTTCATTTGAAATTTGCACCTCTGCAGCATGTTGTGACGACGTTTCTCTGGTGACTCACTTGTTGCTTCTAACTCAACCCTGCATGAGCCAGCTGCAATTCTCAGTCTGTGTTGAGTTAGTTGATCTCAGCTGAGATAGCAGGAATTGGCCTCTGCTGTGATGCCCTCCCAATCGCGCATTCTGCTGATAAGTCAGTTTTGAAACTCGCACATTAACAGCGGCCATCTAGCTAAAGGAGTGGTGGGAAGCTGGTGTCCATGAGGTTGTACTCTGGCGAGAGTCTGAGTCACCAGGAGAGGTGTTCAGAAACATTGAAATAAACAATGTAAATGATAATTTCTCGTCTCGATTGGGTAATGTAACGTTCACATTTCTCAATGTTTGCCTTTAGTTCTAGAAGAATGAACTTGGATTGATACTGTGCCTTTTACATTCAAAGGTCAGCCCAAAGGACTTCATAATCAGGATGGCCTCATAAAGGACTTGAAAATTATGCAAGGTTTTGAGAGGGTAGATGTGGAGAAGATATTTCCACTTGTGGGAGAGACCAAAACAAAGGGATATAGATATAAGATCGTCAGTAATAAATTCTGATAGGGAATTCAGGAGAAACCTCTTTACCCAGAGAGTGGTGTGAATGTGGAACTCGCTACTAGTAGTTGAGGCGAATAACATAGATGCATTTAAGGTATAGCTGGATAAACACATGAAGGAGAAAGGAATAGAAGGATATGCTGATAGGGCGGGAGGAGGCTTATGTGGACCATGAACACCGGCATGGACTAGTTGGGCCGAATGGCCTGTTTCTATGCTGTACATGCTATCTAATGCTGTACATTCTATCTAATACTGTGCAAGTCTTTTTGAAGTGTTACCATTGTTTTATGCGGGATGGGGTGGGGGGGCTACTAGATTCAGTTCAATACAGGACTTTAAAAAAGAGTAGTTACACCTGTTTTGGAGCATTAACCTGCAGCTGCATACAAAACGAAAAGATAAACTTCACAGATACACTGCGGTATTAATTTGGACTGTGGGTGTAATGGCAGGTAGGGGTGACCTGATGGTCTCCAAGGTCTTTCCCCCCCCACCCAAACACGGAAACGTGGCTACAGGGTGACCAAGACTGGGAACTGAATATTCAAGGATATTCGACATTTAGGAAGAACAGGCAAAAAGGAAAAGGAGGTGGTGGTAATAAAGGATGGGATCAGTGCATTCCTGAGGGATCGGAAGAACAAAATGTGGACTCTCAAACAGCAAGGGGCAGCAAACATTGGTAGGAGTTGTTTATAGGCCATCGAACAGTGGTGGTAGTGTGGGGCATGGTATCAGGAGATTAGAGAAGCACGTAGCATGGCTAATACAGTAATCATGGGTGACTTCAATCTGCATATAGACTGGGTAAACCTAATGAGCACTAATGCTGTGGAGGACAAGCTTATGGAGTGTGTTAGGGATGGTTTTCTAGAGCAGTATGTTGAGCACTACAGAACAGGCCATTTTAGATCTAGTATCATGGAATGAGAAAGGGATAAGAAATAATCTAGCAAAAGAACCTTTAGGGATGAGTGACCATAATATGGTAGAATTTTACATTATGTTCAAAAGTGAGGTAGTTCAATCTGAAACAAGGGTGTGAAATTTGAACAAAGAAAATTATCACGGTGTGAGGGACAAATTGGCTAAGGTGGATTGGGAAAATACATTAAAAGGTATGACAGTGCATAGATAATGGATAGTCTTTAAATAATTATTAAATAGCTTACAGCAACTATACATTCCTTCAAGGAACAAAACCCCAAAAGAAAAGTCAGTCAACTGTGGCTAACAACGGAAGGTAAGGATTGTATAAGATTAAAAGAAAAGGCCTATATAGTTGCCAGAAATAGAAGTACACTTGAGGATTGGGAGGATTTTAGAATACAGCAAAGGAGGACCAAGAAACTGATAAAGGGTGAATTGAATATGAATGTAAACCAGCAAAAAACGTAAAAATGGACTGTAAAAGCTTCTATAGGTACGTAAAAAGGAAATGTTTGGCTAGGACAAATGTGGGTCCATTACAGACAGTCAGGAGAATTTATAATGGGGGATAGAGAAATGGCAGAAAAGCTAAATGATTACTTTGTGTCTGTCTTCACTGAGAAAGATGCAAGAAATCTCCCAGAATTAAAGATCCAAGGGATTAGAGGGAATGAGGAATTGAAGGAAATTAGTATTAGTAAAAAGGTTGTATTGGAGAAATTAATGGGGCTGAAGGTTTATATGTCCCCGGGACCTGATATTCTACATCCCAGAGTGTTGAAAGAGGGAGCTATGGAGATAGTGGATGCACTGGTGATCATCTTCCAAAATTCTATTGATTCTGGAATGGTTCCTGCCGATTAGAAGGGAGCAAATGTCACCCCACTATTTAAGAAAGGAGGAAGAGAGAAAGCGGGTAACTATAGACCTGTTAGCCTTACATCAGTAGTAGGGAAAATGCTAGAATCTATTCTAAAGAATGAGATAAATGGACACTTGGATAGGAATGATCTGATTGGGCATAGTCAACATGGATTTATGAATGGGAAATCATGTTTGATGAGCCTGTTGGAGTTTTTTGAGCATGTTACTAACAGCATTGATAAAGGGGAGTCGGTGCACGTAGTATACTTGGATTTTCAGAAGGCTTTTAGTAAAGTCCCCCACAGGAGATTGGTTAGCAACATTAAAGAACATGGGATAGGAGGCAATATACTGGCATGGATTAAGGATTGGTTCACAGGCAGAAAACAGAGAGTAGGTATAACCGGGTCATTCTCGCATTGGCAGGCTCTGACTAGTGGGGTACCGCAAGGATCAGTGCTTGGGCCCCAGCTGTTCGCACTATATAGAGTCATAGAGAGATACAGCACCGAAACAGGCCCTTCGGCCCAACAAGTGCACGCTGACCATCAACCACCCACTTACGCTAATCCTACATTAATCCCATTTTCCCCCTCACATCCCCACCTTCCCTCAATTCTCCTGCCACCTACCAACACTAGGGGCAATTTTCACAATGGCCAATTTACCTATCAACCCGCAAGTCTTTGGCATGTGGGAGGAAACCGGAGCACCCGGAGGAAACCCACGTCACAGGGAGAACTTGCAAACTCCGCTCAGGCAGTACCCAGAACCGAACCATATCATATATCAGTGAATTGGATGTGGGGACCAAATGTAATATGTCCAAGTTCATGGATGACACAAAAGTAGTGGGAATGTGTGTTGTGAGGAAGATGCAAAGCGGCTTCAAGGGGATTTGGACAGAGTAGGCAAGAATGTCGCAGATGGAATATAATGTGGAAAAATGTGAGGTTATCCACTTTGGTAGGAGGAATAGATATGCAGAGTATTTAAATGGTAAGATATTAGAAAGTGTACATGTACAAAGGGACTTAGGTGTCCTTGTCAGTAGTCACTGAAAGCTAACATGCAGGTGCAGCAAGCAATTAGGAAGGCTAATGGTATGTTGGCTTTTATCGCAAGGGGATTTGAGTACAGGTGTAGTGAAATCTTGCTTCAATTGTATAGAACCTTGGTTAGACAGCAGCTGGAGTATTATGTGCAGTTTTGGTCCCCTTACCTTAGGAAGGATATTCATGCCATTGAGGGAGTGCAACGAAGGCTCACCAGACTTGTTCCCAGGATAGTGAGACTGTCCTGTGAAAAGAGATTGGGGAAACTGGGCCTGTATTCTCTAGAGTTTCAAAGAATGAGAGGTGATCTCATTGAAACCTACAAAATACTTAAATACTCAGCCATGATCATATTGAATGGCGGGGCAGGCTCGATGGGCTGAATGGCCTACTCCTGCTCTTATGTTCCTATAGAGATGGTACACTCCCTGAAACCATGTGCGAGCGTTGACATATGCTGTGATTTGTGTATTGCAGCAGCAGTGGGAGCAGTGGGGGAAGCCACCCGAGTAGCCGCAGCAGTAGCAGAGAGAACAGTGGCAGCGGCAGTGTTGGGGTCCCCATCGCTGTACCAACTCCTTCTCCACCCAGTGTCTATCCAGGTAAGGGCTGCCCCAAGTGCGGAGCTCAACACTGAAATTCTGTCCATTTCTGGCTTTACTTAATGCAGCATTCAGATCTCACTAACACACACAAGCTTCCTCCAGATTTCGCTATCCTTTTCTACCTTTGTGATCCCTTATAATTGTCTTACTAACATTAAGTACTTCTAAATGTACCCCTATTTATTGGGGAACTGGGTGCTGCTGTGGTTCAGACACTGGCCTTTCACTCCAAAGAAATGGGATTGAATCCAGCCCCAGGCTGCTGGGATGAAAGTCTCTGCCAACTGCCTCCATCCAGTTTATAGTGGGCATAGAACTGGTCTTAATTCACCACTAAACTGGCAGCCTTACACATTTTGGCCACAAAATTCACGTGTGCAAAATGTAATAACGCCATGTGGAAGGTGCGTGTGTTAGGGACCAGAGATAGTTTATTGGAACAGTGTAGATGGAGCTTGACTCTGTATTGAACCTGTACTGCAGCTGCCCTAAGAATATTTGATACTGACATTGGGCACCTGATGATCCCCCCAAAAAATGCAAGAAAAAATCTTTGAGGTAATGAAGTCTTTATTACAAATGAGAGGGTAACCACTCTGAAGACATAGTGCTAGAAATTTTAAATTTATTTTAATTTACTGATGGAAAATCTCGAGTGCTATTTCCTAGTGTTTTTCGTAAACTAATCCTTTTTTGAGAAACTGAATTTTTTGAGCCATGTTTAATGTAACCAATTCTAATGTAACAAAAGCCACAGTGAGGTACTTATAACTCTGGTGGTGGTGCTCCCGTGCCGAATTTGACCCGTTTAGTAGTTTAATGTACTCGGTGCATATTTCAACGCTTGTCCTCCTTTGCAACCTCGCCCCCGCCCTGTCGGCCCCCTCGCCCCCGCCCTGTCGGCCCCCGCCCCGCTGCCCTCACCCCCCTCACCCCTTTGCTTTCATCTTGCTATCCCTCATTCCTGTCTGAACATTTGAGAGAAACAGAATTGGATTTGGCAGTGATGCCATTTATTATTGGCCTGGGAAGAATGGCGGCAGCCCTCTGGTACTTCTCCCAAATGGCTCAATGCAGGACAACAGGAACGCATATCATAGAACCTACTGCACAGGAGGAGGCCCTTCAGCTCATTAATCCGCTCTCTGTGCCCTTCGTTACTGATTCACCAACAGTGGGAACAACCTTGCATTATTTACCCTCTCAAACATTTTTATAAAAAATTGGAAAAGTAATTTCTAAGGAAGGGAATGGAGAGCAACAAGGAAAGGTGATAGGTTCAGACATGCTGACCATTATAAACTGACTTAAAGATGTACTTTCCTGAATGTACTGTGGTACTGATGAGCGCAAGTTCTAATATGCTGCACGTTTAAGATGGTATACTGGTGTAAAATTATATTACAGTTGATTATCATGGGCCAGCAAGTATCTAAGTTAGGTGAAAATATGTTGTCAGTCTGAAGTATGCCACAAAAAAATGATTAAATTGACTCTTAAATTTAAATTCCTCCTCTCCTTGTGCATGCGTCGACTGGTGGAGGGCAGAAAATACTGCATCTCCCTTAAGAACGAGATTAACTGGTTCGGTTATCACAGCAGTGGAATGGTATCTTTGATGTGCTGCTGAAGTCATTGAGTTATCCAGTTGGCCTGGTCAGCAGGGACTTGTATCACTTGTACTGCTGGCCACGTGTACTCAATTTACAAGAGTTCAGCTGGAGAATGGGGAGTGGAGAGGGGATCAATTTTTGGAGTGATTTGTGATGTAATGCATTTAACTTTTCCCCGTAAACTTCTTCGCAGTGGCTGAATAAATCAAATTCTGTTCTTGCAGGGAATTCTGGTATTTTTCCAAATAGTGAAAATCAGTTGTTCCACATAAATAACTCTTCCCCATCACTGCTAACCATGAACCATGAAGGTGACCATGAAGTCACCACTTTGTCGTAAATTCACATCTGATTCACTAATATTCTTTTGGGAAGTAAATCTGAGTCCTTACCTCGTCTGACCTATATGTGACTATATGCAACATGGTTGACTCTTAACTGCCCTCTGAAATGTCCTAGCAAGCCACTCGGGTGTGTTCAAGAAAGTGGCTCACCACCACCTTCTCAAGGACAATTAGGAATGGGCAATAAATACTGGCCTTGCCAGAGACGCCCACATAGTGGGAATGAGTAATAAAAAGCAAAAAGGAAGCTGGATAGGGGAGCTTCCCACTACTGATCATTATTCAGCGACCTTCTCTCTCCCCCCGCCCCCCCCCCACCCCTCGGCCCACTGAATGTGCGTGTGAAGGTCAGCTGATGCTAGGATCGAGCATAGCTGTGATGCCCCAGTAGTTAAAGTGCCTGCTGAACATTTCCCTTGAGTGAGGTAAAAAAGGAACAACAGGTTCGACAGTCTGGGGAGGGGAGTGCAAAAAATGGCTAGCAAAATGAATGCTGATTGATATCTGTTTCCAGTTTGAAGCAGGCCGCCCCCTTGGTATGTCAGACTGTGCCTGAGTTGGAGGTATAAATTTGGAGTATCTGAATAATGGCAGCTTTCTCTCAGCTTGCAGGTGTTCTCTCCTAGAGCTTTGTGTTGCAATGTTATAAGCATGGTTCTTGCGTGATTGGAACTTTAACTAACTGCTCAACAGGCTTTCTCGTCCCAGCTAACCTTCTCATTTGTGTTAATCCTTCTTTTACACCCTCCCCTAAGGCTCTGCTGGCACCCCTCCACCACCCACTACGCCTAATCCTACTCCAGTCCCTGTTCTTCCTATTCCTGCCTCCGCTCCAGTACCTGCTTCAATTCAAGGTCCTGTTCCTTCTGCAACCCCCACCCATGTTCCAACACTGACCCCAGACTCCGTAGCAGGAGCTCAGCCCTTTGCTGAAGGCTTCATCTCACCATCTCTCCCTGCTGTCTCTTCCGCTCCTACTGCAGGTGAGTCTTTCTTTCTTTTGGACTCTCGCTTTCTCAGCACAGTTGTTTCTCAGGCAGTCTTGCAATAAATTCTACACCTAACTGACTCCGACTTGGCTTAAAAAGGTAATGCAGCACATCTATTGTGAATAGAATTGGTACAAATGAAGATTTATTAGTGATTTATTTCATTAATGTAAAGTCAGTGGAGATAGTTTGGACAATGGTTAGGATCAGGAACCTTGACTTAAAATGACCCAGTCCCAGTTCAGTCTCCGATGTGCACAAGACCCCAGCAGTGCCCTCCAGTTCACTGGGTATTTGCTTCACATGTACTGCATTGGCATATTTTGGGCTTAAAACACAGTGGGGAACAGTGTGTGCTTCCTTTTCCCCCCCACATTCCCTGCTCCACATTTTCTTCAATTCTGTTGGCAGTGACTCATGTTGGGTTATGATTTCAACTGTACAGAGCTTTGGACAGAGCCCATCTGTAATTCTGTGTTCTGCTTTGGGTCCAGAACCTCTGGAAAGATATATTGGCCTTATTACAGCGCAGATCACCAGAATAATACCAGCGTTTAAAGGATTAAACTGCATGAACTTGTATTCACTTGAGGTTAGAAGGTTGAGAATTGATCAAATCAAGTTCTTTGAAAATGATAAAAAATAGGATCTAATAGGATAGATGGAGAGAAACTATTTCCTCTGGTGGGGTTAGGCCAGAACAAGGGGGTAGCCTTATAATTAGAGATAGACCTTTCAGGCGTGAAATCAGGAAGCATTTCTTCATACAAAGGGGAGTGGAAATCAAGCAGGTCAATTCAAAGACTGCGATTGACTTTTGTTAAGTAAGGATATCGAGGGATAAATGAGTAAATGGAGTTGAGGTACATTTCAGCCACTGTTGGAAAAGGTTTGAGAGACTGAATGGCCTTCTCCAGTTCCTCTGTTGCAAAAATAGGCATTTCCATGTATGAGCCTGTACAGAGTTGGGCATCACTGCCAAGCTCAACAGAGGTCACTGAATAGTGATCAGGAGCGGGAGTCACACCTGTTAATTCCTGTCCTAGACCAGGGGTACTGTGACCGATGATAAGCCCTTGGCTAACTCCACACAAAGCTAGGCCTCCTTGGTTTGTACCTCCCTAGGAAGTGCATTTAATCACTGAGTCACAAGGTGCAAAGGGAAATCTGGGTGTGCCTCCATCTCAGAAATACTTGATATTTTCATGAAAAACAAAGTGGAGCAAATTTCTTACCCACTGCAGAACATTGTGGACTAGAAGGCTTTAACATTGTTCAGTGATTGGGAACTTGGCAATGATTTTTAGTAATATCTTTCACAGAGTGATAAAGACTCCTTAATGGCTGAGTTGTTACTGGTGTAGCCCCAAGTCATAAAGGGTAGAACCATAGCCTTCATTTGATCCTTGGCCTGTGCTGATCTCCGCTGTGGTCACTGTCAGGGTACTAGGAGAGAGGCCAGCCAGTCTGTTTCCTGCTCCAAGGCTCGTTCAGTGACTGGCAGAAAGTGAATCTGTGGATGTGGGGCAACGATGGACAAGTAGTTGCTGCTGGCACAATCTTGGATATGTTGGGCACATTTGAAGGCTTGGCTATTGATTTAAGACCCTCCCCCTCCTCTTCTGTTGGGTTCCTCTCCAGCCCGTGCTCCCACTGCCGCCAGTTGAGTGACACAACCTGGGGCTGACGCCAAAACATGTTGGTCTTCTGTTTCACTTATACACATGGGACCCTGGGGAGCTGCTTTATCGTATTTGATATCTTGAGACTTGAGTCAGTCCATAAGTTATTCATGTAAAAGCTGCCTGAGAAGCTGCTTTTCCGTTGCCTTTATTTAGCTGCATTGCAGTGAGTATGAATGAGGTGAGTGTTTCTAATCAGATGATAGGTTTGCATGTCTTGCATGGGAATGTCTCACGACTTGTCCTCACTTCTAACTGGTAAAATTAGGGAGGGACCCACTTGTTAAGAGACCAATGAAGAATTCAAATCCAGCAGAATATCCAGTCTATCAGCTGTGTTATAGTTTAAATCAAGCCGGTACTCAGATATGTTGAGTTTTTTTCATGGTGGGGTGATTAGTCTCAGCAAAGTGTTCAGTTGGGTAAGGATTGATTTCTGACTCTTGCTTGGTGTCTAATCCTTTTCTTTAAGTTCTTGGGTCTCCCTTCTGTGTTTTGACATATTTGTATAAACAAAGCCTAATCGAAGTAGAGTGTTTCCCAGTCGTGTAAAATTGTATGTCTGAGCCAATCCTGCACACACCAGTTTCAGACAGGTTGGCAGGGTGATTCTATGCAGAGTGGCCCATTGTAGGGTTTGTGCTGAAAAGTTACCAACATTTCAGATGAGACATTTAACTGTCCTCTCAGATGAATGTCAAATATCCCATGGCACTATTCGAAGAAGAGCACGAGAGTTCCCTCAATGGCCTGGCCAATATTTATCCTTCAACCAACATCACAAACAGATTACATGGGATTACATAGTATTTATAGTGCAGAAACAGGCCATTCTGCCTGATTGCTTTGGGCCTGAAGTGGTGTCGGGCATGATATCTGACCAACACAGATGTGGTCATTTCCTCGTTGTTTGTGGGATCTTGCTGTTCGCAAATTGGCTGCTGCAATTCCTACATTGCAACATTACTACCCTTCAAAAGTTCATTGGCTGTAAAGCATTTTGGGACGTCCCGAGGTCGTGAAAGACGCTATAGAAATGCAAATTCTTATTCATTTATAGGGCTTTTTCTAAACACTGCTAACTTATTCAGCATCTAAAGTGACTTTTTCTCCCTCAAATGTTTCAGGGCACACTCCTCAGTTCTACAGTATGAATCGACCAGTGCAGCGGCAGAATCCTACCACTATAGGCGGTTCTCTTCCTGGCTACAGGCGCCCACCATCTATGACCTCGCAGGGCAGTGTCCAGAATCAAGTCAACGGGGGCACGTACTATAGTCAAAACCAGACCACTGAATCGAGAGGTAAAGAGGGCCTTCAACCAATCCTCCTTAATGTCGTAACTCTCATCCACAAACAACTCTGGGGTCTTTGGAATCGCAACAAGAAAATAAAATCAAAATCTTCATAACACAGGTTTTCTACCATTTCATTCTCAGTACTGGAACTGGGTTTGTGAATGGATGTTCTGCTCAGCGGATTCAGGAAGAGCCAAGACTTTTCAGAGTTTGTCAGTTTGATTCTTTTGTGAGTCTCAAAAATATACCAGAATTTTCCACGGCTGAGTACTAAGAATCCAATTGTCCTTGCCAAACAGAAGGGAGGCGGGAGGCAGGAGACCTATTATTCTTTTAACTATTGCTTTGTATCCTCATCCTCATTAGTGAAGGTGTTTCATAATGAACTCAGCTGTACGTTTTTACAAAGTTGTTAGAAACTGGGACCCGGAGTCTGGCTGTACAATGTTATAAAGTTGTTTTATAACCAAGGCCCTGAGTTAGGTTGTACCTTATTATAAAGCTGAGCTATAAACCCAGGTATCTTAGCTCAGCTGTACTTTTATAAATCTGCATTATGACCAGGCCACCCTGGAGCTCAGCTGTATCCTGTTATAAAGCTGTGTTATGATCAAGGACGCGGAGCCAGGCTGTACTTTATTGCAAAACTTTAATTACCAGTGACACAGAACTTGGCTTTACCTTATAAAGTTGTCACAACAAGGACCCTTGAAGCGGTGTTTCTGATTATGCTTTTTGCCACAATCTTTAAGTGCACCTTGGATTTGAGAGTAATGCCAGAGGACTGGAGGGTTGTGACAAAGAGGAGAACTATACCTGGAAACTACAGGCCAGTCAGCCTAATGTCGGTGGTTGAGATAGTAATCTGGGACAAAATTAATTGTCACTTTGGAAAACATGGGTTAATAAATGACAGCCACCTCAGATTTGTTAAAGGCAAATCATGTCTAACAAACTTGATTGAGTTAATGCATGAAGTGACTCCACCAAGAGGGTCGATGAGGTAGTGTGGTTGAAGTATGGACTTTGAAAAGGTATTTGATAATGTGCCACATAATAGACTTGTTAGTAAAATTAAAGCTCATGGGATTAATAGGGCAGTAACAGCGTGGATATGAAATTGGCTAAAGGACAGAAAGCAGAGAGAGTGGTGAACAGTTGTTTTTCCAGACTGGAGGGAAGTATACGGTGGTGTTCACCAAGGGTTGATATCAGAATCACTGGTCTTCTTGATATATATTAATCACCTGGACGTGGGCATACAGGCACAATTTTGAAGTTTGCAAATGACACAAAACAGAAATGTAGTAAATAGTGAGGAGGATAGTAGCAAACTTCAGGAGGATGTCGACAGTTGAAATGATCAAACAAAATTTAATGTAGAGAAGTGATGCATTTTGGAAGGAGGAATAAGGAGAGGCAATGTAAACTAAATGGTACAATTTTAGAGGGAGTGTAGGAACAGAGACATCTGGGGGTGCTTGTACACAAATCTTTGACGTTGACAGGACAAGTTGAAATGGATGTACATAGAGTTACATGTCAGAACATATATGGCACAGAAACAGGCTATTTGGCGCAGCGAGCCAACCTCTATGCTTCACTCAAGCCTCCTCCTCCTATCTTTCTTCATCTAGATCTATCATCATAATTCTCTATTCCCTTCTCCCTTATATGCTTGTCTTGTTTTCCCTTAAATGCACATATCCTGTTCGCTTCAACCACTCCCTGCGATAGTGAGTTCCACGTTTTCACCACTCTTTGGGTAAAAAGTTTTTTTCTGAATTCCCTATTGGATTTCTTAGTGACTATCATAGATTGATGGCCTCTAGTTATACTCTTCCCCACAAATAGAAACATTCTCTCTCTGCCCACTTTATCAAAACTTTTCACAATTTTAAAAGACCTCTAGTAGGTCACCCCTCACTTTCAAGAGAAACGAGACCCAGTGTGTTCATCCTCTCGTGATATATATACCCAAACATTTCTGGTATCATCCTTGTAAATCCTGCACTCTCTCCTGCGTCTCCATTACCTTTTTATAATATGGTGACCAGAACTGCATGTAGTACTGTAAGTATGGTCTAACCAGATTTAGCATAACTTCCCTACTTTTCAATTCTGTCCCTCTAGAAATAAAGCCTAGTGTTTGGTTTGCTTTTTTTAATGGTCTTGCTAACCTGTGGCACAACTTTTAGTTAAAGCAAATTACTGCAGATGCTGGAAATCTGAAATAAAAACAAAATGATGGAAATACTCAGCGGGTCTGTCAGCATCTGTGGAAAGAGAAGCAGAGTTAGCGTTTCGAGTCACAGAAACAGAAAATAAGAGCAGGAGTAGGCCATTCGGCCCTTCGAGCCTGCTCCGCCATTCATTATGATCATGGCTGATCATCCAACTCAGTAACCTGTTTCCGCTTTTGTCCCATACCCTTTGATCCCTTTAGACCCAAGAGCTATATCTAACTCCTCCTTGAAAACATACAATGTTTTGGCCTCTGGGTGAAGAAATTTCTCCTCATCTCAATCCTGAAAGGTTTACCCCATATCCTTAGACTATGACCCCTGGTTCTGGACTCCCTCACCATCGGGGACATCCTTCCTGCATCGACCCTGTCAAGTCCTGTTAGAATTTTATAGGATTCTGTGAGATTCCCCCCTCACTCTTCTGAACTCCAGCGAATATAATCCTAACCAACTCAATCTCTCCTCATACGTCAGTCCCGCCATCCCAGGAATCAGTCTGGTAAACCTTCGCTGCACTCCCACTATAGCAAGAACATCCTTCCTCAGATAAGGAGACCAAAACTACACACACTATTCCAGGTGTGGCCTCACCAAGGCCCTGTTAATGAAAGGTCACAGACCTGAAACGTTAACTCTGCTTCTCCCTACACAGATGCTGCGCAACTTTTAGTGATTGGTGTATTTGTACTTCAAGATCCCTTTGTTTCTCTACCCCACCTAGACTCTCACCTTCTAAGTAATAAGTGACAGCCCTATTTTTCCTACCAAAATGTACTGCCTCACGTTTATCTGTGTTGAACTTCATTTGCCAATTATTTTCCCATTTTGCAAGTTTGTTAATGGCCACCTGTCATTTTTTGCAGTCCTCCTCAGTATTGACCATCACCCCCCCAAATTTGGTGTCATCCACAAATTTAAAAATTGTGTTTTTGTTTCTAAAGTTTAAACTAACATTTAATGTTAATTGTGAACAGCAGTGGTCCCAGCACTGATCCTTGTGGAAATATGCTGTTAAACTAGCATATGGGATACTTAGCTGTATAAACAGAGGCATAGAGTACAAAAGCAAGAATATTGTCTAAACCTTTATAAATTACCGGTTAGATCTTAGCTGGAGTTTTGTGTTCAATTCGGTGTACCAAACTTTAGAAAGGACGTCAAAGTCTTGAAGGGAGTGCAGAGAAAATGTCGGAGTATGATAGCATGGATAAGGGGCAGTTATATGGAGAGACTAGAGAAGCTGAGGTTGTTCTCCTCTGAGCAGAGAAGGTTAAGGGGAGATTTAGTAAAAGCGTTCAAAATTATCTGGGGTTTTATTAGAGTAGATAGGGAGAAACTGTTTTCAGTGGCAGGAGGGCCCGTAATCAGAGGACACAGATTTTGGTATTTTGCAAAAGAACCACAGAGGAGATGAGAAATGTTTTTACACAGCAAGTTATGATCTAGAATTCACTGCTTAAAATGGCAATGGAAGCAGATTTAATAGTTTCTTTCAGAAGAGAATTGGATAAATACTTGACAAAGAAAAATCTGAAGGGCTGTCGGCACAGAGCAGGGGAATGGGACTAATTAGATAGCTCTTTCAAAAAGCTGGCACAAACATGATGGGCTGAATGGCTGCCTTCTCTGCTGTATGATTCAGTAACGCTGTGTTGTAACCAGGACGCCCAAAGCCCAGCAGTACCTTATAAATGTATTGTAAGCAGTTTTTCATTACAAATGTAGACACGGGCATTTACAATGGAAAAAGTTTTTAGAGTGTAAGACAGAAATGTAACTAGTATGCAGACAAGCAGTTCATGCAAACATAAGAATTTTAATACAGATAGATATTGAAAGATAAAGCTAGACATTTTCTGCTGGCATTTCTGACCTGATAGCTTTCAGAGGTTATTGAGCTGTTGGGAAGCGGAGCTTAGTCACTCCCAATCTAGGAAAATTGGCAACAAAAGCAATTAACCTCTAAATGACCTCTAAGCTGTTTTACATCACTTCCTGACAGACAATAACTGAGCAGTGGCCTTAAAGGACCGGGCTAGCAGCTCATCATTGCACCTGTGCTTCAGATCCCATAATATCCACAAGGAGTGCTGTGGGCCATTAACTAGTATGAAAATAAACAAGTCTGTGGGAGGGTGAAGCTGAATTGATCTTACCTCCCTCACTCTTAAACAATAGTGAAGTCACCTGGTCCAAGTGCAATGGTTTAATGTGTTCCTGCTCCTGACAATGATCAGTATGTGTCTGTGAGCAGCATTTTTTTTTTCTAATGCCTCAATTGTGAAAGCTTTGCCTCTCCTCCTGGCTTTGTGCCTGATCTTGTTTTATAGATACAGCCTTGCTTTGCAGATGTTTGTTCTTGTTTTGTTTGTAAATGCTTTCTCTGCTGCTTCTCACGAGTGTTTGTTCCTTTCCCTTCCCTCATTCCTGTGTCTGCTCTCATGTGCAGCACCCCTTGCTCCACCCCCACCTTCTATTCTGCAGGTTACACCACAGCTGCCGCTGATGGGCTTCGTGGCCAGAGTTCAGGATAACAGTAAGTCCGTGCTTTCAACTTTCCAGCATTGGTAATCGGGCTCTCTGTATCCACAGAGGTTCTGAAAGAACATTGCACCAAGAACAGAACAGCCAGCACAAGCAGCATTGGCAGCTTATCCAACATTGCACACGCACTCACATTAGATACAGAGTAAAGCTCCCTCTACATTGTCCCTTCAAACACTCCCAGGGCAGGTACAGCACAGGTTAGATGCAGAGTTGGCGTTTGGTCACAAGTAAAAACAGAATTAGCAAGTGCTGTAGTTACCCAGCAGATGCAACAGCATCCACAAGGGAAAAAAATAGGTTAATGGCTTTATTGTGGAACAGTCTACATAACTGGAAGCTAGTCAAACCCTTAATAGGACTGTACCAAATGAGAAGAAGGAGGGAAACAATGGCACAAAAGTCAAGAGCCAGGAATGCTGACTCCTTTCCAAGGGAGGTAATAAATTATATCCTAAAGGTTTTTTCAAGTAAAAAAACTGGTGCACAATGTAAAGAGTGGGTGAAGCAGTGGAGAGGCACAAGAAGGCAGCAGAATAAAATCTCTGAAATGGAGGAAAATGAAATGTAATAGTAGGTGAGAGAAACGGGCAAGAAAGTAGGAGAGATAGTTAAAGTCTGCGCTTGTTAAAGCAGAGTCCTGAAGTCTGTCCAGGAGTTGTATGGAGCTTTTGTTTATTATTTCACAGGATGTGGGTGTCACTGGCTAGGCCAGCATTTATTTCCCAACCCTCCTTGCCCTTGAGAAGTAAAGTGTTGAAGAGCAGAGGTGGATGATGGGTCAGAATGGAAACAGGAAAGATGTGGCTGTTAGAGACAAGCCACAGAGAGATCACTGGCACATTTATGATATGAAATTAAATTTTCAGCAAAGAAGTCACCAACCAATGTAAAGGAACCTGCATTACCAACTGAGAACCTATTTACTTGCGATTGGAGCAAGTACATACAGAGTGTGTGTCACATGGGCAGAATATGTGGGACGCTGGACGTCGGGATAGGAGAAGGCACCTGTTGCAGTTAGATTGGGAGTACTGCTAGCAGGACAACCAGTACTTGGTCATGAAAGAATGAACAAGGGTGTTCCAGATAAATGGCTCGTCCCCAAAATGAAGAGGAGAGGGGAAGATGTTCGGTGATAGGATCATGTTCGGGTGGAGGACAATGGTCTGGCTCATGTAGTCGATAATGGAGACCACAGGGACCTTTGTGGTCATCATGAGGAGAAGTGAAAACAAAGGCGTGGGTAATAGGACAGAGAAGATCAAGGATCCTGTGAACTATGCCTTAAGATAAAGCAGAACCAAGCTTTGTCCACTCTGTTCCGCCTGCACTTTGGACAACTCTCTCTTGTATGACATTTTCCTATTTCCCACCCTTGGGCTGAGACTCTCCAAATGCATTTGCTGTAGCTGCTGGCAAACAGAGGTGACCTTCAGCTCATCATTCTGAGCTGGATTTGAATCAAGGACCTCGAAGTGAGACACCAACATCTAACCCACTACATCACCTGTTCCCCTATGTTCATGATTAATTGCAGTGCCCCAGTAAGTTCCGTTAACTCAACATAGTGGGGTATGGCCCAGAACTTGGGTAAAAGACCATGTTTGATCCACTGCTCCATTCATTCCCTTTTTGAGTAGTTTGTGTATTATTGCTGAAATTCTGTCTGGCGCTGAAGGACTGGAAGAATGATTGGAAACTCAGCTTCAAAGCCAAAAGGTTTTGTGCATGTACTAGGTTATTTTTCAGAAGCCATTTAGCCCTCATCTTTTTGAGTGTGTTGTCTTTGAAAATGAATCACCGCTTCTAGGATTGCTGGTAATTACTTTCTGTAGTACAAATACGCAGGTTTTGAATGTTATAGGGAGCAATAACATCAAAACACCCAATGCATGACACCTTTGCACAGTTGCATTTACATTTGCTCTATTCTCTCATCCTCTCTTGAAAACCATCGCTGGGCGTTACCAATCATCCTCCAGTACCTCACCCGAGCAGTCCCATCAAGCATGCCCAACCAATGTTAGATTCAGTGTAAAGGTCCATCTCCTCTGCTTCAGAGGCACCTATGCCCCAACCTTGGAAGATGTCCCTGAATGTGAAAGTGTAACCTTTTTCCATTTCCCACACTTGACATCCTCGAGTAAAATTACCAACTTTGTGCCAAACTGGGGTGCCTCTCTGTCATTTGACCATGCGCATGAGGAATCTGAATTGGGACTGTTGAAACTCATGTAAGATTCTAACTGCTAGCAGCAAAGATTTCATCCTGTCAGTTAGTGCTGATTCTGCACCGTATCCCAGGAATGTCTAAAAATCTGTACCATCCAGTCCCTATGGCACTTGGCAATTCTGCGTCTCCTCTTGGATGTTATGAAAAATTGGCCACTTGACATAGATGCCATAAACTGGACAATACAGAGCAGCATTCAATCTTTCAGGTTGTTCTGACCCACATCGTTGGAACTATTTTGAGACCAGGGACTTCGAAATTAAAGGAAGCAAATTTGATTTCAAAATAAAATAAAAATTACTCTGGCAGTGAAATCTGAATTTTAGTTGCAGAAAACGCTGAAAACATTCAGCAGGTCAGGCAGTGTCAATGGAGAGACAAACAATTAATGATTCAGGTCAGTGACCTTTTATCAGAATGCTGCCTGACCTGCTGAGTAGTTCCTGCATTTTCTGTTTATATTTCAGATTTCCAGCATCCACAGTGTTTTTCTTCTGAATTTTAATTACCTGGTTAATATTGGCATAATACTATTGTCTGTAAAACCAGCATAAATTTAATGGAGTTAATGGAGAGCTTTGTGCACTGAAAATGTAAATATCGAACTAGTATAACCTGTTGCAAAGTGCAGGCTTATTGCATGATGTAGCCTTGGCTTAGTTGTAGTTTCAAGCCCCGCTCCAGAGACTTGCGCAAATAATCTGGGTTAACACTCCAGTCCAGGACTGAGGGTGTGCTGCATTGTTGGAGGTGTCGTTTTTCGGATGAGACATTAAACTGAGGTCCCATCGACCTCTGGTCTTAAACAAATAAAACTATTCAAAGATCAGGGGAATTCACTCCAATGTTCTGGACCAATACTTATCCTGAACCAACACCTAAACAGATTATCTGGTCACTTATCTCGTTGCTGTTTGTGGGAGCTTGCTGTGTGTAAATTGCAATTCCTACATTACAATAATGACTATACTTCAAAAAGACTTTGTTGGCCACGAAAAGCTTTGGGACATCCTGAGGTCATGAAAGACCCTTTATAAATGCAAGTCCTTTAACGTAATATCAACATTCTAGTTTCAGAAGGCTCCACTCCTCCACCACCTCCACCAGTCGATGATGTAGTGTTTGATGAGTCACCCCCTCCTCCCCCACCACCAGAGGATTATGAGGAGGAAGAGACGGCTGTGGTAGAGTATAGTGACCCATATGCAGAGGAGGATCCACCATGGGCACCCAAGAACTATTTGGAGAAAGGTCAGTGGAACAGGAAATACAAAACTTCTATTCTTTTTGATTTTCCCACATTCCCCCTGCACCTCCACACCTTGCACTTCCTGTGAATTTTCAGTGATTCATAACATTGTCATGTTTATTGATGCTACCTACTTTCCAGAGTACAGCATCACTGGCCATTCCTGTAAGTGGCCTCTATGATCTGGAGTCTTTTCCTGCCAACTGTCTAGGTAACTGTTGGTGAGATCCCGTGATCCTTGCTGTTTACACCAGCTGCTTGAGAGCTTCATGCACTGGTACATAATGCATGTCTCTTTGTAAAGTGAACTGAAAATGTTCTATTAGCAGACTGAGACTCGGGCTGTGAACTAACAATCACAATTTGATGGCCCGTGCTGGAAACTGATCGCATGCTCATGAAGATCCGCTATAATGCTCCTCCAGTCAAATAGCCTGCCAATGGAGCGCTGTAAGTTCATGTGAAGAAAGGAAGCTTGGCTGTAGGTTCACATGAAGAAAGGAAGCTTGGCCGAGCTCCTAAAACACTTCTGTGTTCCCTGGGCCAGCAGCCGGTCAGGAGAGGAGGATACACAAATATTGGAGTCAAAGGAGGTATCTTTCTATTTGTTTTAGAATGCAAAGCACATTTAAGGTGCTGCAAAATCCAGGCCAGGATACTTGTGTCAATATAGTCTGAGGCTGCAGTCCTTGTCTGTGTACTAGAAATTAGGGTTCTGGTGCAGAGTCAAACACTTGCATTTTTATGAAGAGTTTTGTGAACACTCAGTCAACATAATCAATGCTTTGCCACAGATCGCACATTACAGTCATTGAGCTTAACTTGCTCTTCCTTCTGCTTCATCATCATCTAACCTTGCATTATAATTTTGCCATTTTTATATCCTTCTAACTACATTACTTCACAAGATCTTGATGCACTTTACACCAGTTCTCATCAGTCTTTATCAAGAAGTTTCATACTCTGAGCATTTTATCACCTGAGGCTTTCTTTCTGATGTCTGTGGTCCCAAAGATTAGCTGAAAATTGCAGGTGTTCAGGATTAGCAAGATATTGAAGCCATTATTATGATGACACTGCAGATTGATTAGTTTCTAGGCATGTGATAGTGATAAAGTTCCTATCCAAATGTAATCATATATAATTCGAGCTCAGGCTGGTTGTGACCTCAGTGTAGACTGCAGGATATTAACTTTAGACCTTCGTTTAGAAGGTTTTTGTTACTGACAAATTCATTTAAAAGCTCTTGTTGCCCCAGCACGTGCTGTCTGTGGTCTATCAATATGTTGTTTGGAAAAGTTCCTGAAAGCTTTTTAGCATCTAACTCAGAATCATCTATGAACTACTGGAGGATGGTGGTAGCTCTATGTTCTCAGCCCATTGTGATCTTGTAGAGATGGGGCCAGTTGCAGGTGGAGGCTAGGTTCAGTCTAACACTTCACCCGCCCCTCCCCAGAGTCTCCATATAATTGTTTGGCTCCTGAAGAAAGCAGCTCATTTCTCTCCGCTTCCCCTTCCTCTCCTGAACGTGCTGGCTCATGCAGAGGTATGTCCTGTGAGCATTAGTAGCAGATCTCAAGGGATAATCTTTATGTACTATTTATTATAGAATCATTCTGCACAGAAAGAGGCCCTTGGTGCCTGTGCTGGCTCTTTGAAAGAGTTATCCAATTTAATTCCACTCCCCTGCTCTTTCCCCATAGCCCAGCAATGTTTTCCACTTAAGTATTTATCCAGTTCCCTTTTGAAGGTTAATATTGAATCTGCTTTCATCACCTTTTCTGGCAGTGCATTCCAGATCATCATAACTTGGGTAACAGAAAAATTCTCTTCATCTCGCCTCTGGTTCTTTTACCAATTATCTTAAATCTATCCTCTGGTTGCAGGCACTTCCACTCAAAACAGTTTTTCCTTATTTCTTCTATGAAAACTATTCATAATTTTGAATACCTCTATTAAATCTCCCTTTAACCTCCTCTGCTGTAAGGAGAACAAACCCAGCTCCATGTAACTGAAGTCTTGTCTCCTTGGGATCATTTTATTAAATACCTCTGCACTCTTCCGAAAACGTGGTGCCTTGATTTGGACACAGTACTCTAGTTGTGGCCTAACCTGTGTTTTAGAAGTGTTTAACATAACTTCCTTGGTTTTGTACTCTGCTTCTAATTATAAAGCCAAGGATCAAGTATGGTTTATTTTTAACATCCTTTGCAACTGTCTTCCACCTTTAAAGATTTGTGTACATGGACCCCCTTTAAAATTAGACCGTTTAGTTTACATTGTCTCTCATCATTCTTCATACCAAATTCAACCTAGTTCTTTGAACATTTATGCATTCTTACGTGTTTGAAAATTTGAATTGCTCTGAAGTTACCCAAACAGCCAAGTTTCGTCTCTGAAGAATGGAAATTGTGACAGTTAAAGTGAATCAAATACTTGAAATTCTTCTGTTTATCCTGTTTTATTACAGAACTTGTATATCTCATTTCACACCTGATGTCCTCAGCCTGTGCAGCTGTAGGTCCAGAAATTTGTTTGTGACATTAGGGGCTGGATGATGATGAATCTATGTGACTGTCCTCTGTCTGCTAAGTAATTTACTTGTCCACCTGCAAATTTATACAACGGTTAAATCATAGGACGTAAAAGCAGGAGTAGGCCATTCAAGCTTGCTCCATCATTTGATAAGATCATGGCTGATCTGGTTGTGGTCTCAACTCCACTTTCCTGTCTACCCCCCATTACCCTTGACTCCCTTGTCTATCAAAAATCTATCTAACCTAGTCTTGAATAAATTCAATGACCCAGCCTCCACCGCTTTCTGGGGAAGAGAATATCTCAGACTAATGAACCTTTGAGAAACAAAATTTCAATTCACCTCCATCTTAAAAGGGACACCTCATTATTAAACTGTGTCCCCTACTTCTAGTCTCCTCCACAAGAGGAAATATCTTCCTGGTAACCACCCTGTCAAGTTCCCTCAGGATCTTAAATGTTTCAATAAGATCACCTCTCATTCTTCTAAACTCCAGTGGGTATAGGCGTTTTGTGAAGGGAGAATTATTAAACTATCCATTCGATTAATTTCCATCCCAACTAGGCTAATCACATTCCAGGGCAGTACAGCAACTTGACTAGTCGTTTTGATTCCATCACCCTTTCAGGCGGTGCATTCCAGATTGCAACCATTCAATGCGTAAAGCAAAACTTCTTCTCATCTTGCCCCAGATTCTTTTACCAATCACTTTAAATTTGTGCCTCTGGTTACTGACCCTTCTGCCACTGTAAACAGTTTCTCCTTACTTACCCTATCAAAATCATTCATGAAATTGAACAACTTTATTAAATCTTGTTATGACCAAGGTGGGAGGAGTGCACTGTCTTTTCTAGTCCCACTTCTTCGCAGGTCACAACATATATTTTTAAAAATTTTAAAATGTCCCAGAATAAAATACTCCAATCAGGTTTCTTTAATAAACAACAAAGTTATCAGTTTATTATCGAACAAGGCTTATCTAGTAGCGAAGCCATGCATTAGCACACAGATTGAAATATGAAAGTTCCTTTTTTAAATTCCCCTACATACACTGAAAAAAACATTCTGCATGCAGATGTCTGTTACAAAGAAAAGACAGAAGAAGAATACTTTGGCCATATACTTGCTAATTCTTGAAGAAAAAAAGAGAAGATATGGAAGGAAGTCAGTTGTCCCTTTTGGTCTGGTGTCTGGGTATACGGAGACGGGTCACTGGAATCTTTTCTAAAGCAGTTTTTTTCAGGCGGCGTTGAGAATTAATCTGGCAGGTTTTCCCAGCTTCTCGAGAGGTCCAGCACCAGGGATTTTAGCTCTCCCACACTGGATCTTTGCAGGGTTTCTTCAAAGAGGCAGAGAAATAGTTCAGTTGGTTTCTTTTTGGCAGGCAAACCACCAGCTGTCTTCAAAACAGTTCACACTCCAACTGAAAAAACAATATCCAAACCCAAGCAGGAAGTCAACCTCCTGACCTCCATAAACCATGACTTCTCTGTAAATATCTTCCCCAGGTCACCAAGGTTTCTGTTGTTTATTGAGCTTACATCACAGGTTGTTTTCAAACAACATCTCAAGTGTCCTTTCTGTGAACCTGGTTAAAAAACACATCCATGGAATCTTTTCAGTTTTAACAAAGATCCTCAAAAAAAAAATGGAGCAACGATGGTACTAAAATTTGGTACAAACTTGCGGTAGAAACCACAAATCCCTGAAAACCTCATGATTTTTCGCTTAATCTTAGGGGTAGGGAACTCCACCAATGTTGGTACTTTTGCTGTTCTCGTCAACACTCGTCCTTGCTCTACTATGTGCCCAAGTTAGGTTACTCTCAGTTTTGCAAATTCACTTTTGGCAAGGTTTATCACTAAATCAGCTGATTATGTAATTTTCTCAACAGAGCTTCTAGTTGTCCCTAGTGGTCTTTCCAAGTGTCACTGTACCAGCGCATCGTCAAGATAAACTACACAGTTAGGAACACTGGCTACCACTTGGTATTAATCTCTGAAAAGTGGTTGGGTCATTTTTTAGCCCAAATGGCATCACTCAGCATCGGAAAAGACCATCTAGTGTGACAGAGGCCGATATTTCTTTAGCTCAGGTAATTAAAGGAACCTGCCAGTATCCCTTTAACAGATCTATTTTTGTAAGAAGCGTGGCACTGCCCACTCTGTCAATATCATCTTCCAAGCGAGGAATTGGGTAGGGGTCTGCTTTTGTTACTGCATTAACCTTTCTGTCGTCTATGCAGAATCTAGTTGAACCGTCAGGTTTAGGCACTAACACCACTAGGGAACTCCAGCTGATTTGACTCGGTTCATTTAGGTGGTTTCCAGCATGTATTGGATTTCGGCTTTTACCTGGGCCTGTTTCTCTGGACCTAAGCGAGAAGGATACTGTATTATAGGAAAGGATTCCCCTACAACCACATCATGTCTGGCTAAAGATTGTACATCCTGGCTTGTCCCTGCAGATTCCTTTAAATGCTGTGAGTAGCCTTTTTAGGTCTTCTCGTCGTTCTGTATCTAAATATGAAGGCATAGTGTCCAATCTCCCCAATAATTCAATATTAGCTAAACGGATAGTAGGAGGTTCAATTGGAGAATTGTCTCGGTCTCCTTCTGCTTCATCCTCACTATCCCTTTCATCCTTCACTGTCCCTACTACCTGACATACCTGTGCTCGCTTATCCGCTTCCCAGTGATGATATCGTTTCAACATATTGATTTGACACAGCCGATTCTTTTTCCGGCAATCTGGGGTGTCAATCAAATAATTTACTTTACCAATTCTTTTGACTACTTTATATGGACACAACCGTGCTTTCAGGGGTTCACCTGATACCTCAGCACCTGGTTGAAATGTTCGGGTCTTGGCATGCTTGTCTGCCAAGGTGTTTACAGGCTCTCATGAGCCGCTGATGGAACATGGATACATAACCTAGCACAGAAGATTTGTCACAAAAACAAGAAATGCTGGATTCACTCAGCAGGTCTGGCAGCATCTGTGGAAAGAGAAGCAGAGTTAACGTTTTGGGTCAGTGACCCTTCTTCGGAACTGACAAATATTAGAAAAGTCACAGATTATAAACTAGTGAGGTGGGGGTTGGGCAAGAGATAACAAAGGAGAAGGTGCAGATTGGACCAGGCCACATAAACGAGTTTTGGTAGATACCTTATCAAACACCAGGAGGGAAATAGAAAGCAATGAAGGTGAACAAGGTAAAAGAGACAAACGAAAATCCCGTCGGAGAGAAGAGCAGAACTTCTGAGTGAATCCAGCATTTCTTGTTTTTGTTTCAGATTTCCAGCATCCGCAGTATTTTGCTTTTATTTTAGTGTTTAATTCACTGCCACTTCTCTTCCAGGAATGCCTACCTTGAAGAAGTTCTGCTCTTCTCTCCGACGGGATTTTCGTTTGTCTCTTTTACCTTGTTCACCTTCATTGCTTTCTATTTCCCTCCTGGTGTTTGATAAGGTATCTACCAAAACTCGTTTATGTGGCCTGGTCCAATCTGCACCTTCTCCTTTGTTATCTCTTGCCCAACCCCCACCTCACTTGTTTATAATCTGTGACTTTTCTAATATTTGTCAGTTCCGAAGAAGGTTCACTGACCCGAAACGTTAACTCTGCTTCTCTTTCCACAGATGCTGCCAGACCTGCTGAGTGAATCCAGCATTTCTTGTTTTTGTTTCAGATTTCCAGCATCCGCAGTATTTTGCTTTTATTACAGAAGATTTGTCCCTCTGTTCTAAAAACTTTTCTTTGATTAGTTTTAGAGGACCTCTTAACATGTCCATAAACTAATTCAAAAGGACTAAAACCGATAGACTCATTAGGTGAATCCCTAGTGGCAAACAAAAAAATTTCTAGCCGTTTTTCCCAATCATGGGGATATTCATGACAGTATGCCCTGAAGAATTGCATTAAAAT
This sequence comes from Heterodontus francisci, assembly GCF_036365525.1. Classification (NCBI taxonomy): domain Eukaryota; kingdom Metazoa; phylum Chordata; class Chondrichthyes; order Heterodontiformes; family Heterodontidae; genus Heterodontus; species Heterodontus francisci. The sequence continues at coordinate 114,579,497 of NC_090377.1, forward strand.
TCTCTACCACTACCTTATCAGAAATTGTTCTCAAGGGAATGGCCTCTGGGAACTGAGTAGCCATATCCATGACAGTGAGTATATATTGGTGTCCCGCTTTTATTTTCGTTAAAGGTCCTACACAGTCTACCAACACCCTACTAAATGGTTCCCCAAAAACTGGTATGGGAATTAGAGGTGCCGATTTTTATGGCAGGTTGCGGTTTTCTAACAATCTGGCACATATGGCAAGTTTTACAAAACTGCACCACGTCCTTGGAAAGACCTGGCCAGTAAAAATATTGACCTATATGTGATTGGGTCTTCTGGATCCCCATATGTCATGCCATAGGATTTTCATGGGCTATCCTTAATATTTCCCAGCGATACTTGGGCAGTACCACTATCTGATGAACAGCCGCCCATTCTTCGTCTGCAGGTCTGTGAGGAGGTCTCATCGGAATCCCATTTTTAATATAGTAGCCTTCTGGAACTCCCTTTGCCTCAGCTTCTGTTAGAGCTGATTGTGCCACTTAACACTTGGTGAGCCTTGATCAGAGAAGACTTACTGAACATTTCCTTTGGATTATCCAAATTGCCAAAGAAAGTTTCAGATATTCAGCTATCTGTGGTGCCAATCTGACCTCCGATAATGGAACTTGTTTAGCCATTGCTCATGTCACTGCACATGAAGAAAAAATTCCTGCAACCTGATAATACAAAGCTCGGTGGAGCTGCAGGGAGGACATAGGCTACAAAGAGATACACACAGATTAAGTGAGTGGACAACAAGATGGCAAATGGAGTATAATGTAGGGAAGTATGAAGTTGTTCACTTTGGTCGTAAAAATATTTTTAAAAATGTGTGAAACTGGTAAGTGTTGATGTTCAGAGAGACTTGGGTGTACTCGTACAAGGAACGCACAAAGTTAACATGCAGGTGCAGCAGGCTATTAGGAAGGCAAATGGCATGTTGGCCTCTATTACAAGGGGATTGGAGTACAGGAATAAATAAGTCTTATTAAAATTCTACAGGGCTTTGGTGAGACTGCACCTTGAATACTGTGTGCAGTTTTGGTCTCCACATTTAAGAAAGGATATACTTACTTTGGAGGTGGTGCAGCGAAGGTTTACTAAATTGGTCCCCGAGATGAGGGGGTTGTCCTATGATGAGAGGTTGAGTAAATTGCGCCTATATTCTCTGGGGTTTAGAAAAATGAGAGGTGATCTAATTGAGACATGCAAGATTCTGAAAGGGTTTGATAGGGTAGAAGCTGAGAGATTGTTTCCGCTGGTCAGGGAATCTAGAATGCAGGGTGGCAGTCTCAGGATAAGGGGCCAATCATTCAGGACTGAGATGAGAAATTGCTACACTCAAAGAGTTGTGAATCTTTGGAATTCTCTACCCCAGAGGGTTGTGGGTGCTCCATTGTTGCATACATTTCAGGCTGGGAAAGACAGATTTTTGATCTCGCAGGGAGTCCAGGGATATGGGGAGTGGGCAGGGAAGTGGAATTGAAGCCCAAGATCAGCCATGATCATATTGAATGGTGGAGGAGGCTCAGTGGGCCATATGGCCTATTTCTGCTCCTATTTCTTGTGTTCTTTTCCTGCAACTGTTCTGTCTCTTGAACTTTACTTGTTTTTTCCATGACGATTGGAGAAGCGACTACCTTCACTCTGTCCAAATCATTCCCCAGAAGTAAGTCAACTCTGTCTACAGGCAAACTATGAACAACTTCTACAGTTACCATTACAGACAATAGGTCACGCTCTAGATGCACCCAATACAAAGGTACGGGTATATACTCCCCGCTGATACCTTTCACTAAAACCTTGGCATTCAGTGCGCTCTCTGGTGGAAAAGTCATGCCTTCCCCCAGCAAAAGAATTTGTCTGGCTCCTGTATCCCTAAGTATAACTATAGGTTTACCTGCCTCATTTGAGAGATAAGGAGTTACTTTTCCTTTTGACAAGAATTCCCCCTAACTCTCAGATAGCTTCTTCACATCCCCTGCACTCTCCACAGTTTTGTACTTACCTTGCAGCTGCAGTCAGAGCCTGATCTGTTGTACTCTCAGTCAAGGCCTCTTTCTCTCCATTGAAGTTGTGTACCCCAATAAGTGCCATGGGTTTATCCCGCAACTTCTGGCATTCTTCACGAAGGTGTCCCACCCTTCGGCAATGTTAACACTTAGGCTTTCAGACCTCACTTCCAACTTCAGCATCTTCCTTTCTTGCCTGAGGAGGAGCTCCCGGGGCATTGCCAGCTGTCCCTTCTTGTCCCTAGCTACTTGCCTTCCTTTCACCCTCCCACCTTCTTTCCTTCTCAGGTTTGTGGGGTGAGGGACAAAGGGTTTTGGCTTGTAAACAAGTTCGTAATCATCAGCAATCTCAGCTGCCTGTCTGGCTGTTGAAACATTCTGTTGCTCTACATGGATTCTTACTAATGGAGGGAGTGAATGTTTAAATTCTTCCAGGAGAATTAATTCCCTACTTTTAGTGCCCGCATCCAAAATTAATTTGCTTTCCCCTCTCAAATTCTATATAAGTCTGCCCAGGCTGTTTCCAGAGGTTCCAAAATTTCTGCCTGTACACTTCAGGGACCAACTCATAAGCAGTGAGAATAACCTTCTTGCCATCACATAATCTGCAGAAGCCTGCTCAGAAAGCATGGCATAAACTTCATGAGCTCTGCCCATCAACTTGCTTTGTAAGCAGTGTTCAGCTTTCCTTTGGTCACTTCATCTGTCTGCCTATCTTTTCAAAAGAAATGAAAAATGTCTCGACATCCCTTTCCTCAAACTTTGAGAGGGCTTGCACAAATTTAAACAGCTGTCCACTGAGTCCTGGGCTGGAGTAAGATCTTTCCTCGCCAAAATTTTCCTTGGAGCCAAGGCCACTCTTTTGACTTAGTTCCAGATTTTTAACTTCGAATTCCTTTTCTTTCTCTTTGAAATGCTCTCTCTTTTGCCCTTTCCTCTCTGTCAAGTTCAAGTTTTTTCATTGTCACTTCTCTTTCCTGTTCAAGCTTAAGATTTTCCAATTCTTTTTCATGCTCAAGTTTTTTCATTTCCAATTGCAACTGAATCCTAGCTAATTCAACTGCACTGCCATCTGGTTCGCCTTTTTCTTACAATTTCAAATGGAGTGTTATTACCTCATTTATATCTGCTTTCTTCTCTGCCAATTCCTTTAGTCTAACCTTGGTTAAGTTTCTCAAATCACTCATGGATGCATCCTTCTTTCCCAGAAAGATTGTAACAACTGACAAATAAATTACGGTCATTTAAACTTTAATGCACAAGAAACTTTTTTTTTACTTTTCCTCTTTTCAGTTATTATTCCCCCACTTTCAGTTGCACGTCGTCAGCTTTTGGGTTACAGAGCCCCCAATTAGGTGTTACGATCGAGGTGGGAGGAGTGCACTGTCTTTTCTAGTGCCACTTCTCCGCAGGTCACAACATATATTTTAAAAATGTTTACCCAGTTACCAATTCGATCAATCATATATTCTACTCTATCCCAGAATAAAATACTCCAACCCGGTTTCTTTAATAAACAACAAAATTATTAGTTTATTATCCAGTAACTAAGCAAAGCATTAACTCACAGGTTGAAATATGAAAGTTCCCTTTTTAAATTTCCCCCACACGCATACCGAAAACAAATACAGAAATTCTCTCTGCAGAGGTCTGTTACAGAAAAAGGCAAAAAGAATACCTTGGCCAAATACTTGATAATTCTTGAAGAAAACGGAGAAGATATGGAAGGAAGTCAGTTGCTCCTTTTGGTCTGATATCCGGGTATACAGAGACAGATCACTGGGATCTTTTCTAATGCAGTTCTTTTTAGGCAGTGTTGAGAATTAATCTGGCAGGTTTTCCCAGCCTCTCAGGAGAGATGCAGCACCAGGGACTTTAGCTCTCCCACGCTGGATCTTTGCAGGGTTTCTTCAAAGAGGTAAAGAAATAGGTGAGCTGGGTGGCTTCATTTTCCTTGTCAGGCAAGGCACCAACTGTCTTCAAAGCATTTCACACCCCAACTGAACTGAAAACAATATCCAAACCCCAAACAGAAAGTCTACCTCCTGATCTCCATAAACCTTGACATGTGGCTACTCTGTAAACATCTTCCCCAGGTCACCAAGGTCTCTGTTGTTTATTGAGCTTAAAGCACATAATTTCCAGCACAGGTGGTTTTCAAACGACACCTCAAGTGTCCTTTCTGTGAACTTGGTTTTTAAAAAAGCACATCCGTGGAATCCTTTCAGTTTTAACACAAGTCCTCAAAAAAACAAAATATTAAAAAATGGAAGCACTTTCCGTGGGACATTCTTTGCTCTATGGAGAACAAACTCTGTCTCTCCATGTAACTGAAGGCCCTCATTCCTGGTAGCATTCTATTTAATCTTTTCTGCACCCTTTCAGGCCTTGACATCCTTCCTAAAGTGTGGTGCCCAGAATTGAACACACTACCTCAGCTGCAACCTAACCTGTGTGATTTTTTTTTAAGTTTCACCATAAGTTTAGTACTTTTGTACCCTATTTTCCTCTTTAATGAAGCCCAGCATCCCAAATGCTTTCTTAACAGCCTTCTCAACTTGTCCTATCGCCTTCAAAAATTTATGTATGCACACCTCCAGGTGTCTCTCCATGTAACTGAAGGCCCTCATTCCTGGTAGAATTCTATTATGAGTTCCTGGACCCTCTTCAAAATTGTACCATTTAGTTTATATTGCTTTTCTTCATTCTTCCAACCAAGATATCACTTCACATTTATCTGTGTGAAATTTCGTTTGCCGGTTTCACAGTTCTGCCTATGTCTTCCTGATGTCTGTATTATCCTCCTCATTGTCTGCTAGATTTTTGTGTCATCTGCAAACTGAAGTTGTGCCCTATATACCCAAGTCCAGCTGATTAATATAAATTAAAAACAGAAGTAGTCCTAATACTGACCCTTGGGGAAACACCACTGTATACTTCATTCCAGTCTAGAAAACAACCTCTCATTACTACTCTCTGCTGTCTGTTCCTTAGCTAATGTAGTATCCACATTGCTAATGCCCCTTTAATCCCATGAGCTTCAATTTTGCAAACAGGTCTACTAATCAAGCACCTTTTGAAAGTTCATATGCACATCAACCCTCTCTGTTACTTCATCAAATTACTCAATCAAGTTAGGCAAGCGAGATTTTCCCTTCAACACATCTCTCTGTCTCTCCACGTAACTGAAGTCCCTCATTCCCAGTATTGTTCCCGTAAATTAGTGATAATGCAGGACTTCAATTGTCTTAATATAGACTGGGATAGTAACAGTGTATGGGGATAAATGGGGAGGAATTCCTAAAATGTGCACAACAGAACTTTCTTGATCAATATTTCCAGTTAATAAGCAAGGAATCAGTCTGTGGAAATGAAGTGGGGCATGTGGAGCATGTTTCAGTGCAGGAACATTTGGTGTACAGTAATCTTACATTTATTAGTTCATACTTTTCCAAGTGCCATTTAGTTTTTTCCTGGATTAGCGTCTCCAAATGTTTCCCCACTACTGACTGGCCTCTAGTTGCTGAGTTTACCCTTCTCCCCTTTTTTGAACAGGTGTGTAGCATTTGCAATCCTCCAATCCTCTGGCATCCTTGTAATACTAAAAGAGGATTGGAAGATTGTAGCCACAGTCTCCATGATTACCACCCTAACTTCCCTCAGTAACTTGGGCCCTATCTGGAACGGGTTACTTTTCTAAATGGCACTTGGAAAAGTATGGACGAATAAATGTAAGATTACTGTGACCAAATGTTCCCATACTGAAACATGCTCCACATGCCCCACTTCGTTCCTACAGATAGATCCGCACTGCTTCGTTCCTCATTAGCTGGAAATATTGATCAAGAAAGCTCTATAGTGGACATTTTCTGCTTTCCAGCGTACTACCAACCTTTTAAGTGCCTCCGTTTTATTTTCATCCTGTCTAATATTACCACTATCTCCTTTACTGCTGCATGGGCAGCATCCTTTCTCATGCAAACTGATACAAAGTACTCATTTAATTCCCGAGTTATGCCCTCTGCCTCCTCCACAAGGATGTCTTTTTGATCCTTAATTGGCACCGCCCTTCCTTTACTGTTTTTAAAGACTTTGGAGTTCCGGTATATATCAGCTGTTAATCTATTCTCATACTCTCTCTTTACCCCTCTTATTCACTTTTTAGATCTCCTGTACTTTACGTATTCAGCTTGGTTTTTTATTATGAACTTTACATTTGTTAAAAGTCTTTTCCTTTTTTCATTTCATGTTTATATCTTTAGTCATCCAGAGGGCTCAAGCTTTGGCTGCCCTTCTGTTTGGCCCTCTGCTTTGGACTGGAACTGTGTCCTCTTTTAAGTCTTCCCATTTTTCAATTACTGTTTTGCTTATTTCTGATTCCAGTCCACCTTGGCAGATCCCTTTTCTACTCACTGGAATTAGCCCTATTTCAGTTGAACATCTTCACTTTGTGATTTTTCCTTGTCCTTTTCCATAACAGCTCTAAACCTGATAGTACAATCACTGTTCACTAATTGCTGCCACACTGAAACATGCCGCGTGCACCATTGCCACAGATCGATCCAGCACTGCTTCCTTCCTCATTGGCTGGCAATATTGATTAGGAAAATTCTATTGGGTACATTCTTCAAATTTTTCCCCCTTTTTTTCCTTTTCCGCTGTTACTATCCCAGCCTATATTAGGATAATTGAAGTCCCACATTATCACTGGAATGTTAGCCGGGATAAGGGACTTCAGTTATGTGGAGAGACTGAAGCAGTTTTGATTGAGTACATAAAGAGAAACTGTTTACAATGGCAGAAGAGTCAGTAACCAAAAGAGACAGATTTAAGGCAAAAGAACCTGAGGGGGATGAGAATTTTTAAATCTGAAATGCATGGCCTGAAAGGGCGGTGGAGGCAAATTCAGTAGTAACTTTCAAAAGGAAATTGGAAACATAATTGAAAAGAAACAAATTGCAGGGCTGTGGGGAAAGCAGAGGAGTGGGACTATTTGAATAGCTCTGGGGTGGTTTTATTTTAATAAAAAAAAGTCAACAGATGAAACTCTCCGCAGAACAAAGGCGGTGGAGGGGTGCCACCACCACCCGGTAAATGGGACCTGGAACAAGCAGAGATCAGCAGCCGCCAGCCTCTCAAGGCAGAAGACTGATTAGCCCCTCAGTACTATCTAGTTCTTTATGCTCTGCTAGCTAAACACTGGCATGGATTGGTTCAGTAGAATGGCCTGTTTCTGACTTGTATCTTCTATGTATTAATATACTGGATTTATATGTGAAAGTTGAACTTTTTAGGAAGCATCATGATATCCTGAATGATCACAATCACTGATTACCCTGAATGTTTTTCAAGTTCAGAGTCAAATCAGTCTTTGTAATTAGCAGACAAATTTAATGCTAGCCAATGCTGCACTATACTCCATCACAGGGTGAGGTGTGCAAGTCTGCCTTTGCAATCCCTTTCTCAGTTCCTGATTTCCTTCCTCCTGGCCTGGGTTTAGCTACCACATAAACAATGATAACACCTAGCTCCTCCACCCCTCTCAACCCCTCTACTGCCTCTGCGATGTCAAGCTGCTTGTCTGACATCAAATCTTGGATGAGTTATAACTTCGTCCAGCTCAGCAATGGGGAACCCACGGTCATTGCCATTGGTGCTCACTACAAGCTCCTCTCCCTTGCTGCCAATTTCACCTACTTCCCCAGTTGCTGCTCTCTTCGGCTGAACCAAGCAACCTGTAGCCTTGGCATCCAGTTCAACCTGAGCTGAGCTTTAAACTCGAGAACAGGAGTGAGCCAGCCATTCAGCCCCTTGAGTCTGTTCCGCCATTTAGTCATCGCCGATCTGTACTTCGACTCTTTATTTACCTGTCTTTGCTCAGTATCCCATGATACCCTGATCTCAGTCTTCTTCATTTCCAGATTCAGTTACTCCAGCACACTGCTTGATGGTCTTCCACCCTGCAGCTCCATAAACTTTAATTTGTCTAAAACTTGGACGCATCATGGACCGTATGCTGTCCCGCTCACTCATCACCCCTGAGCTTGCTGGCTGACATTGGTTCCCTATTCCTCAATGCATCAAATTTAAATTTCTTGCCCATGTCTATAAATCCAAATGTGGCTTTGCCCCATCCTACCTCTGCAATTCACCTTTAGTTCTATAATTTCACAAGTGTTTCACGGCCTTGATTCTGGCTATCCAGGTGTCTTTCTCCATTACCACCCCCCCCAAACCTCCTAATGCCCGGCTGTTTACTCCACTGATGCTGGTGGAGGTTTTAGCTGCCCAGGGCCCATTTGTTGAAACTCCCTCCCTTAACCCCTTTGCACCTTCACCCCTCTGTCCTCCTTTTAAAAACCTGCTCAAGACCCATCTCTATGATCACACTTTCAATTACTCATCCTTCCCTGTTTCTCCTTTCCAGGCTTGACATCCATTTTACCTGCATCTATTTATGAAGTTTCTTAGGACAGCTTTTCTGCATAAAATTTACAGTAATATTACATTTGCATTTAATACTATGTAATTTTGAGTTATTATTCAGTCACGAAGCTGTGGGTAGCTCCCAGACTAAGGTGACAGCAGGCACTTATGGTAGGATGAGGGGGAAATAAAGCACCTGGCCCAATAGTTCTATAAATCAGTTCATTGTAATAGGAACCTCCAATTATCTGGGAACTGGGATGGCCCGTGCCCCTAATGACAGGACCCTCCCCCTCACCATGATCAAGTATAGCGAGGATTAGATCCACAATTGACTCATCGAGCTTTCACCATGGCTGTTTACATTGAACATTGAAGGGAGAGCAGAGGCTACTGCGGTGATCCTTTTTTTTTGGTTATACATAATGCTGCCTGGGCCACTGTGCCGGTGCTAATTGTTGCTGTTCTCTGTTCACAGTGGTTGCTATCTATGACTATTCAAAAGACAAAGAGGATGAATTGTCTTTCCAAGAGGGCGCCATCATTTATGTATTGAAGAAGAATGATGATGGCTGGTATGAAGGAGTGATGAATGGCGTGACCGGTCTGTTCCCCGGCAACTATGTGGAATCCATCATGCATTATGCAGAGTGACCCGCTGAAGGCAGCCCTCCGGCAGCTGCCACCCACCCCCCCTTCCCGCTGGTGCACTGTCGCACTCTGTGGCTTCCTGTTGTGCTGGAAAAGGCACAAGCTGAAATGAAGGATTTGAGTAAACAATATGTACAAAAAAACCTTTTATTCAACCAGGATGGAGTGAAGTGGCATTGTCTCTCAGGAGTCTGTTATTCCTGCTGCCGGTGTAGGCTCCGATGAGTGTTGAACTCGTTTGCGAAGTGAGCTCTCTCTGTGTCTGTCTCATGCGCGCAAACACGCTCACAAACACACACTCACACATTCTCTCGCACACTCTCTCTGACTCACTCACTCGCACACATTCTCTCTCTCTCTCTCACATGCACTCACACACACCCCACATTCTCATTCTCTCACACGTGCAATGTCACGCCACACTCTCTGCGTGTCTTTCTCTCTCTCACATTTTCTCCCTATCACACATGCACTCACACACCGCTCACTCTCTTTCTCTCATACCATCTCGCACATACCCCATTCTCTAACACGAATGTGCACACTCACTCTCTTTGCCTCTGACACACACACACATATGCCACACACAGTCTCACCCATACTATGCACGCACTCTCTTTCTCACATGCACTCTTATGCACACATCGCACTCTCTCTTTCACACACACCTCTTGCGTGCATACTATCTCTCTCTCTCACATGCACAAAATCATGTAATGCAGTCATTCTTGGTGTTAAGGGTTGACCGATACCACTTTACTACAGGGCAAGTCCCTCGCCAGATAATGGTACAAACAAAATGCCTCTCTGTGATGATGCTTCCATGTTCTGAATTAAGCTGTTCACCCTCCCAAATGCAATCAGCAAGGAAATTCTCAAAGCAGCCATTTGTCAAAGGCTCAAGAAGGAAGTCAGCTGGAGAGTGTATGTTGGAAGTAGTCATATTACAGTGCTGTGTTGCGCAGCAGTTGTACAGGGTATCCTGCAGCACAGTTCATGTCTGTGTCCTTTGGTTGCATGGCAGTATGGGTACCAGCATTTCACTGAAGTATGGCGAGTGTGCTTAGTTTTCATCTGTACCTGAGAGAAACAGTTGTAAGTGCAATTCTGGATTCTGCCCTTCCAAACTTGGATGGTGTCTGGTGAGGGCATTTTGTGCTGTAACACTGCAGTGCAGTACTGGTGAGTACAGATCTGTCACTGAATAACATGGATACCGTACTGGTGGGTAACACAGGTACAGTACAGGTGGATATAGGTCTGTCTTTGTATAAAACATTGTACAGTACTGGTAGGTACAGGTGTCACTGTATAACCCAGGTACAGTATTGTTGAGTACAGGTCTGTCACTGTATAACATGGGTACAGTACGGGTGTCTCACTGTATAACACTAGGGGATAGTACTGGTGGGCAGAGGTCTGTCACTGTATAATACTAGGGAAAACTGCTGGTGGGAACAGATCTTTCACTATAGCATTGGGGTGCAGTCCTGTTGGGTACAGGTTTTTCCACTGTATAACATGGGTACAGACCTGGTGGGTACAGGTCTATCACTGTATAACGCTGGGCTACAGTACAGGTCTGGGTGAAAGTTTATGGGAATGATTATTGTACCAGAAGTGTATCACACCATTGTAATGTATATGATTGCGTGTTTTTTGTACAATGTATTCGTCGGATATGTTAAATAAGGACAATGACAGCACTCCCAGCTGTGAGAGGCAGATGTGTTAGAGCCTAGGATTGCTTTCTTGTTCCATGAATTTAAAAAAAATACAATATTCCTGAGCCCAGTTGAGGCAAAGTATAAATGGAACTGGTGTAAGTCTTATCCATGAAAGCTCAAGGTTTTAAATTGTCCTGATGCAGTTTTTAGATATTTCCCAGCCTGTACCACAAGGGGAAGCACAGGAAAGAGACTGGAGTTTGTAGCCAGGCTGATAGGGTTTAAAGGGCTTCATTTCTGCTTAAGTACAGAGTACATTTTGGCCACTGGATTAAGCTATACGCCTCTCTATGTCATAAGAATAAAAGAAATAGGAGCAAGAGTAGGCCATATGGCCCCTCAGTCCTGCTCTGCCATTATAGTTAAAAAGGCTTACGGGATCCTGGGCTTTGTAAATAGAGGCATAGAGTACAAAAGCATATGATGAACCTTTATAGAACACTGGTTCAGCCTCAGCTGGAGTATTGTACCCAGTTTTGGGTGCTGCACTTTGGGAGGGATGCGAGCATGCAGACGAGCTTCATGAGAACGGTTCCAGGGGTGAGGGTCTTTGGTTCCGTGGTTGAATTGGAGAAGCTGAGGTCATTCTGCTGGAGAGGAGGTGGTTGGGAGAGATTTGATGGAGGTGTTCAGGATCATGAGGGGTCTGGACGGTGTGTATGGGGAGAAATTTTTCCCTTTGGTTGAGTGTTGGACAACACAGATTTAAAGTGATTGGCAAAAGAACCAAAGGTTACACGTGGCAGATCATTTTTACACAGTGAGTGATTGCAGTCTTTGATGCACTGCCTGGAGGGGTGGTGGAAGTAGATCCCATCAGGGCCTTCAAAAGGAAACTGGATAAGAACCTGAAGGGACTTGATGGGCCTAATGGCCTTGGCTGTAGACATTCGATGTTGATGGGACTTGTTAATCTCTCAGTTACACTGCAAAAAAAGGAAGGGAATTGTGTCTCATTGAGCTCCCCCAGAACTTGAAGGTGAGGTTTTCCCTCAGCAACACACTTTCGCCTCAAGTCAAACAAAATTAATGTGAGTACAGGGTACGTGACAGCAGTTAATGCAGTTGGAAAACAGTGAACATGCCAGCTTCTGTGTCTGCTCTGTGCTACGTTAGCTGATCTCAGCCCTGGCAGGAGTTGGATGACTACAATCAGCATAGGGTTGCTGCTCCTGAGCAATTTCAAGTGTGTCCATGAGCCATCTGAGTTTGTGGATGAAGAACGGCCATGATGCCAAGACCGATGGGCACCCTGTGGAATTGTGTTAGCACAGGATAAGGGGAAGGATTTTTGGGAATTGAAAATGAGTATAGTGGACAACTTAAGCATTTTAAACAATGGAAGCATGTAGATAGCCACAGGACAGCCATTATCTATCCAAATTTCATCTCATCGCAACTAATTGGGGAATGGGAGCCTGGTTTTGTAAATGATTCCTTGATTATAAATGGCTATTTCCTGCACTTGGAGTGGGTTAGTGAGCAGTCTGCTGGTAATCGTGCAACAACTTGTGCTGTTGGTGAGGTCACTTGAGCGGTCAGTTGCAGTTATTTGGTTATTGCTAGAATTATGACTTGTGGTTGCACCATTTCTTATGGTAGAGTTGGTTGTTTTTTTAGGATTACCAACCCTCCAGGAGTCTCCAGGAATTCCAGATTAATCTCCAGGACACTCAGTAGTTCAGGAGAAAAAATTTCAGGGTGTTGAAATTGTTTTTCATTTTCTTTGAAAACTTTCATTCAGTTATTTAAGGATTGGAGATGCGGAAATGTTTCACTAGCAGTCAAGATTAATTCAATTGAGTCTGTTCCCTTTCCAGTTGGCATTGGAAGGGCAGTGCGCCTGGAGGATCACTGGTGACAGTATGGGGGTATGGTGGTTCGAGGCGCAAGGTCATGTGCTGGAACATCCAGGATTACACCTAGGCCGAGGTCCACCTCCAGCAGTGCATTGTGCCACCAATGCACTGAATGTATACGGTGGATTTTCTGGCAAAGCTCAGGTATCTGAATGGTAACGTCACAGTCTATAACTGCACTCATGTCTGAAATTTTTGCAAATATTTCATGGCTTTACATGAGTCGTCTTGCCTTGCTGTCACCTGAGAGTCACAAATTTGTGACGAGACTGACGTTTTATTGCAGTACTGTGGGGATGCTGCATCGTGAGACATGTTAACCTTTGGGTGGCATGTTGGAAACAAGGTTCTATCCACCCATCAGGTGGAAATATTTCAAAGCCTAATGATAATGTGGTAGAGTTGATATTCTGGCAGAAAGAACTCTAATGAGCTGAAGGTTGTTCTTCTGTACCGATCTTGTAACTGACTGACTTCCAAAATTGCTCTAAACTTGTAAGCAGCAATTTTCACTTTACAGACTTCATATTCAATGAATTTGTGAGAATAGGTGCAAATAGCAGGAGGCACTGGTGGCGTGTGTTTGTCTGGCTATAGCACACCATAATAAATATTAAATGTACAGATATAATTCTTGGCAGTCAATATGCATATTTAAGTAATAACTTATACCTTAGCCTCATTTCTCAGGATATCAAAAATCTTTAAAGATATGAATCAGCTGCCTGAGGGTGTAACACCACTAAACACCCCGAAGCTTTAGAAAGTGAATGTGGGTGCCTGGCCTTGTAGTACTGGTCCTTTCTGTTGTATCGGTCGACCCTTTGGTTTCTTTGCGTATTATGCAGTACTAATGTGTAGATATCCTCACTGGTTTTATGCACCATTTTGTAAGATTTTATTTCCTCTCGGGTTGGCTAAGATGCTGTGTAAAGAATACTGACTGGAGCCTGATATGCAAGAATCTGTGTCTGTAATGTTTGAATAGACTGCATGCTGTAATTCCTGTCCCGGAGCTTGCTTTTATTTCTCACGTTGTCCCCTTTTTAAGACTAAACTTTGTCATTTCTCTTTTGTGGGTGGGCTAGGTTTATTTTGTCCACCCCACTCTGGCATGGAAATGTAGGGATTTTTCGCTGTATAATAGTGCACCAACTTGGAACACTGCCAAATGCCCTTTCATTGAAGCGCGCACACATTCCAAGGCAATAAATCTAGAAGAAACTTGCACAGTAGCACTGATTTCTTCAAGTGAGCATTTTGTCTCGCTCCCATTTTTTTTGTGCTAATTTTCTGACTCTCCCTTGAATAGCTGGAGGTTTCCTCCCTGCCCGACCTCCTTTCTCCAGTGTGTGAGCTGAGTGCTTTGTTGGAAAAGGGGTCTGAAAATAATTTGTGTGCCAGCCTGTTACCTCATCTAGTGCCCCTCCCAGCAATCTCCCTTCACTCAGCAGCCTCACCGCTCCAAGTGCTTCTGTTCACTGCCTATTGCCTGTGGGATGGATGACCGAACTCGCATTCAGGACTGCAGATTCCCGATGTGTAATCCATGATCGCGGTTACAAGGCAGTCTGAAATATGTAAGAGCAAAATACTGCGGATGCTGGAACTCTGAAATGCCGGAAATACTCAGCAGTATTCAGGTCATAGACCTGAAACATTAACTCTGTGCGTCTTTCCACAGATGCTGCCAGACTTGCTGAGTATTTCCGGCACTTTGTTCTCAGTCTGAAATATATCCCCGCAGTTTTTGCCCAATATTGGCAATGCTTACTGAACTGTATGTATAAAGGGTTTTATTTCGTTAATACAATGTGAGCTCATATATGACTCAATGGACAAATACACCAGCCAGTTTGGTATAGACGCACACAGAGCAGAAGGCGCCAGTTTGTCTTGGCACTCCTGGGCGAAGGAGGAGGAGTTGTTGCTCCTGATCGCTATCCGTTGATCTCTGCCAGGGGGTGTGCAAGTCGGTGAGGTGAAGCTTGCGTTTGCCCACTCTTGTCTCTCAGCTCACAGATGATGATTGCACCCGCCCCCAACCAGATTCAGCCCCTCCAGGCGAGGGAAAACTGGGGTTTATATAGCCAGTGGTTTTCCAATGTGAACTGATCTTCCTAGGAACGGGTAGTGATTTTTCATTCGATCCTTTCCCACCGAGAACGTTTGTTCCTTGGGTTCAGGGATTTCCCCAGAGTTCAATGCAGCCCCACATCACTAGAAGATACTGTGTCAAATTGTAAAGGGTAGTTGACGGAAAGTGGACATCAGTGAGGCTTGGCATCACGGGGGGAGCCTAATCGTGAGGTATTAGGTTCTCCCAACTGTTTATAGGCCCTGGGAACAGGGAACCTGTTGAGAGGTTTGCAGTTATACTGAGGTTTTACTGCACCAGGAAATAATCCATCAAAAACTGCTGCCTACTCTTTATTTTTAAAATATATTTCTAGTTTGAGATGATTGGCATCCTAGGTTGATGGCGACAAACAATGCTAGCCATTTGACACTGGCTCTCAGTGGTTCAGTCGGAGGATGAGAGCAGAAAAGCGAGGCTGCTCCCCCATTCTGTGCAGAATTTACTAGTCTCTGCTGGGTATCCTCCTCCTGAACTCGGGTTCCGATTCCCAAACGCTGCCCCGCATCTCCCTGTTGGAAAGTGCACGTGTGCAAGTCATTAGTCGCAACTGTGCAGTCCGTCGTGGTTGGATAGTCCTGCTGGCACACATGAGAAATGGCCTCAAGTCGAGGTAAGTGCTGGAGACGGCCGAACTCAACCCAACACAGCCCATGTCCCAACAAAGAGGCACGGCCTCTACGCAGGGAGTAGGTAGCAACCAGTACCACCAAGTGTATGGAGTGAGCACAGCACTTACATTGAAGCTATGCTCTGCATTTGATTTCCTTTTGACTTGAGACAATAGTGGGCAGAGAAAAGAAATCAGAATCCCTCATGAGGAGCCAGCTTATTGGGAAAGTCACTGTTTTTCCTGAGTTGAGGAATTGCACCATTATTGAAAGAAGTTGTAGACTAATTGATGGAGTTATGAATAGTCAACAACTCCCATTGTTGTATCATGTGAGCAGGATGGTAGAAGGAGCTATATGGCCTTTGGTCATTTTTTCATCTAGCGATTCCGAGGAAAGGCATCACAGAAGGAGCGTGGTTTTTAATGCAAAGTGCAGTAACACATCTGCTTTAAACAGGAAAACCTTTTCAGGACTTTTGGAAGGGTAAGGGGATGGTGTGTCACATTGCACAGAAGGAAGCCCCCCTTCCCCAAGTCCATTATAAAGAGGATGTATTGGATTCCTTTGCTCATTTCTACATCTAGATCACCTGCTGAAAATCAAAAGCCTTGACTGGGTGTGTTGGCAGCTCCTCAGCCCAAGAGGTAGGAGGTCTGTCGGCCAAGGGAAGTCGTTGGTTGGTTTACGTGCTGGCACCAAACTCAAATCTTCTTTCCCCTTCCAATGGGAGGGAAACGGCTGTACATTTTCTGTGCCTGCAAGAATAAAGTTTTGTGAATTAACTGTATCATGTGTATAAAAAAACACGTTTAAAGGCGTTGAGTCTTAAATAATAAAAAGATAAGTGACTGGAATGTTTAACGCACGTTTACAGCGACCTACACAAATATTGTGATTTTTTTTATAACGGTATGTCTCATGACAGTTGTGGTTGAAACTTGTGCTCAGGTTAGGAAGAAGCAGTGGTACGCTTGCTACATGTCATAAAGGCATCGGCTCCCTGGCTGTGGAGCTGACCTGTTCAATGTAAACACAAAGAAATGTCAATTTTTTTGGGACTGATTTTGTTTTGATGCATCTCCTTAGAACTGACTGATATTAACACTATTTTGCATCAAAACTCCTGTCTACGTCTTCATTGGGAAGGAAAACGCCCTTCTCCAGAGGTCGTCCACCCTTTGGGAATGAGAGGTTCATTTATTAGTTGTCTTGGGGCTATCAAGAGACAACAAAGTAGTGTGGAACTCACCAGGTAGGAAAGGCAGGTCACTCCTGAAGCACCTTAGAACTTTAATGATCTGACTGCTTTCAAGATCTATCTTTTCCCTCTGGTGCCAGCCCACAATTACCAGATTTCCTAAAATTAAAATGTTTTAGGTGCTGGAGGTTTGAAATAAAAGGAGAAGCACTCAGCAGTTCTGGAAATAGCAGCCTTTAACTAGAACACAGATTAATTGATTCACAAGAAATGCTGGAACCACTCAAATATTAGAAATGCTATGTGGCCTTGTCCAATGTACACTTCCTTTGTTATCTGTTGCCCCACCCCCGCCTCACTTGCTTATAACCTTTGACATTTCTAATATTTGCTCGTTCCGAAGAAGGGTCACTGATCCGAAACGTTAACTCTGCTTCTCTTTCCACAGATGCTGCCAGACCTGCTGAGTGGTTCCAGCATTTTTTGTTTTTATTTCAGATTTCCAGCATCCGCAGTATTTTGCTTTTATTTTAATTGATTCACAGCTCGTCATGGTGGAATTCAAACTCTTGATGTCCGGGTTGCTCGTCCGGCACCATAATCAAGAAGCAGCCAGACCTGGGGCATTGCACTCGGTGCTGTTTAGTTCAGTGGGATTCAAGAATCAGTTGTGAGAAACTGTTGATCACTGTTAGCTAAAAGCTGAGTTTCCCAAATCCACTCCATCACCAACACCGCCGACTTCCACCTCCACAACATGACCGGTCTCTACCTCTCCTTCAGCTCATCTGCTGCTAAAACCCTTATCCAGTCCTTTGCAACCTCTTGACTGTTCCAATGCACTCCTGGCTGGCCTGTGACCTTGCATCCTTTGTAAAGTTAAGCTTTGCTGCCCTTATCCTAATTTGTCTGAAGTTCCATTCACCCATCACACCTTGTTTGCTGACAGACATTGGTTCCCAGTCCAGAAACCTTTAGATTTGAAAATGCTCAACCTTACATTCAAACCCCTTCAAAGACTCGCCCCTCCCTATCTCTGTAACCTCCTTCAGGCCTACAACCATCCAATATTTCAGCACTCTTCCACTTCCGGCCTCTTCCACATGCATATTTTTAATTGCACCACCATTGACAACTAGAATTCCCTCCCTAAACCTCTTCCTCTACTCCTT
Source organism: Heterodontus francisci (assembly GCF_036365525.1). Taxonomy (NCBI): domain Eukaryota; kingdom Metazoa; phylum Chordata; class Chondrichthyes; order Heterodontiformes; family Heterodontidae; genus Heterodontus; species Heterodontus francisci. Next base: position 114,597,305 of record NC_090377.1, read on the forward strand.
TAAGAAGCTCCTTAAAACCTACCTCTGACCAAGCTATTGGTTACTTGTCTAAATATCACTACGTGGCTTGGTGTCAAACTTTGATAACACTCCATGGGACATTTTACTATGTTAAAGGCACTATATAAATGTGAATTGCTGTTGATTACAACGCTGATATACAGGCTGCCACACAGCAAGCATATGAAAGCAGTAACTAGTCAACGTGTTCTCTGCAATAACCAGTCATTTGTTGGCTCCTTTGAAGAGTAAAACTGTTTTTTGGGGTTATGGGAGGGTATACCTGTTCTCAGGTACTTTGCCTCAAGGACTAGCTCCTCCTTGGGTAAATCCGTCCTGCAGTACCTAACCCCAGGCAGTAGCACCTGGGGGAATAGTAGTCCTCCAATGCCTTGCCTTTCACCTGTGAATATAGAAATCAGAGTAGGCCATTTAGCTGCTTATGCCTGTTTCACCATTCAATGAGATCTTGACTGTAACCTAATGCTATCTATGCATCTTTGCCCCATATCTCTTCATGCATTTGGTGAACAAGGAATTTATCATTCCCAGATTTAAAATTAACAATTGACGTAGCATCAACTGACATTTGTGGAAGAGAGTTTCAACCCTCTTCCCACCCTTTGTGTGGAGAAGTGTTTCCTCACTTCATTCCTGAGAGGCCTGGCTCTAATTTTTAGGCTATGTCCCCAAGTCCTACATTTTCCAATTGGCGGAAATAGTTTCTCTCTATCTACTCATCAGTTCCCCTTAATATCTTGAAAACTTTGATCAAATCCCTTGATTAATGACTCTTTCCAAACGACAATTTATACTGTCAGAATTTTTTTCAATATTTTGCCCACCACTGAGTTTAGGCAGACTGGTCTATAATTACTCTGTCTATCCCTTCCTTTTAAATAATGGTGCAACATTAGCAGTCCTCCAATCTTCGGCCTGCAACCAGAGAGAATTAGAAAATGATGGTCAGAGCATCCACTATTCCCTCCCTTGCTTCTCTTAGAAGCCTGGGATACATTTCATTCAGGCCTGGTAATTTATCCACTTTCAAAGATGCTAAACCCCTTGATATTTCCTCTATCGCTATGTTCATCCCATCCAATGTTTCATTCTCCTCCTCCTTAACTATAATGTCTGCATCATCCTTCTGTTTTGTGAAGATAGACACAAAATATTGATTAAGGACCATGCCCAGGTCTTCGACCTGTACACATTACTTTTTTGGCCTCTAATCAGCCCTACTCTTTCCTTAGTTATCCTCTTGTTCTTTCTGTATTTATGAAACATCTTTGGGTAGTCCTTGATTTTACTTGCCAATAATTTTTCATGCCCTTCTTTACTTTCCTAATTTCCTTTTTTAATTTCATCCCTGTGCATTCTATACTCTTCCAGTACCTGCCCATTTTCCCACTCTCTGTCTCCTGCTGCTCAGTCAATCTAACCAAGTCAATAATTTGTCCTCAATTCCATGAGCTTTAACTTTATCTAACAGTCTTGTATAGGGTACTTTATCGAATGCCTTCTGGAAGTGCATATAAATAACATCCATAGACATTCCCCTGTTCACTACTTCAGTTGCCTCTTCAAAAAATTCAACTAGGTTCGTCAGGCATGATCTACCCTTTACAAATTCATGCTGGCTGTCTGATCAGCTGAAAATTTTCAAGGTTTTCAGTCACTCCATCCTTGATTAGTAATTTCCCTAAACAGATGTTTGGCTAACCGGTCTATATTTCGTTCCCTGGTGCAGTCACCCACCTTCTGGTACCTCACGTGGTACTAGCTCCTCCTGGGACATATTGTCCTGCAGTACTACACTCCTGGCACCAGCTCCTCTAAGGGTACATCCATCCTGTGGTACTTCTTGGTCCCACTTCCTTCTGGCGTGCCTAGTGAGGAGTAGGCTATTCAACCTCTTGAGCTTTTTTATGCCATGCTATGAGAACATGGTTGATCTGCATCTTAACTCCATCTTGGCTCCATATCCCTTACATAATAAACATTTATCAATCTGAATTTCAAAATTTTCAACTGATCTCCCAGCCTTTTTGGGGTGAGTTCCAGATTTCCACTAGCCTTTGTGTAAAGAAATGTTTCTTGACATCACCCCAAATGGTCTAGCTCTAATTTTAAGGTTCTGCTGCCTTGTTCTGGATTCCCTCACCAGAGGAAATCGTTTGTCTCTATCTACCTTATCAAGTCCTTCAATCCTTGTGAACACTTCAACTAAATCAGCCCTTAATTTTATATACTCAAGGGAAGTATTCTAGTCTGCAACATGTCCTCATAATGGAACCCTTTTAGCCCTGGTATTGATCTGGTCAATCTGCACTCCACCTCTTCCAAAGCCAATCCATCCTTCCTGAAGGGCAGTGCTCAGAACTGAATGCAGTCCACTAAGTGGTGTGTGATCAGAGCTTTATATAACAAAGATAAGACGGATGGAATATAAAAGGTTGGAAATTGAGATAAAGGCTAATATTCCATTAGCCTTTTTGCACTTCCACTAGCTTTGTAATTTTTGGATGTGGAACTCTAAATCTCTGCTCACAGACAGTTCCTAGCTTCTTGCCATTTTGAAACTCATGCTTTATCTTTCTTGGCTTCAATGTGAATGACTTTGGACTTCCTCCCATTGAACTCCATCTGCCACTCGCTTAATCAATATCCCTTTGCAGCTCTATGCTTCCATTTACACATACTGTGCCACAGAACTTAGTGTCATCAGCAAACTAGGGTATAAGGTGTTCTATTCCTCATCTAAGTCATTTATAAATAGTGAAAAGCTGAGACCCCAGTAGAGAGCCCTGTGGTCATTAGTCACATCCTGCCAATTTGAGTTTGTACCCATTATCTCTTCTTCCTCCTAACCAGTTCTCTACATCTTTGCCCCAACCTTGAACTCCTCCTGGGGTATACCTGTACCTCACCGACATGCCAATTACTTTTTTGTGTGCGTGTAGCTCAGTCATTGAGTATGTTTAAAATCGAGATTGACAGATTTCTAAATACCAATGACATAAAGGAATATGGGGATAGTGTGGGGAAAAAGGCATTGCAGTGGACGATCAGCCATTATCGTATTGAATGGCGGAGCTGGTTCGATGGGCTGAATGGCCTACTTCTGTTCCGATGGGTGCAGGACAGCCTCCTCATAAGCAACAATAAACTTCCCAGCAGGGGTCACTAGCCAGTGATGAGTAGAAACCATGCTTAATCTCCTCTTCACCAGCTTGAGGTGCTGAGGCCAAATGCATTCTTCCTGCAGCTTTAGTGAGATCAAAGAACAGCGTACAGTCCAGGGATCGAACCCAATCCCTACTGTTCCGCCAGTGATGAGTAGAAACCATGCTTAATCTCCTCTTCACCAGCTTGAGGTGCTGAGGCCAAGTGCATTCTTCCTGCAGCTTTAGTGAGATCAAAGAACAGCGTACAGTCCAGGGATCGAACCCAATCCCTACTGTTCCTATGTGGCCAGCTTTTTTTAAAATTCACTCATGGGATGTGGGCGCTGCTGGCTAGGCCAGCATTTATTGCACATCCCTAATTGCCCCTGAGAAGGTGGTGGTGAGCTTCCTTGAACCGCTGCAGTCCTTGGGGTGTAGGTATACCCACAGTGCTGTTTGAAAGGTAGTTCCAGGATTTTGACCCAGCGACGGTGAAGGAACGGCAATATAGTTCCAAGTCAGGATGGAATGCAGTTTGGAGGGGATCTTCAGGTGGTGGTTTTCCCATGCATCTGTTGTTCAATCTGCAGCCTCCGATCCCAGGTACAAAGTCCAGCCTCTCAGTCCTACTCTATTTCTCTCTCGTGAATTTGTCCCATTAGAATTGATGGATACATCCTAAATCATCCCCCTGAGATCTGTCGGCATGAGCAGCGTGAGGTCTGTGGAATTTCATGGGCACTCTGGATGTGTATACATGGCTTTCTCAAGGCTCACTCATCGCTCAGGCCAGTCCAGATCTGTATTCCCAATCAGAGATTGTCCATCAGCTGCTCAATATTGGGAGCATCACTCCTCAGATCCAGTCATGTTTTTGTTCTTGTACCTGTGTTACACGATGGAGCAGATTTCATCCCCAGTATCTGCTACACCTTTACTGGTCTGTTGGCGAGACTGGGAGCCCTGAGTGTGATTGGTTTTTTCTTATTATAATTTCCCCATCTGGGTGGATGGTCGTGTGGTATTACTGCAGACTCTTGCAGTAGTTGCTTCGAAGATGATACAGAGCAATGTGTTAAAGCCACTGGAGGGAGCACTCAACTGCAGAGTCGGCAGCCAATACTGGTTTCCCAGCTTGTGTGCCCTATCCTTTGGTTACATTTTCTTTCAGTTAAGCAAGTGGCAAGGTGGAGATATACTGCTCATTAAAAGTGGCAGTTCAAGGCATAAAAAAGATTTATACTTGAAGGAGTAAAATATGAAAGCAACCAGACCTTTGGCTGCAGTGAAAGAAAGACAGACTTACATTTATATGGCGCTTTTCACGACCACAGGACTTCCCAAAGCACTTCAAAGCCAATGAAATACTGTTGTAATGTAGGAAACACGGCAGCTAATTTGCACATGGCAAACTCCCACAACAGAAATGTGATGATGACCAGATAATCTGTTTGTCTGATGCTTGAGGGATTTATTAGCCAGTACACTTGGGAAAACTCCCTGCTTTTCTTCAAAGTGATGCCATGGGATCTTTCACATCACCTGAGAGGGCAGACAGGGCCTCAGTTTAATATCTCACCCAAAATGCAGTGCCTCCTACAGTGCAGCACTCCCTCAGTACTGCACTGGAGTGTCAGTCTAGATTTTTGTGCTCAAGCTCTGGAGTAGGACTGGAACTCACTACCTCTGACTCAGAGGCAAGATTGTTACCATTATACGCTCGAACAGGTTGAGGTTAAGAGGGAGGATGTGCTGGAAATTTTGAATGATATGAGGACAGATAAGTCCCCGGGGCCAGACGAGATATACCCAAGGATATTGCGGGAAGCGAGGGAAGAGATTGCTGCACCTTTGGCGATGATCTTTGCGTCTTCACTGTCCACTGGAGTAGTACCGGATGATTGGAGGGTGGCAAATGTTGTTCCCTTGTTCAAGAAAGGGAATAGGGATAACCCTGGGAATTATAGACCAGTCAGTCTTACGTCGGTAGTGGGCAAATTGTTGGAGAGGATTCTGAGAGACAGGATTTATGATTATTTGGAAAAGCATAGTTTGATTAGAGACGGTCAGCATAGCTTTGTGAGGGGCAGGTCATGCCTCACAAGCCTTATTGAATTCTTTGAGGATGTGACAAAACACATTGATGAAGGAAGAGCAGTGGATGTGGTGTATATGGATTTTAGCAAGGCGTTTGATAAGGTTCCCCATGGTAGGCTCATTCAGAAAGTAAGGAGGCATGGGATTCAGGGAAAGTTGGCTGTCTGGATACAAAATTGGCTGGCCCAGAGAAGGTAGGAAAGTATTCAGCATGGAGCTCGGTGACCAGTGATGTTCCACAAGGATCTGTTCTGGGACCTCTGCTCTTTGTGATTTTTATAAATGACTTGGATGAGGAAGTGGAAGGCTGGGTTAGCAAGTTTGCTGATGACACGAAGGTTGCTGGAGTTGTGGATAGTGTGGAAGGCTGTTGTAGATTGCAACGGGACATTGACAGGATGCAGAGCTGGGCTGAGAAGTGGCAGATGAGGTTCAACCTGGAAAAGTGTGAAGTGATTCATTTTGGAAGGTCGAATTTGAATGCGGAATACAGGCTTAAAGACAGGATTCTTGGTAGTGTGGAGGAACAGAGGGATCTTGGGGTCCATGTCCATAGATCGCTCAAAGTTGCCACCCGAGTTGATAGGGTTGTTAAGAAGGCGTATGGTGTGTTGGCTTTCATTAACAAGGGGATTGAGTTTAAGAGCCGCGAGGTTATGCTGCAGCTCTATAAGGCCCTGGTTCGACCGCACTTGGAATATTGTGTTCAGTTCTGGTCGCCTCATTATAGGAAGGATGTGGAAGCTTTAGAGAGGGTGCAGAGGAGATTTACCAGGATGCTGCCTGGACTGGAGGGCATGTCTTACGAAGAAAGATTGAGGGAGCTAGGGCTTTTCTCATTGGAGCGAAGAAGGATGAGAGGTGACTTGATAGAGGGGTACAAGATGATGAGAGGCATAGATAGAGTGGATAGTCAGAGACTTTTTCCCAGGGTGGAAAGGGCTATCACCAGGGGGCATAATTTTAAGGTGATTGGAGGAAGGTTTCGGGGAGATGTCAGAGGTAGGTTCTTTACACAGAGAGTGGTGGGTGCGTGGAATGTGCTGCCAGCGGTGGTAGTAGAAGCAGATACATTAGGGGCATTTAAGCGACTCTTGGATAGGTACATGGATGATAGTAGAATGAAGGGTAGGTAGTTAGTTTGATCTTAGAGTAGGTTAAAGTTTCGGCACAACATCGTGGGCTGAAGGGCCTGTACTGTGCTGTACTGTTCTATGTTCTATGTATACCCCATTGTAGGAAGGATATAAAAGTAATGGGAAAGAGGCAGTGTCGATTCACTGGATTGTTACCAGGGATGATGGCATACAGTTTATGAAGTTGGAGCTTTTTCACTAGAGCAGAGAAGGTGAAGGAGTGACCTAAGAGAGGTCTGGAAGATTGTGAAGGATTACAGTAAGGTAAACAGTGAGAGATTGTTTGTATTGGTCAGTGCCACAAACTGTTGAAGCAGGACCCATAAATACCATTAAAAGGGAGTTGCAGAAGTGTTTGAAGAGTAATATTCTGGGTTATATTGAATGAGAGTGGGATTAGACTGGGTTGGATACAGTCAGTAGCTGGGGAATGGTGTTTGTGACAGTGGCTTCGGTCTCCCCAAGATTTCACTGGAGGAATGCTTTGCTCATCTTGTACTGGACGTCAGACAAGCAGTCTGATAATTTAGCAACAGTCGAGGAGTCAAAAGAGCTGAGTGACGTTATGTTTTCAGATGATTTTGCCAAGGGGCAGCTTGTAGATGAAAAATAGGAGGGGGCCAATGATAGCTCTGGTGTCTCCCAAGGATCTAACGGTGCAGGAGTGGGAAGAGAAACCATTGCAAGAGATACAATTAGATAAGGGAATCAGGCGAACGCAGTCCCACCCAGCTGGACAATAGTGGAGAGGGGTTGGAGGAGAATGATGTGGTCAACCATGTCAAAGGCTGATTCAATCTAATCCACACTGCTACTCACTACCCAAACCATTTAATATCTCACCCAGTTTAATATCATTCTCCTGCTTCATCTCATATCCACGTCATCACTAAGACCATTTATTTCCACATCCACAACTTTGTCTGTGTCTCAGCTCATCTGTTGCTAAGACCCTCATTCATGCATTTGTTACCTCTAGACTCAACTGTTCTTGGCTGGCTTCTCAGAGTACACTCTCCGTAAAAATTAGGTCATTCAAAACTCTGCTGCCCTTACTCGTACCACGTCCCGTTCACCCATCACCCCTGTGCTTGCTGACCTACATTAGCTCTCGGACAAGCAATGCCTCGACTTTTAAATTTCTCATCCTTGTTTTCAAATCTCTCCATGGCCTTGCCCCTCCCTATCTCTGTAATCTCCTCCAGCTCCACAACTCTGAGATATCTGCGCTCCTGCTTTTCTGGCCTCTTGAGCATCCTTTATTTTAATCGATCCATTATTGGTGGATGTGCCTTCACCTGCCATGGCCGTAAGCTCTGGAATTCCCTCCCTTAACCTCTCTGCTTCTCTACCCCTCTCTCCTCCTTTAAGACTCTCTTTATTCATTGAAAAGAACACTGAGAGCGGGAGAGGCTTCATTGAAAAGAGCGTGGAGTGCTGGGAGAGGCTTCATTGAAAAGAGCGCGGAGATTGGGGAGAGGCTTCATTGAAAAAATTGCGGAGTGCTGGGAGAGGCTTCATTGAAAAGAGCGTGGAGTGCTAGGAGAGGCTTCATTGAAAAGAGCGCGGAGATTGGGGAGAGGCTTCTTTGAAAAAATTGCGGAGTGCTGGGAGAGGCTTCATTGAAAAGAGCACTGAGTGCTGGGAGAGACTTCATTGAAAAGAGTAGGGAGAGGCTTCATCAAAAGAGCAAGGAGAGGCAGGAGAGGCTTCACTGAAAAAAGTGAGGAGAGTGGGAGGGGCTTCACTGAAAAGAGTGCAGAGAGCTGGGAGAGGCTATCCTCTATCCTATCCTTTCCTATCAGATCCTCTGTTCAGTGGAATGAGCTCATTCAGGATAATTAAGTGCGACATCACAGGCAAGCAGATCGGTGATTGATTGGGGAAGAAGCTACCTGGTAAATATCTGGTAAGTGGTTAAGGTCTATTCTAATCCTAACATTTAAAATAGTAAAGGAACTAGTGGTAAGCTTAATAAAATTTATAAAAGAAAGGAAAATGAAATAAATAATTGAATAAAATAATTAAGTAGTTAATTGAGGGTGGCAGGACAGGTGATGTGTCATGGCTGCAGCATGTGGGAGCTCCTGGATGTCAGTGTGATCCAGGGCAAACACATCTGTAGTATGTGTTTGCGGCTTGAAGAGCTTCGGCTCAAAGTCATTGAGCTTGTGGCCGAGCTGCAGACACTACGACACATCAGGGAGGGGGAAAGTTACCTGGACATTTTGTACCAGGAGACGGTTATGCCCCTTAGGATAGAGTCTTCTGATTTGGTCAGTGGTCAGGGACAGGAGAGTGTGGCTGCAGCTGAGGCAAGTAAGGGGACCCAGAGGTCAGGAGTGCAGGAGCCTCAGCCTTTGTGATTGTCTAACAGGTTTGAGGTTCTTTGAGCTTGTTTGGATGAGAGTGGGGGCTGCAGGGTGGATGAGCAACCTAACTATGGCACCATGGTACAAGAAGGCATTCAAGTGGAGGGAGAAAAAAGGAATGTAGTGGTAGTAGGGGACAGTATAGTTAGGGGGATCGACACTGTTCTCTGCAGCAAAGAGCGAGAGTCCATACGGCTGTGTTGCCTGCCTGGTGCCAGGGTTCAGGACATCTGCTCAGGGCTGGAGAGGAACTTAACAGTGGGAGGGGGTGGATCCAGTCGTCATGGTCCATGTAGGTACCAACGACATAGGTGATGTCAGTATGAAGAACTGGGCACCAAATTAAGAAGCCAAACCTCAAAGGTAATAATCTCTGGATTATTACCTGAGCCATGTGCAAATTGGCATAGGGCAAATAAGATCAGAGAAATTAATGCGTGGCTCAAAGACTGGTGTGGTAGAAGTGGATTCTGGTTCGTGGGATACTGGTACCAGTACTGGGGAAAGTGGTGGCTGTACCATTGGGATAGTCAACACCTGAACCATGCTGGGGCTGGTGTTCTAGCGAGCCGCATAAATAGGGAAGTAGAGAGGGTTTTGAACAGAATAGTGGGGGCAAGGGATAAAATTTGGGAAGATATGGTAAATCAAGGAGGAGTAGAGACAAGGCAAGAGAGGAAGGTACTAATATGGGAAATGGTAAACAGACTATGACAGGAAGGAACAGAGCATACAAATCTAGGAGTAAATCAACAGATAAGGCTACAGGATACAAAAAGGACAAAACTAAAGGCTCTGTATCTGAATGCACGTAGCATTCGAAACAAAACAGATGAACTGAGAGTGCCAATAGAAATAAATAAGTACAATCTGACAGCCATTACAGAGACATGGCTGCAGGATGACATAGATTGGGACCTGAATATTGAAGGGTACATGGCATTTAGGATGGACAGGAAGCTAGGAAAAGGTGGCTCTGTTAATTAATGATGTTATTGGCGTCATAGAGAGGGATGACCTAAGTTCAAGAAACCAGAATGTAGAAGTCATTCTTTGCTGTTTTGGGTAGAGATGAGGAACCATAAAAGCAAGAAGTCACTTGTGGGAGTGGTGTACAGCCCACCTAACATTAACCACACTGTAGGATGGGGTATAAAGGAAGACATAATGGCAGCTTGTCAGAAAGGTACGGCAATAATTATGGGGGAAGTTAACCTACATATAGAGTGGAAAAATCAGATGGGTAGAGGTAGCCTAGATGAGGAGTACATAGAATGTTTTTGGGATAATTTCTTGGAACAGTATGTTCTGGAGCCAACCAGAGAGCAGGTTACAGTGGACCTGGTATTGTGCAACAAGATAGGATTAATTAAATGACCTCATAGTTAAGGCACCCCTAGGTAGCAGTGATCATAATATGATTGAATTTTACATTCAGTTTGAGGGAGAGAAGAGTGGGTCCAAGACTAGTATTTTAAACTTAAATAAGGGAATTATGAGGGCATGAAAGTACAGCTAGCTTAAGTGAACTGGAAATCAGGTTAAGCAATAGGTCAATGGAGATGCAGTGGCAAACATTTAAGAGGATATTTCAGAATACACAGAATAGATACATTTCAACTGGAAATAAAAATTCCAAGGGTGGGACCCACCATCCATGGTTAACTAAAACAGTTAAATATAGTATCAAACTTTTTTTAAAAAAGGCTATAATTGTGCAAAGATGGGAGGCAGGTCAGAAGATTGCACAGAATATAAAAAACAGCAAAGAATGACTTAAAGATTGATAGGAAGGTAAAATTAGAGTACGAGAGAAAGCTAGCTAGAAATATAAAGACAGATAGTAAGAGTTTCTATCTTGGTCCTATAGGAAGTGGGTCTGGGGAATTAATAATGGATAATAAGGAGATGGCAGATGAATTGAACAGATATTTTGCATTGGTCTTCACTATTGAGGATACAAGGAACATCCCTGTATTAGGTATAAGTCAGGAAATGGAAGGGAGGGAGGAACTCAAGAAAATTACAATCACCAGGGAAGTGGTACTGAACAAATTGTTGGAGCTGCGGGCTGACAAGTCTCCGGGTTCTGATGGACTTCGTCCTCGGGTGTTAAAAGAAGTGGCTAGTGAGATAGTTGATGCGTTAGTTTTAATTTCCCAAAATTCCCTAGATTCGGGAAAGGTTCTGTTAGATTGAAAAATAGCAAATGTAACTCCTTTATTCAAAAAGGGAGGGAGGCAGAAAGCAGGAAACTACAGGCCAGTTAGCTTAACATCTGTCTTAGGGAAAATGTTAGAAGCTATTATTAAAGATGTTTTAGCAGGGCATTTAGAAAAATTCAAGGTAATCAGGCAGAGCCAACATGGTTTTGTGAAGGGGAAATCATGTTTAACCAATTTATTGGAGTTCTTTGAGGGAGTTACATGTGCTGTGGATAAAGGGGAACCAGTGGATGTATTGTACTTAGATTTCCAGAAGGCATTTGATAAGGTGCCACATCAAAGGTCATTGCAGAAAATAAAAGCTCATGGTGTAGGGGGTAACATATTGGCATGGATAGAAGATTGGCTAGCTAGCAGGAAACAGAGAGTAGGCATAAATGGGTCCTTTTCTGGTTGGCAAGATGTAATGAGTGGTGTGCCACAGGGATCTGTGCTGGGGCCTCAACTTTTTATAATTTATATAAATGACTTAGATGAAGGGACCAAAAGTATGGTTGCTAAATTTGATGATGACACAAAGATAGGTAGGAAAGTAACTTGTGAAATGACATAAGGGGGCTACAAAAGGGATATAGATAGGTTAATTGAATGGGCAAAGACCTGGCAAATGGAGTATAATGTGGGAAAGTGTGAAATTGTCCACTTTGGCAGGAAGAATTAAATAGAAACTTATTATCTAAATGTTGAGAGATTGCAGAGCTCTGAGAAGCAGAGGGATCTGGGTGTTCTAGTGCATGAATTGCAAAAAGTTAGTATGCAGGTACAGCACATAATTAGGAAAGCTAATAGAATGTTATCATTTATCGCAAGGGGAATTGAATACAAAAGTAGGGAGGTTATGCTTCAGCTATACAGGGTATTGGTCTCCTTATTTAAGGAAGGATGTAAATGCATTGGAGGCAGTTCAGAGAAGGTTTACTATACTGGTACCTGGAATGGGCGGGCTGTCTTGCGAGAAAAGCTTGGACAGGCTAACCTTGTATCCACTGGAATTTAGAAGTGTAAGAGGCGACTTGAATTAAACATATAAGATCCTGTGGGGTCTTGACAGGGTGGATGTGGAAAGGATGTTTCCCCTTGCGGGTGAATCCCGAACTAGGGGTTACTGTTTTAAAAATAAGGGGTCGCCCATTTAAGACCGAGATGGGGAGAAATTTTTTTCTCAGAGGGTGGTGAGTCTTTGGAATTCTCTTCCTCAAAAGGCAGTGGAAGCAGTGTCTTTGAATATTTCTAAGGCAGAGGTAGATAGATTCTTGATTAGCAAGTGGGGGGGGGAAAGGTTATCAGGGGTAAGTGGGAATGTGGAGTAATCAGTTCAGCCATGAACTTTTGGAATGACAGAGCAGGCTCGATGGGCCGATTGGCCTACTCCTGCTTCTAATTCGTATGTTCGTAGATTTAAAATCTACCTCTTTGACCAAGCTTTGGCCGTCTGCCCTAATATTGCCACATGTGGTTCAGTGCCAAATTATGCTCTATAATGCTCCAGTGAAGTGCCTTGGGAGGTTTTATTACATTAAAAATGCTATATAAATACAAATTGTTGTTTTTGTCATAGATTGGGTGGATATTAAAGATATGCCGCGTGAGCAGGAACATGAGATTAGATTGAATGAGATATAGGTATGGGAACAAGTGCGATTAGATTGGGAGCGATTTTAAAGATATGACGAGTGAGCAGGAGAATGGGATTAAACTTGTGGACAGCCGGTTGAGAGCAATGTGGGAACCTGAAAGATAGATGTAGGTCATATAATTAAAAATCAGGAAATGCCAGGCTTGCTAAATACTTATTTTGTAGCGGTCTTCACAATGAGAATAAGAGAAAGACTGAAAATAAATCAAGCAGAGAAATTTACTAGATTTAACATAAATTTATCATATAAATTTTTAAAAAATGATAATGCAAAAACTACAGATAGGTAAATCAACAGGTTTCCATCTCAGTATATTAAAAGAAGTAGGTGAGGAAATGGTTGATGCCCTTGTCATGATCTTCTAAATCTCTTGATTCACGAATTGTCATCTTGGTTTGGATTGGAAAATTGCCAATGTCACTATTATTTAAGAAAGGTAAAATAAAGTACAAAATTATAGACCTATTAGTCTGTTGTAATAGAAAACTGTATGTCCAAGTTTACTGGCGACACCAAATTACGTGGCGCAGTAAATTATTTAGATTGGAGCAGAAAGTTGAAATGGATCATTGATGGAACTAAGTGAGTGGGCAAAACTGTGGCAGGTGAAGTTCAATATGGGGAGTTGAGGTCATTCACTTTAGACCTAAGAAAGGTAGATCAGTGTATTTTCTGAATGGTGAGCAGGTAGGAACTGTGGAGGAACAGAGAGATTTAGCGGCCCGAGTAATGAATTCACCACAAGCTATTGGACAGGTATAAAATATAATTAAAAAGCCTCATGGAATGTTGGCTCTTATCTCGAGAGCCAGAATACAAAGGGGCTACAGTTGTATGAAGCTCTGGTTAGTTCTCATCTGGAGGACTGTGCTCAGTTCTGGGCACTGCACCCCGTGATGAATATATCGACCTTAGAAGGGGTGCAGTGCATATTCACCAGAACGTTACCGGGGCTGAAAGAAGATAAAGGGACAAACTAATTGCCGTCTTTCAGACGAGTAAAGGATTTGTTAGGGTAGATAGAGAGAAATTATTTCTTCTGGTGGGGGAGTCCAGAACAAGGGAGCTGAACCTTAGATTTAGAGCTAGGCTGTTCAGGGGTGATGTCAGGAAGCTCTTCACACAAAGAGTAGTGGAAATCTGGAACACTCTCCCACAAAAAAAAGCTATTGAGGCTGGGGATCAGTTGAAAATTTCAAAATTGAAATTGATAGATTTTTGTTAGGCAAGGGCATTTAGGTTCATGGAGCCAAGACGGATTAATGGAGTTAAAATACAGACCAGTCACAATCAGACTTCACGGCTGAATGGTCCTCTCCTGTTCTTACATTCCTATATTTAAGGGTATGGGGAGTGAGCAGGAGTGTGGAATTAGACGGGGTGGGATATTGAAGGACAGATGGAGCGAGCCGGAGAGTCTGGATGGGAAATTAAAGGTTATGGAGTGCAAGCAGGAGAATGGGATTAGACTGGGTGTGACATTAACAGGTATGGGGAGTGAGAAGGAAATTGGGATTAGACTGGCTGGGATATTAAAGAGTATGGGGAGTGTGTGGGATGAGACTCGGAAGATAGTGAGAAAACCCCAGCACAGAGTTGATGAGTCAAGCCGCCAGGTCCTGTGCTGTTACTCTGATCAGCTCTTAGCCCAGGTCTTTTCCAATGCAGCTCTTGCTACGACCACTCGGAGATGCCAATGAGTAGCCACAGCATGATCCTTAATGGCAGATAGGGTCATGCTGTAGAAGAGGATGCTGCTAATTCTTGGAGGTTTGTTTGAATCATAATCTTGTTTCTGTCATGTAGGAGCTTGCAGCAGTTTGTAGATCGCACCAATTGTCCTTAAGGCCCAAATAAGAGCTTGAAAATAATTTCCAGAAGCTCCAACTGCGTGGTAAAAGTGGGTGTGATAAAGGGTTTACCTGCTTACAGAGAGGGATGGAGTGCATGAGTGAGAGAGAGATAATGGCATAGAGATGGGGAGAATGACGGGTAAAGTGAGAGAGAGTGATGGGGGTGGAGTGGTGACACCAGGCCTTTACAAGTCTGTAGGTTTTCAGAGAGAGGGCAGGAGTTCCACGGTTTTGTTGCAGGTCGGTTTCTGCATTATGATTATTTTTAACAAGACTTTAGAATGGACAGAATTGTGTGTTTTAAAATTGGCTTCAGTTAGCTGGGAAGGCATTGACATTTTGTTTTCACGTTAGGAAAGAAACAGAATACATGAAACTGTTGAGACTTAGCTATTGGTATAGCTGCTGACTGTCCTGTCAGATTGGAAACTGCTCGGGCCAAATTTGTTTAGTTTATCAGTCATGTCATTGAAATACTAATGTCTGCAAATTGGTTGGACATTTAGAATGGTTTCTATTGTGGCCGGGTGTCTCGAACAAATGACTCAACGACCGATCAAGAGATTGTTCTTCACGTGTTATCCAGATGAGCGGTAGAAATGATTCATTTTGATTCCCAGACTTTTGGGGAAGAAGCTCTTTCATCTTTGGCTAAAATCTGCACTTTGGAGGTTTGGAAGAATTGTGCAAGAGATGGGGACTTCCCCTGCTTCGGTGGTCTGTTCCCACACTGAGGTACTGATGGGGACTCCATAGAGATCATTGCGAGATCAGCTCAGAGATCTGGGAAGAGCTACAAGCATTTTGGACTAATTTGGGGGAACTTGGGTGATTTGGGAACAGGTTGGGGTGGGTAAAAAAATTATGATTTTAAGAGTGGGAGCGCAGCCTGGCTCCAACACACCCGCCTCCGGGTTTGATAGTGACTGGATGCCGTTGAGAAACTAACACACCGAAGAAAGGCGGGTACTTACTAACACCCTTTTTTATTTATTTATTTTATTTAGAGATACAGCACTGAAACAGGCCCTTCGGCCCACCGAGTCTGTGCCAACCATCAACCACCCATTTATACTAATCCTACACTAATTCCATATTCCTACCACATCCCCACATTTCCCTGCCACCGACCTACACTAGGGGCAATTTATAATGGCCAATTTACCTATCAACCTGCAAGTCTTTGGCATGTGGGAGGAAACCGGAGCACCCGGAGAAAACCCACGCCTTTGGAGAAGTTAATGAACTCTTTTAAGTTTCACGGATTTCCTCAGGAAACTGACCAGGGAAATGGAGGTGAGTTGGAGCAGCAGTTCAGCTGGGTATTTAAACTTGTCTTTGCCATATGTGAATAAGATCTCACTTATTGCAACTGGTTTCTCAGCTCCCTCTGGCAAACATTCGGCAAAGAGTGCTTGTGTGAATTTAGCTTTTTTTCAACCTTGGAGGATTTCAAATTGACAAGATCAGGATGGGGAGGCACCTTAGGTGTTTTTGACTGCAACAGGGAGACCATTGCCATCCACCGCAGCGAGGACTCACCGGGGTGGGATCAGCATGTGTGCAGGAAGGAGTTGCACATGGGAGAACAGGAGAAGGGCTGTGGTTGTAGGAGGCACTATCCACATCACAAGGTTTACAAATAAAGACTCCATTCCCTTAATCGCTGGGAGAAGCAATGCTTCCACAGGTTGAGATTATAGAGTCAGGTGGTGGCAGATATCTGGAAGAACTGCTCCCTGTTAGACCTGGGGCTTTGAGAATGACAACTACTATCAAATTTTTCACCTCTAGATCCTTCCAGAGTGCTACCAGAGACATATTCAGTATCTCCCAGTTGACTGCATATTAATGCATAATGCAGGTTCCTGATGGCTTGTTTACCAAGGCTGGCAATTATGTAATTTTCCCCTGTGACGACAGAAGGAGTGAGGTCCTGTGAGGAATTGGCCTCACGGATATCCTGCGATACTTGCTGTATGTGTGCCCTACTCGAGGGTAATTCATGATGGGCAATAAATGCTGGCCTGGGCAATAAGTGCTGGCCTTGCCAACAATGCCCACATCCTACGAATGTAATTCCTTTATTCAAAAAGGGAAGGAGACAGAAAGCAGGAAACTACAGACCAGTCAGCTTAACATCTGTCTTAGGGAAAATGTTAGAAGTTATTATCAAAGACGGTATAGGAGGACATTTAGAAAAATTCAAGGTAATCAGGCAGAGTCAACATGGTTTTGTGAAAGGGAAATCATGTTTAACCAATTTATTGGAATTCTTTGAGGGAGTTACATGTGCGGTGGATGTATTGTACTTAGATTTCCAGAAGGCATTTGATAAGGTGCCACATCAAAGGTCATTGCAGAAAATAAAAGCTCATGGTGTAGGGGGTAACATATTGGCATGGATAGAAGATTGGCTAACTAACAGAAAACAGAGAGTAGGCATAAATGGGTAATTTTCTGGTTGGCAAGATGTAATGAGTGGTGTGCCACAGGGATCTGTGCTGGGGCCTCAACTTTTTATAATTTATATAAATGACTTGGATGAAGGGACCAAAGGTATGGTTGCTAAATTTGCTGATGACACAAAAATAGGTAGAAAAGTATCTTGTGAAGATGACATAAGGTGGATACAAAGGGATATAGATAGGTTAAGTGAGTGGGCAAAGACCTGGCAAATGGAGTATAATGTGGGAAAATGTGAAATTGTCCACTTTGACGGGAAGAATAAAAAAAGCATATGCTAATATCTAATATATCTAAATGGTGAGAGATTGCAGAGCTCTGAGATGCAGAGGGATCTGGGTGTCCTAGTGCATGAATTGCAAAAGGTTAGTATGCAGGTACAGCATGTAATTAGGAAAGCTAATAGAATGTTATTGTTTATCACGAGGGGAATTGAATACAAAAAAAGTAGGGAGGTTATGCTTCAGCTATACAGGGCATTGGATGAGACCACATCTGGAGTACTGTGTACAGTTCTAGTCTCCTTATTTAAGGATGTAAATGCATTGGAGGCAGTTCAGAGAAGGATTACTAGACTGATACCTGGAATGGGTGGTCTGTCTTACGAGGAAAGATTGGACAGGCTAGGCTTGTATGTGCTGGAATTTAGAAGAGTAAGAGGAGACTTTATTGAAACATATAAGATCCTGACGGGTCTTGACGTGGATGTGGGAAGGATGTTTCCCCTTGTGGGAGAATCTCGAACTGGGGGTCACTGTTTAAAAATAAGGGGTTGCCCATTTAAGACGGAGATGAGAAATTTTTTTCTCTCAGAGGGTGGTGAGTCTTTGGAAATCTCTTCCTCAAAAGGCAGTGGAAGCAGAGTCTTTGAATATTTTTAAGGCAGAGGTAGATAGATTCTTGATAAGCAAGGGGTTGGAAGGTTATCGGGGGTAGGTGGAAATGTGGAGTAATCAGTTCAGCCATGAACCTATTGAATGGTGGAGCAGGCTCGAATGGCCGAGTGGCCTACTCCTGCACCTAATTTGTATGTTCGATGAATATAAAAAATTCATCCTGAACACCTCCAATTTTGATTTGTGGACTGTCCCTTTAAATCCCATCATGAGGGTGCACATCACGCCTGGTGCACATCACGCCTGCTGCACAGTTTGTAGAAGCAAAACCCAGAAGTCAAAATTAATTGGCACAATTCCATTGTGATCTCAAATTCAGACCAGCTCAGTTCATTTCCTAGTTTCCCCCACACAATTCCTCCCCCCCCCGCCCACCCCACCCACCGCCTGAAAGGTGTCTTCATATTGATAACAGGGCTGTTGATTTTGAAACAGTTTCACTACTGTGGCAGTTAGCTGTTGTACAACAAGGTATTTGCTGGTGTGCCTTTTCTGTGTAATTATCTCACCTGCAAATAAATTGATTCTCCAACTGTTTTTAACAGTGGACAGTTACATGTGGTCTCTGGTACTTAACAATGTGGTAAAAGCGTAATTGGTTATCCTGTGGCCTGCTGCCCCCAGCCTCCAGACATAAAGATGCGGGATTCGGTCATCAGAGATGTGATACATTTATGAAAACTGCCTTTCTGTGTGAATCTGAGTAGAGAGTTAGGAGAGAGACTGAGGTGCACTGCCTGAAAGGGCGGTGGATGCATATTCAATAATAACCTTCAAAAGGGAATTGGATAAATACTTGAAAGGGAAATATTTGCAGGCTATAGGGAAAGAGAAGGGCATTGGTGCTAATTGGATAGTTCTTTCAAAGAGCCAGCACAGCTACAATTGGCTGAATGGCCTCCTCTTGTGTTGTATCGTCCTTTGAACCATTCAGAGGATTTGATAGTTGGGAGAAACACTGAACTGTACAAAGGATTTGAGAGTTGAGAAAAAGCTTGAATCATTAAAAGGATTTGCCTATCATGGAACAAGATTTAACTTCATCTGAAAGCCACCCTTGATTATATTACTGACTTCCCCTCACCTTGGTGCCCATTTCTAATTACATCAACATATTTGTGAGGAACACGTGTGGATACAGTCACATCTGTCTGAGACCTGCACAAGTCTCCTGCTCTCCCTGTGGCCCACCTTGGAATAGGGATGCTACAACCATTGTGACTGAACTGTGTGGAGATTTCTAAAACAGACTATTAAAAATAGAAATGGATTTTTTCCTCACTTCTATTTGTAACGTAGAATAATTATAACTTTAAATTTTCATTGTACTACAGATTGTGACCCACAATCCCACTCCTTTTTCCTCTTTGGACTTGAACAACTGCATTGCTTGTTTTGTTTATGTTGGGTTAATGAATGACTAACAGCTCTGCACATCCCTTTTAAGCAGTTTATCGCTAAATATCATTGATCCAACAGAAACCAGCAACATCGGTGAATCACAAGGCTGATGTCTCTAATATCTTATTTCTGTAAATTATTAAAACCATTTGGATTAGAAAACATTGGACATTCACAGCAGTCAGTGTCCAATAGATTTTTTAAGCCACTGCATGGACTCTTAGTCTGCCTGTAATTTCTACAGCCTGGGTGAGTGTGGGTTTCATGGTTATACAGAGTGGGAGAGACTGCAGCCCCTCTTCGATTATTTGATGGGGCTGCTCAACATCTGGCTGGACTTTGGCTGCCCATGGCAGAGGGGAGTGGAAAAGTCAGAGGGACCTTCTTGTGGATTGCTCCTGGGCTTGGCCATGTTGGCGATCCAAAGGTGCAGGTTGGATGCAGCCCATGGACATAGTCACTTTGGCTGGCTGCCTCACTTTCACAGCTTTGTTCCTGCCTGGCTGGTCTTGGAGAGGGAGCACATGGGGCTCAACAGTAAGTCCTTCCGCGGCCTATCACTGGCTGGTATTTGTCTCTACCTATCACAAGCTGGCATCCACCTCTACCTATCACAAGCTAGCTTTTGTATCTGCCTATCACTTGTTGGCATTTTCCAACATTGAATGGTGTTTCCAACTTTGCTGTTGTCTTACAATATGGCGATTGATTCTTCTCTCATAGTGGGACATCCATGGCTTGATTCCACTCTTACTGTTGTATTATCTCTTTCTAGATTAATACAAAAGAAGCTGAAGGGCAGGCATAGAGTTTGAATACAAAGCTTTAATTGAGACTTGTTGCTTCAGCTTACATGTGCTAACTGGGTGTGCAAGAGAACGGAATCACCTGATACTTCACTTCCTGTGATGACATAAATATTATCACAAACATATTTAAATGATTATATTTAACATACTAACTAATACACTATCACAACATCCCCTTTACTTAAAGGACAGGCCCATATAGTATAACATTAATATGTATATGAATAAGCA
Source organism: Heterodontus francisci (assembly GCF_036365525.1). Classification (NCBI taxonomy): domain Eukaryota; kingdom Metazoa; phylum Chordata; class Chondrichthyes; order Heterodontiformes; family Heterodontidae; genus Heterodontus; species Heterodontus francisci. Next base: position 114,617,595 of record NC_090377.1, read on the forward strand.
ACCCTTATGAGATATAAGAAATTTGACAACTATAACACTATTTATTTAAAACATTCAACTGTAACAAATACATTTGGAACACTTGTCTTCAAGGTGTTGTCTACGTTTGAAACCATACTGGTCATTGGCTGACCCGACCAGATCTTGTGACATGTGGGTGCATTCTCAAACTGTCCATCCTCTCCTCTTGAAGATTGAGTTTGGGAGGATTGACTTCAGTTGTTGACACTTTGCTTGTTGTCTCTTCGTCTGCAAAATGTACGCGGGTATGGGTAGGTGATGCCATTTGGTTGCCTTGTGCATGGCTAGTAGAGAGTCCCCTGAGGTGAGATCAATTCCTTTGCAGTACCGTACCATTTCATGTTGTCATCTCATATGAACGTGGTTCTTTGCATACCTTGGACACCTCTGATGAGATCCATGTCTGTTCTTGCAGGTGTAGGACCCTCACCATATGGCCAATGCATAGTGGCGGTAATTTTGTGCCCGCATGCACGTTATGTGCGCCTTTAATTTTGTCTTGTTTCTGACGTAACTGGTCTGTGATCAAGAACGACTTGGTGAGATGATAACTTGGTGGTGTTGTTCTCACTGGTCAGCCAAACAGGATCTCAGTAGGTGGTGGCAATCCGGAGTCTAATGGCATTGTATGAAGATGCAGCAGTGCAATCTGGATATCTTGCCTGGTTTCCAAACACTCTTTTTTGATCAGTGATTTGACTGTCCTGATCATATGCTCAGCCATCCCATTCGAACGAGGATGCTGGGCCAGAACACTGACTCGCGAGCAAGTTATTTTGTCCTTACTATTCCCATGTGTCCTTGGTGGAACTGTCCAAGTATGTCAGATTGAAGTGTCACTGGAATGAGTAGTTGGTGTTCTTTGAATCGTTCTCCATTGGATATACTGATTTTTGTCTTGATATGGCCAATACATTCTCAGATCCGTAGGGGTCCGTAGAATGGTCTCAGGCCAACTCTCAAAAATGATCTGCTGCAGAGCTTGGAGTGTGGAATCTTGAGAGATTTCCCTCTGGAGTTCTTCTCTCCTATTTTGACAGAAGTACGTGAGATCTATGCTGTAGACATCCTCCAAGCTTGCACAGACTTTGTCCACCTGGAAGTCGAATGGTATGTCTCGTGCCTTCCTGGCATTGGACAGTCTACTTAGTGCCTGATACGACCATCTGACTACTGGGTTTGTATCTGACATCACTGGTGTAGCCCTGAATCTTGATGAGCAGCTTTTGGAGTCAAGGCGGTACACTTATGAGCAGTTTTCTCCAGATGATCTGCAGCAGCTTATGAGGGGGTGACGGTTGCATAGTGGTAGTCGCTGGACTAGTAGTCCAGAGGCCCAGGCTGATGCCCTGGGGACACTGGTTTAAATCCCACCACGACAGCTGGTGGAATTTAAATTCAATTAATTCAAAAAAATCTGGAATTGAAATCTAGTCTCAGTAATGGTGTCATGAAGCTATCATTGATTGTCGTAAAAACCCATTTTGTTCATTAATGTCCTTTTCAGGGAAGGAAATCTGCTGTCTTTACCTGGTCTGGCCTACATGTGACTTCAGACCCATAGCAATGTGGCTGACTCTTAACTACCCTCTGAAATGGCCTAGCAAGACACTCAGTTGTCAAGGGCAATTAGGGATGGGAAACAAATAATGGCCTTGCCAGTGATACCCACATTCCATGAAAGAATTTTAAAAAAAATCTGTCACCCCCTCATAAGCTGCTGCAGATCATCTGGAGAAAACTGCTCATAAGTGTACCGCCTTGATTCCAAAAGCTGCTCATCAAGATACACCAGTGATGTCAGATACAAACCCAGTAGTCAGATGGTCCTATCAGACACTGAGTAGATTGTCCAACGCCGGGGCAGCACAGTGGCGCAGTGGTTAGCACCGCAGCCTCACAGCTCCAGCGACCCGGGTTCGGTTCTGGGTACTCCTGTGTGGAGTTTGCAAGTTCTCCCTGTGACCGCGTGGGTTTCTGCCGGGTGCTCCGGTTTCCTCCCACAGCCAAAGACTTGCAGGTTGATAGGTAAATTGCCCCTAGTGTAGGTAGGTGGTAGGAGAATTGAGGGAAGGTGGGGATGTGGTAGGGAATATGGGATTAATGTAGGATTAGTATAAATGGGTGGTTGATGGTCGGCACAGACTCGGTGAGTCGAAGGGCCTGTTTCAGTGCTGTAACTCTCTATGACCATTAACTCCTTCCCAAATAAGCATGTGTGGAACCTGGTGTTCCTGAAGACACAAGCGAGAGTTTTCCATTCGAGATTGGAGTAATGTGCTTGTGCTGTTTTGAAGAAGACATCTGAACATATAAATTAGGAGCAGGAGTAGGCCACGGTTCTCGAGGTTGCGCGGCCATTCAACAATATCATGGCTGATCTGATTGTAACCACATTCCCGCCTACCCCCGATAACCTTTCACCCCCTTGCTTATCAAGAATCTATCTACCTCCGCCTTAATATTTAAAGACTCTGCTTCCACTGCCTTTTGAGGAACAGAATTCCAAAGACTCACCACCCTCTGAGAGAAAAAAAATTCTCCTCATCTCTGTCTTAAATGGGGGACTTATTTTTAAACAGTGACCCCCAGGTCTAGCTTCTCCAGCAAGAGGAATCATCCTTTCCACATCCACCCTGTTTGTGACCCCTCAGGATCTTATATGTTTCAGTTAAGTCTCCTCTTACTCGTCCAAAATCCAGTGGATACAAGTCTAGCATGTCCAACCTTTCCTCAAGACAACTTGCCCATTCCAGCGAAACCTTCTCTGAACTGCTTCCAATGTATTTACATCATTCCTTAAATAAGGAGACCAGTACTGTACACAGTACTCCAGATGTGGTCTCACCAATGTCCTGTATAACTGAAGCATAACCTCCCTAATTTTGTATTCAATTCCCCTTGCAATAAATGATAATGTTCTATTAACTTTCCTAATTACGTGCTGTACCTGCATACTAACCTTTTGCGAATCATGCCAAAGACTTGCGGGTTGATAGGTAAATTGGCCATTGTAAAGAAAAAAAATTCCCCAAATGTAGGTAGGTGGTAGGAGAATTGAGTGAAGGTGGGGATGTGAGAGGGAAAAATGGGATTAATGTAGGATTAGTGTAAATGGGTGGTTGATGTTCGGCATGGAATCGTTGGGCCGAAGGGCCTGTTTCGGTGCTGTATTTCTCTATGACTGTATGACTAGGACACCCTCATCTCTCTACATCTCAGAGCACTCACCATTTACTCAGCAGCACTCAATTTGTGGCCTAATGTGTTTTATATAGTTCTAGCATAACCTCCCTGCTCTATACGCTTTGCCTTGACCAAAAAAGCAAAGTATCCCGTATGCTGCCTTCACCACTTGTCCTGCTGCCTTTATTGTCTGAGGAATAGAATATAAAAGCAGAGGGATTATGCTAGAACTGTATAAAGCACTAGTTAGGTTGCAGCTACAGTACTGCATGCAGTTCTGGTCATCACATTATAGCACTCCAAGGTCCCTCTTCCTCTACATTTTTCAGTATCTTACCATTTGTTATGTATTCCCTTGCCTTGTTTGTCCTCCCCAAATGCATCATCTCTCACTTCTCTGTATTGAATTCCATTTGCCACTTTTCTGCCCACCTGACCAGTCCATTGATAGCTTCCTGCAGTCTGCAGCTTTCTTCCTCACTATCAACCACATGGCCAATTTTTGTATCATGTACAAACTTCTTAAACATTTCCACATTCAAGCCTAAATCATTGATATTTCCCATGAGTTGCCTTGTCTATTTTTTGACTGCACCTCTGTGAAGCAGCTTAGGATGTTCTTTTACGTTAAAGGTGCCACGTAAATGTAAGGTGTAAAATGGTGAATCTCAATCTCAGAGGTAAAGTTTTACAGACCAAGGTAACCCGATAATAGTGGCCAACCTTTACACCAGCCTGCATAAGGAACATCTGCAGGAATATTAGCTGTGGACAATTCAGTCTGAATGCATTGTCCACTTATTTACAGAGATTGCTGGAGAGTGATTTGAAATGATTGATTTCTCCCTCACCCCTCCTTCCTTCACTAGCAGAGAGGTGCTGATGCCAATTGCAACACCCGAGGTGTGAGCAGCAAATTCAGCACAGGCTGTGTAATTGAACTGGAAATGTAGGAACAGGAGGAGGCCATTCGGTGCTCGAGCCTGTTTCGCCATTCAAAGAGATCATGGTTAGTGACCTAACTCCATACACCAGCTTTTGCCCCGTATCCCAAAATACCTTTGGATAACACAAATCTATCAATCTCAGATTTAAAATTAACAATTGATCTAACATTTGTCGAAGAAAGTTCCAAACTTCTGCCACCCTTTTGTGGGCAAAGAAAAAAGAAAGGCTTGCATTTTGAGTTCCGAAGAAGGGTCACTGACCCGAAACGTTAACTCTGCTTCTCTTTCCACAGATGCTGCCAGACCTGCTGAGTGAATCCAGCATTTCTTGTTTTTGTTGCATTTTTATAGAGCCTTCACAACCACTGGACAGCCAATGAAGTACTTTTGAAGTGTATTCACTGTTATAATGCAGGAAATGTGGCAACCAGTGTGTACACAGACACCAATGTATTAATCAGATAATCTGTTTTTGTGATGTTGATTGAGGGATAAATATTGGCCAGGACACTGGGGAGAGCTCCGGTGCTCTTCTTTGAAATAGTGTGTGGGACATCCGCATCCACCCGAGCAAGCAGATGGGCCCTTGGTTTAACCTCAGCCAAAAGAGGCAATGCTGACAGTGCAGCACTATGTCAGTACTGCACTGAAGTGTCAGCCTTCATTTTTGCGCTCAAGGCCTGGAGTGGGACTTGAACCGGGAACAGAAATGTTTCCTAACTTTGCTCCTTAAACGTCTGGCTCTAATTGTTAGAGTCTCGGACTTCCAAAATTCGATTCAGTTCTCCTCGAAATTGCGAGTGACGGGTATTGTAACAATGAGCCAGAGAGATATTTGAGCTGTGTGGGCCCGACCCGCGCCGGCTGGTGTTGGCACTTTAAGAGAAAGGACGGGGCGTGGCCATGCGGGCCGCGGGGGGAGGGGCGGAGACCGGAAGTGGCTCTGCCGGCGCCGCCACACAATAAACCGCAACGGCCGGAGCGCGCGGAGCGGAGCTGCTCATTACCTCACAGCGAGACAGCAACTGAGCGGTACCGGCATCGGGCTCGTCCGCCCCTCAGTAGTTAAGGACGGTGAGTCCGGGACCCGTAAGGGGTGGCGGTGGTATTGATGATGATGCGGCATCTGGGAGGAAAGCGGCCGAGAGTTCCCCACCCCCATATCACCTCCCGGGTCTCCCCCCCCCCCCCCCGCCCCCCGAGTTCTCCACACTGAGTCCTCCCATCCCCGCTTCCGCGCCGCCCGTCCCCCGGTTTTCCCAGTCTGAGTATTCCCAGTTCCCTGGTGCCCCACATTGAGTCCTCCCATCCCCTGGGTCCCCCGGTCCCCTCGCACTTAGTCCATCATCCACCGGTCCCAGTCCTCTGACCAGCAAACCCTCACTGCTCCTCCCCGCCCCCTCACCGTGTCCTTCCTATGCTGTCCTGTGGTCTCCACACACTGTTCCTCTTCTCTTCCCCCCCACCCCCCCAGTCCCTGGGACCCCTCCCGCTATCTCCCGGAGTACACTCTACCACACCCTGACTCACTGGGGAGGATAGTCTCTCCTACATACTGGCTCCGACCCACTGTTGGGCGGCGGGAGAAAGAACAGTCCACACATTAGTCCTGACTCATGAGGTAGGGAGAAGAAAGGCAGTCTCCTTGCCTACTGGCCCTGATCCTCTGGGAGACAGTCTTCCTGCAAAATGGCCTGTACCTTCCCTGTGGTCACTAGGCACAGTTTCCCTGTAAACTGGCTCTAAGCCCCTTGTGTCACTGAGGAACAGTCTACTTGAGTCCATGATAGTCTCTTGCACAATAGTGGTTGCAGTTGTAATTGTTGGAAGTGACTCAGTGTGGTTCACAAATGGTATGGGGTGTGGATCCTGGTCCGTCCTGGAAGAGATGGGTCTCGGATAGAAATTTGCAAGTCACAACTCTATTGACTTTGTCTCAAAACGTCAGCCGTACATCCAAAACAATGTGATTCAAATTCACATCTGGGTCTGGGGGGGCCTCGTTAGGAGCAGTATATAACTGTCAGGTAGAGGCTCAACTCTGATTTCTGATTCAGTATTTTTTGGCCTTGTTTCCCAGTTGGTTTGGTAGAGTTGGTTTGGTCTCTGTCTGTGATGTTTTTGCATTTATGTCCTTAATGTTCGAAGTAGTGGAACTTTGCTTTATTTATTTTGTCTCCTTCAGGTTCTGAATTTGGCTTTCCATATGTTTAATAGCTAGTCAGTACTTTTACTGTGGGGAATGGGTTTCATACTCTGGACACACTTGGATGCAGTTTTTTTTTCTTTAAACTCTTTTTCTTTCCAATTTTCTCCCCACCTCACTCTCGCGTGCTGATAATGGGATATAGTTCCTTGCCCGCTAGTCCCCTTCCAATGCCTCACCCACATAAGCCTTTCTTCACTTGAACCTGAACTTGGTATCTGCAGGCTGCTGGGGCAGGGTGATCATATTTTGTCACCACCTGATGCCCGCAAGTATTTTCCTGGAGGGGGTCATTGGATATTGATTGGGACTAATATTCCAGATTGATTACCCTCTCTTTCCTCCAGCCCTATGTATTATCATGTTAGTTCCCCAGGTATTTGCAATTTATATAGTTTTAAAAACTTTTGCAAAGGAAAATTAATTCAGTTTTAAAAAAAAAATGCTATTTAATGATGCCCTGATGCTTATGCACAAGAATAGAAGTTGGCCGGATTGGGATTTGTATTCGTTTGAGAGTTTCCACCTGGTTGTATCTAGTGTGCCACAAGTTTTTATAATTTATTTCTTGTGGTTCTTTCTCTTTGCTCTTTTTGGTATAGATATGAGGTTTGCGGTCTGGAGATAGGTTTCCCTTGATAAACCGCAAAGTCTCATTTTGTGTTGAGAGTTGAAGTAAGAAAAAGAAGTTAGTCAGTAAGCAGCAGTTTTTCTGTGTTTGAGAAAGTGTTTCGATGTATTTTACAGAAGGGCAAGTTGTTGTCAGACTGGGTTGCTCTGTAAGAGAGGCAATAGGGACTCGATGGGCTGAATGGCCTCCTTCTGTACTGTAAATGACTGTCTAGGACTGGGCAGTGCCTCACAGCAGTCTACAAATTGTGTTCCTATTTAGTTATTTTTCAATTGCCCTCCAACTTTTGGTCCCCCCCCCTGTTGAAAGGGTTGATTGGTGCTGGAGGATGGTCTCCCGCGTGCTGGTTATTCACTAGGGCTTTGCCTGAGTGGCCGTTCACGATGAGTGAGTGTCATTGGGATATTTGGGGGGAGGGTATCGCAGCCAAACCTGATCCTGTCTTTGCCCAGTGTGCTAGCAGGTGCCCCTGGACAATGATCAGGAGGAGCAGGAATCATGGCTGATTTTATTTTTCCCCTCCCTTTCTCAGTGCAGTGGTATTGAGGTCAAGTACTGAGTCTGTGCTACTATCCTGACTGACATTAGCTAAAGCAGTACAAACTAGGGATCAGAACTGGGACATTCCTAGTCCATATTGCTCGGATGCTTGCTATGTAAATATGTTTTTGGTACCAGAATAGTTTTGTGGGTTAAACCAGTGCTGTAAATGTAGAGTAGCTAATTAAATCTTTCCAGAAGTTAACAAACAGTGGAATAGCTTGGTTAAGGAGTAGTGTAGCTGAAGCCTCTGTCTCCTGTGCAACACGTCCCAAGGCAGAGCCTAAATGTTGTACTGTGTATAGTGGAACACGCTCTGACTGTGACTTTGCAAGTAGATTTGTCTGGATGGATAGTATAATTGGGTGAGACTGGTGTCAAAGGAGCGTGATGCCTAATGAGATTAAAGCTAATTTCTGCAATGCTAATTAGTTTATTCTCGACATGGACTTGATGGGCTGAATGGGTTCCTTCTGTACCATAAATGACTGTCTAGGATCCATATTGTTTTTTATATTCCTTCTTAAACACAACTTGGAGTGGACTGGTAGTTGAGATCTTGCAATGTGATATTCCCACAATATCAGTCTTTAAGTGGTGAGGGAATGGAGGAAGCAGGGTGGGTGACAGATGATTTCAAGATGCGCAAGGAGTGCCATTATATTTGAAAATGGAATGAGAAATTTTGAAGAAAAGGCAGCAGGAAACTGCCTGTGAATGGTAAATAGCACATTGTCCTAAAGGTTAGGGGCTGATTTATTGAATTGAGTATGGTAGCTGGTTATATATATGTGTGAGTGGACAGACTAGTGAGAAGTTTGTTGGTTTCTGGTAATAAAATTCTTGTGTTTAACATTTCATTGGGCAGTTCCCCTTTAAGAATCAGCGGTAGACCAGCAAAGCAAACATTTTTGTTAGCCACTCCCCTGCAGCATACAGAAAGGTGCAGTGCTTTGAAATGGGATTGAGAAGTTGCTTAGCGATATTAGAGATCTTAACAGTGTTTAAGTGAGTGTAAAATTTTCAGACAGTATCCACTCAAGCTGTGAACTCCCCCCCCCACCCCAGTAATTGGAGGTTTGACTTTTCAAACTTGTCTGGAGAAAATATTTTCAGCTGTTTGTGTTGAATTTGTGCCCTATTATTACAATTCTCACCAACCATTAGAAACAATCTATCATTGTTTGCCATTCTTTAATCTTGGATACCTTGGTCAGGTCATTTGCAGCCGTAGTGATGAAGGGGCGTGGGGAGAACCCTAATCCTCAAGTCTGTTTTATAACTCTGACCTGGTAACATCCCACTAAATGGACACTCCACCTTTTCAGCTGCTTCCATGTTCTATATCGAGGATCCAAGCTGCATGCCCAACTGTATCTGATACTCCCAAGTACTATTGGTTATAGGTCTGTTAATATTGGAAACAGTAGGAGATGATGAATTCAGTACAATGTTCGTTGGTGTCTTTTTTGTAGTATAATGGTACCAGAGAAGCAGCATTAGACGAACATCCCAGTGCTGTAATCCTCTGTTTACATTCCACTCCACATCCACCTGTTCTTCCGCCCCCAACCCAGCTCATTTCTCCAGCAGATGCTTGGCGGCAGCAGTGCTGGTGTCATTGGGTCTCTCCTGTTGGAACAAAGTAAGTTGGACAGTATATATTTCTAGGTACACTCCATGTCTCGAGAGCCAGATGATTGTCATTAGCTACGGATTTACCATGCAAAAGTGCCTTATAAATCTGATACCATAGTGCTTTTCCTGGTTATGCTCCTGTGAAGTGCCTTGGGGTGCTTAACTAAGTTTAAAGGCACTATATAAATGCAAGTTGTTGTAGTAGTGACACTCTGTTCCGTTTTTCTCTGTGCTGAGCAACTGTAGTGTTAGCACAAGAGATGGCTTACAGATAGGTTGGTGGCAAAAGATGTGATAAAACATTGAAAGTGTCTCAAAGCACACCTGTAATCAATTCGCATTTGCTTGAGAAAGGTGAAAAACTTCCTTTAAAAACTGAACAGGAACCTCTCTGTTTGTCTCCCCCTAAGTCCTAAATACTCTGTCCAACACACTTTTTTTCTTTGCTGCATCCTCAATGTTGAAATTGAGAATTATCCCTATTCTAATCCATTCTTCAGGAGTTTGAAAGTGAAAACTCATACTTTCTTTAATTTTCCTGTCCTTCAAGATTCAAAATTGAAGCTTGGTGTCTCTTAACTTTTATGTAATTTTTCTCAATATCTCTCATTCTATCCAGCCATTTTTTTAGCGTCTGGGCTATTCACTTTAGTTTTTAAGTGGGCAGGAACAGAATTCCAAATTTGGGCATTGCAGGACCAAACTTGTTGCATACCAGCCTGTAATAGTCTTAATTCTATATTTGGATCTACTTCAGTACCCTCACCTATTAAATTTAATAGTACATCAGGTTCAGTAATTCCAAGTAACCAAAATAATGCATAAAATAAAAGGAATTCTGAAAGCTGGGGTATTGTTGCTTGCACTTGGACCAGTAGCTCCAAACGTTGTTCTCGGGTGCCTTTGCAGTCAGGGGTTTCTTGCGATCTGGTTTTGGGAGAATAATGTCTGGGACATGTTCTCTTGTCCTGTATTTAAAAACTGCTTCTACCCTCCATAGACCCAGTGGAGGGTATTTGAATTATTTGGAGAGCAGATATTATTTTCTCTGCATTTATAGAAATTAAGACCAAAGGTGCTAGATTTGGCAACAGATTACAAGGAAGATCTGGATCCATGCTGCTATTGACCCGGCATTTTATGCAGATGGTGATTTGTGTGTCAGGCTCACTCTGGTAAAGTAATTTTCCAAGAGCTATAGTTTGGTGTTTCTGGGTGGGGGTCTTCAAAATTGTATCTATTAAACCAGTTAACCGTTCTGGGGCCCCACCCAATTGCTTGCAGTAGGGTGAGATTGAGTACTTTATGGTGCATTTATAATCTCAGCCTGCCAGGCAGTCATTCTTTTATACTGACCAGAACCAACTGAAATTTTCCAGTGCACAGAGCTCCTCTTTCAGAAATTAAAATTGTAATGTTCAGCGTCTGCACTTTTTAAAACATTTAGAATTCAACTCCAGTTTTTAAAAAGTATGGCTGTATCCAAACACTCCAAGTCAGTTTTGAGACTGCATACGAGTTGTACTCCATATATGAAACTACCTTTGGATTGCTCGATTCTGGAGTTTGGTCAGCCCTTGACTCTGGAGTTATACAGCAACTCTTGATTTGCTGTTAAGTTGCAGTATTTCTGCATTTCTAGTGTAACTAATACAGTGCTAAATATTGTGTTTTGATCACTTAATCATTCAGGGGATCTGGACATCGCTGTCAAGACCAGCATTTATTGCCCACCCCTAATTACCCTCAAGAAGGTGGTGGTGAGCTGTCTTGAACCCTCTGCAGTCCATGTGGTGTAGGTACACCCACAGTGATTTTGAGGAGTTCCAGGATTTTGACCCAGCAACAATGAAGGAGATATTTCCAACTCAGGATTGAGAGAAACTTGGAGGTGGTGGCTTTACCATGCACCTGCTGCCCTTGTCCTTCTAGGTGGTAGAGGTCGCGGTTTTGGAAGGTGCTGTCGAAGGAGGCTTGGCGAGTTGCTGCAGTGCATTTTGTGTATGGTACACACTGCAGCCACTGTGCGTCAGTAGTGGAAGAAGTGTGTTTAAGGTAATGAATGGGGTGCTGATTAAGCAGGTTGCGTTTGTCTTGGATGGTGTCGAGGTTCTTGAATTTTGTTGGAGCTGCATTTATGCAGGCGAGTGGAGAGTATTCCTTCATACTCCTGAGTTGTGCCTTTTAGATGGTGGACAGGCTTTACTTCTGAAATAAAAACAAAGTGCTGGAAATTCTTGACTTTACTTTTAAAAGATTTTTTTTCCTCCACTCCTCCTGAAGGCACAGCTAACTGTAATTTGCATTAATATCGAACCTTTTAATGTAGAAACCCAGCCCAAGGTGCTTCAAGGAGGCATAATCAGACAAAAATGGAGGTTGAGACAAAGAAATTGGGAGAAGTGACTGAAAGCTTGGCCAAAGATTGGACTTTTAAATGGGTGGCCTTAAAGGGGCTGATGGAGATTGAGAGTAAAGGGAATTCCAAAGCATTGACCTGAGGAGCTGAGACACGGTTGCCAGTACTGGGGCATGCGAAGCTGGGTGTGAAGAAACAGTAAGTGAGGGGAGGGGTGTAAGGCTGTTGGAGGTGTTACGATCAGGTGAGCAATGTGTCTAAGGGTCTCTTGCTGTCTTCACCTGGTCTTATTGTAACAGGGTTTAATTTTAAACAGTGTTTTGAGCTCCCCCTTTGAATCCTCGTCCACAGTTTCCAATTATCAGGCAAATAACAGAGCGCAATCAGGCTTTCTTGGTTTAAAGCAGAAAGAGGAAATTTATTAAAACCTTAAAACTTAAACTCTAATACGGTTCACGCCTACGGATATATGACATGCTCACGCAAGCAAGCACACGCGATATAAACATGCAGGTAGGAATAGAAAAGAACAGAAGAAAAGATAAATAGAATAGTTTGAGGCAATATCTTGTTACTGTTTCTCGAGCTTGCTGTAGTCTTCATTGAAGATGTGCTCTTGTGGTTCGTTGGGGCCCTGTATTAGTCTTAAACCTTGTACATGTAGGAAATCTTTCTATCTTTTTTGTGTTTTCACAAGATTCAGTTCCGTGGGAAGACTTGAAGCAGGCAGGCAGATGAGATTTTCTGCGGCGTTCTGCCTGGCAATTCTTTTGTTTGGGAGTTCAAAAACTCAGCAACAGCCAGTCAGTCATGTGACCAAAACTAATCTGACCACTTCTGTGTATTGGAGGAACAGGGATTGGCTCCCTTTGTTTCCACATTGTCTAGTACTATGCAAATGTCTTTCCAGTCAGAGATTACAATAGTACAGTTTGTATTTTTATGCATTGTTCATTTGAATGCAATAAATTTGTCTGAAAATCACTAATTGGCTAGTACTAAGTACAGTACTTAAAAGCTGGAGTAGGCTTTAGTTTAGTTTAGAGATACAGCACTGAAACAGGCCCTTCGGCCCACCGAGTCTGTGCTGACCATCAACCACCCATTTATACTAATCCTACACTAATTCCATATTCCTACCACATCCCCACCTGTCCCTATATTTCCCTACCACCTACCTATACTAGGGGCAATTTATAATAGCCAATTTACCTATCAACCTGCAAGTCTTTGGCATGTGGGAGGAAACCGGAGCACCCGGAGGAAACCCACGCAGAGACATGGAGAACTTGCAAACTCCACACAGGCAGTACCCAGAATTGAACCCGGGTCACTGGAGCTGTGAGGCTGCGGTGCTAACCATTGTGCCACTGTGCCGTTCATTTGAAATCCTGTTTTGTGTTGAGCCCATGACTCCATTTGTACCTTTGCTGGAAACATTGGTAATAATGCATGCTGATATGCCAATGCTGAGTGTGGGACAAATAAAATAAAACCAACTGAGTTTGTCTTTTATTTATAACTCAGAAGGAGTGGTAAGAAAGGGTAATTGACCTAATATGGACATTTCTTCTATTTATGGTCTAGGTTTTACTCCGTTTTGTGCTTCATGATACTATTTAGCTGTAAGTAAATATGTTTTAGCCTTGGTCTTTAGTCTTCTATTTAACATTATTCATTTAGATGTGTTTTGGGTAGTATAACAGGAGACTTCAAGCTATGTATTTTACTGTAAGGATACTTAATCCTTGGTATGGTTTTGCAGGTTGGATTATCGAAATGATAAAGGTGACAAGGTCCTCTTATGGGAGCTGATAATCAGTTCAGACAGGTTAATTAATTGTGGATGTATTGTAGCTGAGTCCACTGCTGTGTTCATTAGATACCCTTTTATGTTTTCTACAGGGCATCACTGGATAGGGGTTAGGATTTGGAAACCCAGCGGAGGTTTTTTTTAACATTAACTCCAAAGGGGTTGAGGCCAATTGTAGTGCCTCCACTGTTTCTCTGGCCTTTGTGGCTCAGTTACCAACTGATACATTAACAGTTCTCCCATCACTTCGTGTCATCCTTGCTCTCTGAGTGTAAAATGCCTGCTTAGAGGTTGGGTCTGAGCTGTTCCACTTGAATATGACAATTTACACAGTGAAACAATTGGTTTGAGCTGCTGAAAATTAGATATAATAAAGCACCAAATTGAGTTTGAAGATTTTTGCAGGGTTTTGTAGTCCTGATTCATTGCATTTCAGTCTTATTGGTTATTTATTAATTGCATAATTTGAGTTGATTATCTGCCACAGAATTTGGGTGTTGAAACACTTATTTTTAGGTTTCACAAAAAATGACATGATCATCAGCTACCATTTGTATCGATAATATCTCAAAAACGGAGAACTTCACAATTATTTTTACATAAGTGATTTGCTTTATAGGCAAATCCAGCAGTCATTCTACCAAGCAACTTCTCACAAACAGCAATGTGATCAATGACCAGTTCATCTGTTTTTATATGATAATGATTGAAGGAGGGATGTTGCCTGAGTCTCTTGGAGAACTTCCTGTTCTTTGGATAGTAAAATGGAATGTTAATGTCCACCTTAGCTTGCAGCCTGAAACTTAGTTTACATCTCATCCGAGAGATGGTGTGCTCTTCCTCTGTGTTGCACTAGAGTCTCAGATTAATTTTATGTGCACAGACTTTGTTGTGGAGCCCACGACCAGTCTGATCCAGAGATAAGAATGCCAATCATCTAATCCATGCTGACAGTTGTTATAGAAGTCCGTATCATCACCATTCCTTTACTTGGAGTGACACTGCCTGTTACTAAATTTTAAAATTCTCATCTTTGTTTCCAAATGCTTCCATGGCCTCGCTCCTCCTACCTCTCCTTCAACCGCCTCCAGCCGTATAACCCTCAGAGATCTTTATACTCCTGCAGTTCTGGCCTCTTGTGCATCCCCAGTTTTCATCGCTCCACCATTAGTGGCTATCTCTTCAGCTGCTTGGACCCTAAGCTCGGAACATCACGAAATCTCTCCACCCCTCTGCTTTTCTCAGCCCCTTTAACATGCTCCTTAAAACCTACCTGTGCTTGAGTCGCCTTCTGTGGCTTGGTGTCACATTTTGTTTGATTATGCTCCTGTGAAGCACTGTGGGACATTTTACTATGTTGAAGGTGCTATATAAATGGAGGTTGAAGTTGAACTCGACTTTTGTATGTGTCTGTGCAGGAATTATCTCTGGGTGTCAAAGTCCTGAATGACTCCAAATCAAGCTGCATCCAGTGCTGTTTTTCCTACAAGAGCCCAAGGCTTCAAATTGTGTTCAAACCCGAAGTTTAACTTCCAGGAGCACTTTTAACAGAGTTTGAGGATGTTGATGAGTTGTGCATAACTAATTGTAGTTTTCTTGTGTCATTTACTGTTGGAGCTTTTGTGCAATGGTGCTTGTTTAAGTGCAGTATTTATTCATGTTATCTAATCTTCAGGGCAGGATCTGAGCTACATTTTTGGCCAAGAGCTGTGGGTTTGTTTTTACCTTTTGACCTTTTTTGGATTTAACACTCTTTAGCCAGCAGTTTCTTCATCTTGTGTCAGAGTATCCCTTTCCATTATTGTGCAACATGATACAGAAAGGTTCTTGATTTGCTTCTTGGATCATGTTGGGTTAGCTGATCTCATTTCAGGATATTGTTTGGCGAGGGCAGTTACAATGGCCTCTCCATGCTCTGGGCTAATTGGGGGTTGGGGGGCGGATGGTGGGAGCATCCATGGCTCTTGAAATTGAATTGAAATGGTGACTTTGTGGGGTCTGTATGCTTAGTATTGCCATACTAAGCATACAGACCAGGTCATTAGGCTAGCAGGGGAGCTGTTCAGACTAAAAGGAATCCAACATGGACAAGGATGTCTCATCAAATTTGTGGTTGCCAGTAGGACCTTTTGAGTTTTCTCTCCAGTTCATAAACAGCGTTGTCAGTTTCACAAATTGCAGTTTTAAATTTGGGTGTTTCTGTAAATGTCAATTCTTTTGAAGTGGTGCTTCTGCCATGCTGGTAATCGAGTGAGTGCTGTAGTATCTCAGCTGCAGGGGGAAAAAAAAGTCTTTGGACAAGCAGGAGGCCATCAACTAGTGTTTTCCAGAGGGAGAGGAGACCAAGGACAAATAGCAGTTTTGCAATGATAATTAAGTTTTAGGGAAGTCCAATCACAGTCTCTGTCCTGCTAAGTAAAGACAACAATGCTTCTGAACACAGTGTATAAGATAGTTATTCTGCACCTGTATCTGCAGTTCTGCAGCCAGTTTTCAGTGGATTGCTGGCACACATCCTGCAGTCTGCAATGAACAAGGCTTTTACACTGCGTGCACCTAGACAGGAAGTGTCAGCAGGTCATTCAGTCTTGGTGAGCATTGTGTTTGGGGCCTGATCTTGTTCTCACTTGGTACCTGCCTATGCACGTCCTTCAAGGAGGGTGACAATTACAGGGTGATATTTTTCCCTTTCTTTGCAAGCCTGGGGACAGCGAAGCCAGTTGTAGTACCATGTTCCTCTGTGTTATTGATTTCAGTAGGGACCAGATGTTGAGCACTGACTTCCTTTATTTGCCTCAGTGCTATGTGCATGATGTAGTTACCTGGCAAGCCATCAAGGGAATCTGAATGGGTTTCTTATTTAATTGTTCTTCAAGGGCAAACAGTCTACCTCTGAGCACTTCAAATTATTTGCGATTCGATAAGGGAAGAATAAATTCCATTTCTTATTTTAATAGTTTGCATATTGAGAGCCAGCCCTGAAAGGGGCAGTATCCTGAATATTTAATTGGCTGTGATCTTGGATGTTAACAGTCCATTTAAATACAATGTGCTCGTGTCTAATTGTGCACTTTTTTTGTTTCAGCCTCAAGTGTTTAAACAAGAACTGTCTGTAACCTTTTCGTAATCTCGCCCTATTCTAGGAGTCAGCATGCCAACAAATGTTTGGGCAAGTTGGAGCAGCAGAGCTGTTGCAGCATGTTCTCAAATACTGCTGCGATGCAGCAAACATGGCAGGACCTGGGCTGGACTCATTTCACCTCCCAGTCAATGTTTCCTCTAATTTTTCTTTGTAGTGTGTGGCCTGTTTGCATTGTGCAGTACATTCTGGCATGGCTGCGCAGCTTAGAGGGAGCATTGTGCCCCGATGTTGTCATGGAGATAGCTTGCTGCAAAGAGGGATGGGGCTGGGAAAAAGAGAGGTCACTGATCTTTCAAACTTGAACAGCAAATTTAAAACCTATTAATCATAAGTAGGGTAAATAAGTGTTTTCTGAAACAAAATCTGAAATAAAACCGTCAAATGCTCAGAATGTACACCAAGTCAGTCAGCTTCTGACATTGCTGTGTTTTTTCACGATACTGTTCTTTTGTAACAGCTGACAATTTTCTATTAAGCAGTTACAGATCATTTAACCTATTTACTCCCTATCTCAGCTGTGGCTCAGTTGGAACCCCTCTCGCCTCTTGAGTCCCACTCCAAAGACTTAAATGCAAAAATCTAAGCTGACACTCCATCAGGGGAGTGCTGCGCTGTTGGATGAGACATTAAACTGAGGTCCCTCTGTGCTCTTAGGTGGACGTAATGGATTCCATGGCACTATTTCGAAGAAGCGCAGAAGTTATACTCGGGGTCCTGGTCAATATTTATTCCTTAATCAACATCACAAACAGATTATCTGCTCATTATCACGTTGCTGTTTCTCGGAGTTTGCTGTGTGCAAATTGGCTGCTGCATTTCCTACATTTTACAACAGTGACTACTCTCCAAAGTACTTCATTTGCTGTAAAGTGCTTTAAGTGTCCTGAGGGCATAGAAGATGCTATATAATGCAAGTCTTGTGTATCTGAAGATTCTCTTTTTTTTTTAAAAACCCCCATATTTTCTCAAATGCCTATTTATCTTTTAATCCTCAATTCTAATGAAGGATACACAACTGCAATGTCAAAATGGTTTTCTCACCAACTCTGATACGTTAATAATTTCTGTATGCCTGTGTTTAATGTTGCACAGGACAGCACCCTTTTCTACTTAGGCCATCATTCAAGCTGGAGTAGGAGCTTGTTTCACTGGAGCCTATAATCAAACCGGGGTAAGTTTAAATCAATTCCCTCCACTTTGCACAGTTTATAAGCACACTACAGAATGTGAAATAAAGCTATTCAGACCTGGAAGTGCTGAGTTAGCTGAGATCAGGCAGGATTGTCATAGCAATGTTATAACTAGCCTCTGTGGCCTGTGCTGCAGAGAAGAAACATAAGCTAGATTTCCTGCTCCTGGAACATTGACTCCTGCTAAAAATGAGTACATTTGTGACTGTTCAATAAGGACTGGATTGATCCAGAGTAGCCACTTGGGGGAGAGGTACAGAGGTGATCTTGACTCTGGAGTTCTGTCATCCAAAGTGTTGGTATCCTGAGCTGATTTTTGGTGTCACAAGAGCTCCATATCAGCTCTGCATCAGTGTTGTATTCCTTTAAAGAATTATTCTTTACAGTTATAGCTTTCATAACAAGCATCTGGCACATGAGCTTCAGTTCAGTCATGTTGGATTAGAGTCATAGTCATAGAGTTATACAGCACAGAAACAGGCCCTTTGGCCCAATGTGTCTTTGCTGACTATCAAGCACCCATCCAATCTAATCCCATTTTCCAGTACTTGGCCCGTAGCCTTGTATGCTATGGCGTTTCAAGTGCACATCTAAATACTTCTTGATTGTTGTGGGGATGATCTGATAAATAATTGAATTAATAAATAATTGCAAATACCTTTTGAGAGTAAATTGCAATGGCGAGGACCTGAGCCAACACATTTCAGCATAATACCTTGTGGGCATCAATGGAATTCTTCCTCATCCAATTACATTGCTAAAGCAACCAGGAAATTGGATTTCTGGGTGTAAACTGCATGTAAACAGGGCGGTCTTGAATAGCTTAGTCTTGAGTTGGGACAGTGAGAAATACCTTGGCTTAGTGTAATCGGTAAAGCTGCAACGCCCTACAGCACATTTCATGGAAAGCCTTTTAAAATTAAGCTACGATGATTTAGAGAACAAAGGAATTGGAGATTAGAAATGCATGACATTAAATGTTGGAGACTCACTGAGCTTAAGAGTCTGCAGTCAATGTCAACATCGCATTGGCATCTATCTAATTTAAGCAGCACAGTGCTTAAATTGGGATGGTTGCTAAAAATTCCGTACACTCTATTCATCACTTGTGGGGTCCTCCGAAGTTCCTTATCTTCCTTATCTACATTTTGCCGCTTAACCACATCATCTGCAGATACAGTATGCACTTCCACATGCATGATGATGCCTTGCTTGTCACTTCACTCGACCCCTTGGCTGCCTGTGTGCTGTCTGATTACTTGTCCAGTTTCATGTCTAGGGTGAGTTGGAACCTTTATCAGTTGGACATTTAGAAGACTAAAATCTGTTGTCTAACCTGTTGTAAATCCTGCTCTTTTGCCACTGATTCCATATCACAATCAGACTGTTCACAATATTGGTATCTTTTGAGCCTGGGGTCAGTTAAACCCCACATCTGATCTACAGCTAAGAAAGCTTACTTTTACATGTGTACCATTGCTTGTCTGCAATCTTAACATGGCCCTTCGATCATTGAAATACTTATGCATACTTCTTTACCTCCAGACTTTGACTACTTGAATCCTGTCCTTCTATCCTTAAACTTCAGCTTGCCCAAAACTCTGCTTCATGTATCTAGGCTTATTTTGTATATTTGTACCAATATGCTTTAATGTGCACTATATTCATCACATCAAATTGTTCTTCACCCTAGTGTCCATAATGCTTTCCTCTGATGCACAAACCAAGGCGTCATTTGTACTGTACTAAAAATAGGTCTTCCTGGCAGTTGGAATTAGCAAGTTTTGACAGTTTTACATTTGATTGCAGCCGGCTTTGGGGAACCTGATGGTACTAGTATGGGTCCTGGGTAATATCAAGACGCTTAAAATTTCAAAGACAAAATCTTGAATTAAATCACAACGATTTTTGCTGTTTGAACAGCGGACACAGCATTAAAAATCTAACATTCCTACATTCCTAAAATCCTGGCGACAGTGCTGGTAGGGGATGTGGAGGAAACATTGCATTTAACCTGAAGTACTACAATTTTTTTTCAAGAAATTTCATGAGTTGCTCTGCATCCTGCTAGATGTCTGCCATGTTGGATCTCACGGGTGGAAAGGAACTATTTGTTTCAGCTGTGTGACTTCTGTTGAGCTGATTGTGTTAGGACAAGGAATAGGCCATTCAGCCCCACAAACCATTCAATTAGATTGTAGCTGATCTGTATCTTAACTCCATCTACCAATCTAGGCTCTGTAACCCTGAATACCCTTGTCTAACAATCTTATCTGTTTTGAAATTTTCAATTTGAGTTTTAAAGAAAAGCTATTTGTATTAAATTTGTTTGCGTGCAATAGTCACAGTAAAGATGTGGAAGGAGCACATTCTTCTTGAGCAGGGGTAGGTTGTACTTTTATAATTTCAAAACCAAACTTGCAGTCATGTATTGGGTTCCGAAGACTGGCCACTGACCCGAAATGTTAACTCTGCTTCTCTTTCCACAGATGCTGCCAGACTTGCTGAGTGGTTCCAGCATTTCTTGTTTTTATTTCAGATTTCCAGCATCCGCAGTATTTTGCTTTTATTATAGTCATGTATTGGGGTTGGATTGTATAAAGCAATGCAAAGTATGCATTGAAAATTGTCTTTTAGAGCTACTAAAGTTTGTGCCACCTCCGAGATCCACCCAGACGCGGGCAGCAGTGTTGCATCACCTGCAGTCTAACAATTTGTGTTGACTATGCCCAAAATCCAGTTAGGTGATATTCTTTTGTTCTAAGTCACGGCTCAGTAACCAGCACAGTTGGGTTGCAGATAAGCAGCAAACCAGCTATGTGCCCTTTACAGTGTTGGTGATAGTTTGTAAAAGGTTCATGCAAGAGGAGACACATTTATGGATGAATTTAGCACTGGAGTACATTTGCTTGTTTGAGTGATCTGCTAAATGTGCCCTCATTGTCTGAATCATTGAGTTATCCCAACTATCTGTGCTGTCATGGCAATCATCAATTATAAACGCTGCTTCTTGGAAGATGCTGATCTCAAATTTCACAATAGAGGCATGCAAAGCCACATGTCAATGACTACTCTCAGTTTTAAATGAACCTGCTGATGCTTGTTAGCTTTTAAAAGAAAATGCTCTGTGGGCTAGACTGTAAGTTGCTTTTGCCTACCAGTGGGTTCCAGTGCTAAAGCCCATTTGTGAAATTCTTTCTCTCATCTGCTGTTGCACAAGCTGAGGAGAGTGCTTCAGTGTGTCAGGTGATTAATCTTTGGTAAGAGGAAACACATTTCATAACTGAGGATGCAGCTCCTCAATTCTCTCAATAGGCACAAGAGTTTATTGGTTGTAGGAGTATGAAAGAGCTGATGAGTTTCAGTGCGATTCAGCACAGTGCAAAAATTTTTACTCTCTATTTGAATTGTGAAAAACAACCAGTGATCCAATTATAGATTCTTTCCTTCCAAATCTGGGTTGACTGGTGAGAGCAACTGGAGGGAGTTAACACACAAGTGCAGTACTACTGTGTATAAGTCTTTCATTGTGAAACAGAGGTAAAATACTGAGGTAGGTCTGTCACTGATGGTGAGAGCAATTAGGAGGGTTTAATGAGCATTTCAGTTTTTTGATGTAAGAGGTGCTAAATTGTAATGTTTTGAGTGATTTAATCTAGAATTGTGAAATTCAAGCTTGAACATTCATATCCTGTCAGCCCTGGCTCAGTGGTAGAATTCTGACTTGTGTCAGAAGGCTCTGGGGTCTAATCATACTCCAGAGATGAGCATATAATCTTGGAATGGACACTCCAATGCAATACTGAATAAGTCCTTTGCTGTCTACGGTATTGTATTTCAGGTAAGACTTTAAACTGCGGTCCTGTCTGCCCTTTTTGGTGGATGTAAAAGATCCCACAGCATTATTTGACAAAGAGCAAGGAATTCTCCTGACATCCTCGGCTTCATGAATCCTTAACCAGCTACTACGAAAAGAATTGATCTGGTCATTTATCTCATTGCTGTTTGTGGGACCTTACTGGGTTCAATTTGACTGCCATGCTTCCCTTTATTATAACAGCGACTGCCCTTCAAAGGGGCATAATTAACTGCAGTGTGCTTTTGGGGCAACCTGGAGTCATGAAATTTGATGTCTAAATTGGCATTTATATTTGTATTGAAGACCTGAATTCATTTCTTCCCATCTACCTGAGCTCCTTCTCCCTAATTTCATTTATAGCAATGGGTGTGTTTATGAAGTGTTTATAGGGCTTCTCATTGCATAGTCGTAAACAATGAGTTCAATCCGAGGTTGTGGAAGTGCTTTTGGATGTTTGTTGTGAAATATTTCCTTTCACGTTGTATAGTGGGTACTGGATGGAAAGGAATTCAATGGGCTCCTCATGGGACCTTACACTGTGGTGGTCATCTCGAGTCTGATATTTTATTATTGATGGTAATTCTCTACTACTCATCCTGTGCAACCATTAGATGGTGTAGAATGAAGTGGATCTTTCAAAATCAGGTTCTTTTAGATTGAGTCTGAAGGAATTTGTGATCTATATAATGCTATTCTCCAATTAAAAATTGGATTTAAAATTAAGTGATAGTTGTGCACAGGCACCTTATGGTAACATGTTTTTGAACCAGTTAAGAAATGTGAAAATTATAGTGTGTGAATGCCTGCTCTGAGATCCTTTTAAAAATTTCAGAATCTGTCCTCAAAGAACAATAAATTTGAAAACTGCATCGTAATGTAATATTTGCCTTTATTAGCCAAGGCATAGAATATAGGAGCCGGGCCACAGTTAGGCCACTGCTGGAGTACTGGTCACTGTTTATAGGAAAGATTGCACTAGAGAGGGTACAGACGATATTGCCTGGACTGGAAAATGTTTGTTATGAGAAAAGATTGGACAGGCAAAGGAGGCTCCAAAGAAGTATATAGAGTTTTTAGGGGTCTCGATATATTGGATAGGAAGGCTCTATTCCCCTTAG
Source organism: Heterodontus francisci (assembly GCF_036365525.1). Classification (NCBI taxonomy): domain Eukaryota; kingdom Metazoa; phylum Chordata; class Chondrichthyes; order Heterodontiformes; family Heterodontidae; genus Heterodontus; species Heterodontus francisci. Next base: position 114,640,245 of record NC_090377.1, read on the forward strand.
TTGAGGGATCCGTAACAAGGACGCATAGATTTAGGATAAGGGGTAGGTTTAGAGGAGATTTGAGGGAAATTTCTTCATCCAGAGTGTGGCGGAGATCTGGAACTCGCTGCCTGAAAGGGTGGTAGTGGCAGAAACCCTCAATGTTTAAAAAGCACTTGAATGTGTACTTGGGTGCATACTTGAAGTGCTGTAACCTACAAGGCTATGGACGAAGAACTGGAAAGTGGGATTTGGCTCGTTGGCTACTTGTCAGTCAGCGTCAACACAATGGGCTTGAATGTCTTTGTTCTGTGCAGTAAATATCTATGATTCTATGCTGGGACTATACCATTTTATATCAAATGGTATAATTTCAGTTCAAATTCCTGCTCTTTGTTTGCAATTTACTTTTAAAATACATTTCTGGACCCATGAGTTTTTTTTTAGCCAGGCTGTGTGAGACATTCCCAGTCTCCATTCTCATGTCTGTGGTGAGCTTTACCTGAGCCTATGAATCATTTGGAACCATGAGTTAAGTGCTTGTGGAATGATTATTCATTTGTGGTGTTTTCATCCTTGAAGTAATTCAGCTGGAAGCAAGGAGCTGACATTATTTCCTCTTTTGTAATTTCCTTTTCAATATAATATAGGATGCCATGTGTGAAAATTATTCAGTACCTTCACTGCAGTAGCAACTGGTTCCATCATAAAAGTGTTAATTAAACTCTAGGAATTTGCTGACTCTGTTTTGATGGGTCAAGACAACCAACCAGTTTATTACTAAACAATAGGTCTTGAGTTTGATGCCAGTGATGTCTTGAATTAGTTGATCTCAGTTGGCCTTCTGCCCCCCTGAGCTGAAGGAGGTGGCATTGTCTAGGGTTTTTAACTGACAAAAGAATTGGTGAGAGCATGGGAGAAAATTGGAAGATGTAAAAAAAACGATTGAAGCCAATATCTTTCAATGACCAATGATAGAAACTCCATTAGGTATTTCCTGCTCCTCTTCTGTAACTTACAAAAAAACTATCAATTCTTGTAAAATTAGCACAGGTTATACACTTGATGATCTTTCAATATGTAGTTCTGGATTGAATAACAAATCAGTATTGTAACCATCAAAGCATGTGTTTCTGAAATCTGGTTGCTATATTGTTTCTAAAACCCTTAGTGGATGTGCTTTCAGTATTGAAGGGAGAGTATTTGCCACCTCACATGATCCATTTCTACTTGAATTGCCTGGATCATAACTGCAGCCGATGAATTCAGTGAAATATACATTTCTATTGAATGTAATTGATAGTTATGTCACCGAAATTGCATAGAGTTTCTGACATTTCGGACATGGTCTCCACAAGCAGAGTCTCTTAGTATGCAAATGTCCTTCCAGCCCAGTGTCTGGCAATCTTCAAACAAGTCATTTCTTCACTCCTACAACAGTTTAAAGTCAATGTTCATATGACAAAATTAACATGCCTCATTTTTGGCAGGTGGGGGTCTGCATGACAATGAACACGGGTGAGTCCCCAGTTAATACCCATTACCTGGATACAATTAACACCCATTTGATCAACAATTAAGATTCCCTTCTCTCTTTAAATATTAGACTTTGTATGTACAGCCAAAATTTCCAAAAAAAGACTTCCATCCTCTGTACGGAAATGACATTCCTCCAGGATCCCTAACAATTTCTTTGTACATGCACTTTTTAGAAAAACAATCCAACAGTTGATGACTTGAATCTACCGATTTTTAATTTGAGATTTTCTTTCTCTCCAGCATTTGTTTCATGTTGGTAAGGTCATTCCGTAATCTATTCTCTCTCCGTTTTTAGTCGGGTGTACATTATCCCACAATGAACGATTATCTACATAACATTCAATGGGTATACTATCTTCAGTAATAGAAGCATAGAATGGTTACAGAATCGCAGCTCGTCCCATTCCCTGCCTGTGCCCCGTAGCCCTAAAAGTTTTTTCTGTTCAAATAATTATCCAATCTACTTAGCCCATTTTTTTGTAACTTCATTGTACAGAATATCACTTAAAATATTTACCTAATAGAATTCAATAGCCACTGCCTCTACAAGAGCAAGTGTTTCAGCAGCCAGAGTATTTTTAACACTTTTTATTTTCTTAGTTTCTCAAGGTAAAGAACATTTATCATTTTCATGCATGAGGGATACAACAAAACCAGCTGCACTAGAATACCCACCAGGAAGATTAGTATGTGAAGCATCACTAAAGATAACTAGTTGCATGCTCTTTAGATGGAAACTTAAGTGCGCATTTTTCCAAATTTAATTTTCATAATGTTTTATTTTGCCATTAAAACATACTCTTTTGGGGTTCTTCAACTGACCAATCAAGCTTTGCAATTGCTTTGTCTCTTTAGATATAACAACATTACTTTTCTGTCGTCACCTAGTATGGTTAATCGGGATGGGAGTAACACTCTAAATAGAGTTGTTGATTAAAAGTTACAGCAGACCTGCTTTGCTTAATACGTAAGCCGACGGTTTAAAAGCCTGACTCCCAATTTTAAATTCTACTCGATCTTACTCATGACATTTCTCAAATTCTGCTGTACCACCCATAAGGAATCAACTTGCATCATGAAGATTCCTGAATGTTTTCCTTTTATGATACCATTAAAACATTCCAGGATCTGCTTAGTTGAACCCAACCCATTTTCAGCAGAACAGATTTCACCAAAAGAAATACTCTAGAAGCATGATTCAAGCCATCAATGCATTTTATATTCCATAGTTTTCCTTCTGCCTCCACTGCCTCTTTAGGTGGTTTCAGAAAAGCTTTTTTCTGAAGAGTCTCTCCCAACAGAAATAGAGCTTTTATGTTAATTGTTCTACCCTCCTACAAATTGATCACCAAAAGAGCTAAAAAAGATTTTTAAGATTACTTTCCAAGTAGTGGGAGAGTCCACTTTAAATCTGTATCTCTCTCTCTTCAAAGCCCCTGGCTACGAACATCGCTTTAGCCTTAAGTCCCATTTGCAAGGACTTTCAGTACAAACCCATCGATACGACAAAGCTGGTTGACTCTTATCTGGTACCTCAATGTCTAGATTGCAGCGGTTCAAGAAGACAGCTCACCACTTTGTCAAAAGCAATTCGGGATGGGCAACAGATACTGGATGTGGCATGTGCCCACATCCCATGATAGGAATAAAAAAAATCTAACTTCATTTTGCCTCTTACTATCCTCAAGTTTGTTGGTAGCCACTAAATATCATTACTTCTAGTTCTGTTACATGACCTATTGTGGCCTTTATTTCATTGATCTATTCCAACTGTGGCCTCTGCTTCCACTTTTATGTCTGTTGGGACTATTACTGTGAGATCTCCCTCATGCACTATTTGTAGCTCTTGATCATTTTCTGGTGTAAGAGTCACGTCCAGATTCACTATCACTACTTGTACTATGTTTTTTTTTTTACTTTTCAGTCTTTCACTCCATTCTGCCAGTCCATGGACTTCTGAACACCATCCTGAAAATTCAACTAATATTTAAACTTACCGGTAGCTTTTCCTGCACATGCCACAATTGTCACATTTCTTCATTCATTAGTCCCCTCTGGAACATATGACACCTGCGTACCCGTTGTGGGTAATTGTCCTGTGGATGTGTCATGATCATTCACATTACCCTTGATCTGCTGCATTCTTTCTTGGGATCCTCATCACAAAAAGAGCGAACATTTAAAGTGCGAGGTGCCACATTTACTTCCATCAGCTGCTCAGAGTTTAGGTTTCATAATTCTGATTAATCATGAGAAATGATCCTTAATGGTTTAATTGCCACATTTGCTAAGTATTTGTCTTACCATCATGACCTATTGCCTTACCAGGGCCTTACCATTCCTGATGACTCTTGTATAGTATACCAAATCTCTTGAACACTCAGTTCTGATGAAAGGTCACAGACCTGCTTCTCTCTTCTCAGATGCTGCCTGACCTGCTGAGTATTTCCAGCACTCTTTTTATTACTCTTGAATTGAGCTCTATCTCAGATGGTCTCATACGATGCCTTGGTGCTCTATGGATTTTCTGATGCCTGTTTCCCTGCATGCAAAACATTTAATGCTTGGGAGGGGTGGGGGGAAATGGCTCTAATTATAGTACCTTCTAGAGCAGGAGACTATCACAAGCAACAGAAAGTAATTTGGGATTGTGCCCAGTTAATAAGAACCATCTGAAGAGAATTCTTTGCATGAACTGCCTATGCTAGGATAGTTAATAATTCACACTTTGGTCGAAAAGCCAAAATCTTATGCACAGTGTCATCAATCACAACATAACTCCTTTTGCAAAGACATTGTGAAAAGGACTCTCAGCTGCTGGATTCATGACCATGATATTCATGTTTTCACACACCCCTCTCAACTCCTCATTAGCTTTGTTGGTGTCCCAAGTCCTATCCCTATCCATTTTTCTATAATTTTTATCAATAACAACTTTCTTGTCCTTGCTATATAATGGCATATAGGTGCTCACCACCACCTTCTCCAGGGCAATTAGGGATGGGCAATAAATGCTGGCCTGGCCAGCGACGCCCAAATCCCATGAATGAATTAAAAAAAAACACTAAATATCATAGCCAGATCAATAAGATGTAAGATAAAAATATTTCTGTCTTTGTCCCATACCTTTAGATCCATGGCAGCTACCATGTCACGTGCCAATGGAAGACTTAAAATACGATGTGGGGACTGTTATGAAAGTGCATCCATTTTAAAATATTTTTTGAGGACATGTCTTTTAGAATTGTAGCGATGGATTCATTTGGAGGACTGAAGTGATTCCATAGATGCTGGACTTTTTTTTTAAAAAAAGGTTACCAGAAGGATTTTGAGAGTTGAGCCTTCTGTTTTTAAAAACATTTACTGAAAGTCACATGTTTTTAGCTAAGTAAACAGCAAAAGCCTTGGTGACTGGGGGATTTGTTTACATAGAAGGGACATAGAGATTTATGGTGGTTAAGAGTTGGCTTCGTTTTGAATATTGTTTTGAGTCAGTTGGGGGTCAGTCTGCTAAAAGAGAAGACCAGTTCATCCTTTCTCCACCTCTGAGAAACCCTGCAAATCCAGTGTGATAGCCGAAACCTCTGATGCCGCATTTCTCCTGGAAAGCCTGCCAGATGGATCCTTGATATCGCCAGAAGAGAGTTTCTCCAAAAAGATCCTAGTGGTAGCCATCTATGTGTATTTGGGATGCCAGAGAAAAGGGACAAAGAACAAAAAACAGTACAGCACAGGAACAGGCCATTCGGCCCTCCAAGCCTGCGCCGATCTTGATGCCTGCCTAAACTAACACCTTCTGCACTTCCGGGGCCCATATCCCTCTATTCCCTTCCTATTCATGTATTTGTCAAGATGTCTCTTAAATGTCGCTATCGTATCTGCTTCCACCACCTCCCCTGGCAGCAGGTTCCAGGCACTCCCCACCCTCTGTGTAAAAAAAAAAACTTGCCTCGCACATCCCCTCTAAACTTTGCCCCTCACACCTTAAACCTATGTCCCCTGACTCTTCCACCCCGGGAAAAAGCTTCTGACTATCCACTCTGTCCATGCCGCTCATAACTTTGTAAACCTCTATCATGTCGCCCCTCCACCTCCGTCGTTCCAGTGAAAACAATGAGTTTTTCCAACCTCTCCTCATAGCTAATGCCCTCCAGACCAGGCTACATCCTGGTAAACCTATTTATTGGACATGATATCATTCTATATCTTTGCCTTTTCCTTCCAGAATTAACAAGTCTTCTTCTTTCTTCTTCAAGTATTTGGCTAAAATCTCTGCAGAGGGAACGTCATTTATTTTCTTTAACCTGTGTGTGTGTGTGTGTTAGGATCAGGTGGAGGGAACTTTTATATTTCAATCTGTTAATGCTTTGCATCTTTACTGAATAAGTCTTGTTTCATAAATTGATTTTGTTTATTAAAGAAACCTGGTTGGTGGATTTTATTCTGAAATAAAGAGTATATAATTGGTGGTATCGGTAACTGGGTAACATTTAAATATATGTTGTGATCTGTGGAGAAGTGGAACTGGAAAAAGCAGTGCACTCCTCCTGCCTTTGTCATAATGGGGCATCTTTCGATGCTTACAGATTTCATAATTCTCATTAATCTCTTCTATTAGACCTGCATACGCAACTATACCTGCATCTTTAAGCAGAATTTTTGATCATAGTTAAGTAGGGTGGGCAAATTGTCTATGTAGCTTTAAAACCATTTTTTCCCCTTGTGCTTACCACTATTAATATTTGCCTGACATTCTGGTGGAAAACATCAGGTTTTGTTAAAGGGATACAACAATGTCCTGGCCAACTTATTTCTCAAAGTAATTGCCTTATTGTGTTCCATATCAAGTTTCACTTGTGTCTTCATGTAAAGGTTACTGAACCCAGTATGATGGGTTGAAGTGTGTCTATTTTAATGCAAGAAGTGTCAGGAATAAGGGTGATGAACTTAGAGCATGGATCAGTACTTGGAGCTACGATGTTGTGGCCATTACGGAGACGTGGATATCTCAGGGGCAGGAATGGATGTTGGATGTTCCGGGGTTTAGTTGTTTCAAAAGGAATAGGGAGGGAGGTAAGAGGTGGAGTGGCACTGTTAATCAGGGATAGCATCACAGCTGCAGAAAGGGAGGTCGTCGAGGAGGGTTTGTCTACTGAGTCATTATGGGTGGAAGTCAGAAACAGAAAAGGGGCAGTCACTTTGGGAGTTTTCTCTAGACCCCCCAAAAGCAACAGAGACATGGCGGAACAGATTGGGAGGCAGATTTTGGAAAGGTGCAGAAGTAACAGTTGTCATGGGTGACTTCAACTTCCCTAATATCGATTGGAACCTCCTCAGTGCAAATAGTTTGGATGGAGCAGTTTTTGTCAGGTGTGTCCAGGAAGGTTTCCTGACTCAATATGTAGATAGGCTGACTAGAGGAGAGACTATGTTGGATTTGGTGCTTGGCAACGAACCAGGCCAGGTGGCAGATCTCTCGGTGGGAGAGCATTTTGGTGACAGTGATCACACCTCCCTGACCTTTACGATAGTCATGGAGAGGGACAAGAGCAGACGGGATGGGAAAATATTTAATTGGGGGAGGGGGAATTACAATGTTATTAGGCAGGAACTGGGAAGCATAAATTGGGAACAGATGTTCTCAGGGAAATGCACGACAGAAATGTGGAGGTTGTTTAGGGAGCACTTGCTGCGACTGCTGGATAGGTTTGTCCCGATGAGACAGGGAAGGGATGGTAGGGTGAAGGACCCTTGGATGACAAGAGATGTGGAACAGCTAGTCAAGAGGAAGAAGGAAGCTTACTTAAGGTTGAGGAAGCAAGGATCAGACAGGGCTCTAGAGGGTTACAAGGTAGCCAGGAAGGAACTGAAGAATGGACTTAGGAAAGCTAGAAGGGGACATGAAAAAGTCTTGGTGGGTAGGATTAAGGAAAATCCCAAGGCGTTCTACACTTATGTGAGGAACAAGAGGATGGCCAGAGTGAGGGTAGGCCCGATCAGGGATAGTGGAGGGAACTTGTGCCTGGAGTCGGAGGAGGTAAGGGAGGTCCTAAATGAATACTTTGCTTCAGTATTCACTAGTGAGAGGGACATGGCCGTTTGTGAGGACAGCATGGAACAGGCTGATATGCTCGAACAGGTTGAGGTTAAGAGGGAGGATGTGCTGGAAATTTTGAATGATATGAGGACAGATAAGTCCCCGGGGCCAGACGGGATATACCCAAGGATATTACGGGAAGCGAGGGAAGAGATTGCTGCGCCTTTGGCGATGATCTTTGCGTCTTCACTGTCCACTGGAGTAGTACCGGATGATTGGAGGATGGCAAATGTTGTTCCCTTGTTCAAGAAAGGGAATAGGGATAACCCTGGGAATTATAGACCAATCAGTCTTACGTCGGTAGTGGGCAAATTATTGGAGAGGATTCTCAGACAGGATTTATGATTTATTTGGAAAAGCATAGTTTGATTAGAGACAGTCAGCATGGCTTTGTGAGGGGCAGGTCATGCCTCACAAGCCTTATTGAATTCTTTGAGGATGTGACAAAACACATTGATGAAGGAAGAACAGTGGATGTGGTGCATATGGATTTTAGCAAGGCGTTTGTTAAGGTTCCCCATGGTAGGCTCATTCAGAAAGTAAGGAGGCATGGGATTCAGGGAAAGCTGGCTGTCTGGATACAAAATTGGCTGGCCCATAGAAGTCGGAGGGTGGTAGTAGATGGAAAGTATTCAGCATGGAGCTCGGTGACCAGTGGTGTTCCGCAGGGATCTGTTCTGGGACCTCTGCTCTTTGTGATTTTTATAAATGACTTGGATGAGGATGTGGAAGGCTGGGTTAGCAAGTTTGCCGATGACACGAAGGTTGCTGGAGTTGTGGATAGTGTGGAAGGCTGTTGTAGGTTGCAACGGGACATTGACAGGATGCAGAGCTGGGCTGAGAAGTGGCAGATGGAGTTCAACCTGGAAAAGTGTGAAGTGATTCATTTTGGAAGGTCGAATTTGAATGCAGAATACAGGCTTAAAGACAGGATTCTTGGTAGTGTGGAGGAACAGAGGGATCTTGGGGTCCATGTCCATAGATCGCTCAAAGTTGCCACCCAAGTTGATAGGGTTGTTAAGAAGGCGTATGGTGTGTTAGCTTTCATTAACAAGGGGATTGAGTTTGAGCCGCGAGGTTATGCTGCAGCTCTATAAGGCCCTGGTTAGACAGCACTTGGAATATTGTGTTCAGTTCTGGTCGCCTCATTATAGGAAGGATGTGGAAGCTTTAGAGAGGGTGCAGAGGAGATTTACCAGGATGCTGCCTGGACTGGAGGGCATGTCTTACGAAGAAAGATTGAGGGAGCTAGGGCTTTTCTCATTGGAGCGAAGAAGGATGAGAGGTGACTTGATAGAGGGGTACAAGATGATGAGAGGCATAGATAGAGTGGATAGTCAGACTTTTTCCCAGGGTGGAAAGGGCTATCACCAGGGAGCATAATTTTAAGGTGATTGGAGGAAGGTTTCGGGGAGATGTCAGAGGTAGGTTCTTTACACAGAGAGTGGTGGGTGCGTGGAATGCGCTGCCAGCGGTGGTAGTAGAAGCATATACATTAGGGACATTTAAGCGACTCTTGGATAGGTACATGGATGATAGTAGAATGAAGGGTAGGTAGTTAGTTTGATCTTAGAGTAGGTTAAATGTTCGGCACAACATCGTGGGCCGAAGGGCCTGTACTGTGCTGTACTGTTCTATGTTCTTACCTCATCATTGCTAAACCTAAACCAAGTAGTACTTTTATATTAACCATGCATGGATCACTACTTAGTGAATCAAGTTCACATTTTAACTGATTTAATGCACATACATGCACTATTTAATACTGCACAATTAAAAAGGTCTGCGACTGATGCATTCATCACAGGATTAAAACTCCCTGTGACCAGTATAATTTGTTCAGATTGATCATTATCTTCATCCTATTCCTTGGAACTATTTTCTGTGTCTTTCAACTTCATCGTCCTTTGTGGCTTCTTCGCTGTGAACAGTTTGCCACATAATACTTAGTCACATCTGAAGCATCTATTAACTTGTCCATGGGCATTTCTGGAATTTATTTGCCTGCTGATTACTGTTCCAATTAGTCTTCTCATATAACTGGATTTGCTATACATACTTTCATCATTCTGTCTTTTAATCCTTCTATTCCATTGATAACTACATCCAGTTTCATGAATATTTCGAAACCTGACAACCATAGAGTCTTTTCCTTGTATCACAGCGGAATGCTTCATTTGTTCCATGAAGGCTGAAGAGCATGACTCTTTCCCCAGGAATATTTTTTTAAGGCTGCAGACACCTGATCCAAAAGTCTCCTCGGAGCTGGATGCCAGTTAGAACCAGTTGCTTGATCATATGAGATACCTTAACACAATCAAATAATTTAAACGCTCGTACCAATCCAGGGATCCCCAACTTGAACTTTGTCAACTTTTATACACTATATTAAAGTCCATGATATAGTCTTCTGTGAAATGACTGTCCGTTTTCCAAAATCGATCCAATTCTGAATAGGCTGACAGGCATTTAACAGATCCTCTTTCTTGTAGACGTCGTCCAGGAATTCGATTTAGATTAGATTAGAGATTCATCTTGGAATATATCTATCTTCTGATTTTACTTTATGCAGGAATAGACAACACCAAGGCCACAACTTACTTTGTCTTTGGTAGGGTTGTAACCCCTGTCCACATATCAACTTCGTTCCTCCACTGGTCATACAGTTCAGACTCTGAACATCAGAGGGTAATCATACCTTGACGATTTACAAACTGCTTTCTGCCATTTTCCACAATGACTGCTAGGATTTTAGTTTTATGTCTGAAACGGGTAAAAAGGAAAAAAAATACTAGTTTCCAATCTTCACGTTTAGGCAACCATTATCTGCTGCCATATTAGAGCCAGTGAAGGATAGAACACTGGAGCCTAGTCTTTTATACACTAACCAGCTTTTTTTTTTTGACATGCACATTGTATACCCTACACTTCTAGCCAACAAATTCTTTCAGCCTGCTCCAGTATTGATCACGTGTAAATCCCCAATTAATACTCACCACCTGAATACAATATAACACTCAGTTGATAGTTAACTCATTAACTCTGGCCTCATGAGCACCCTGATTTTATTTACTCCACCATTGGTGCCCATGCGTCAGCTGCCAAGGCCCTAAGTGTCTCCACCTCGCCACCTTTCTTTAAGATGCGCCTTAAAACCTACCTCTTTGACCAAGATTTTGGTCATCTGCCCTAATTTCTCCTCGTGGCCCAGTATCACATTTTGCTTTATAATGCTCTTGTGAAGTGACTTGGGGATGCTTTACTGTGTTAAAGGTGCAATATAAATACAAGTTGTTGATGTTGAACATTTAACAGAAAAGATAAGTCTGGATTTAATTACCCTGGGTTGCACTGTGCAGCATTTCAGTAACAGAAATTTGCAGAGTTTCAGCAGACAAGTTGTGGGTTGGAAATCTGTCGTATTGCTGTTGAGGGCATGTGATCCTAGGTTCAAGAAGGGTCATGTGAAAAAGTCGTGTAACCTCCAGGGCAGGGATGGAATGTCAAATCCCCAAAGAAAAATGCATTTTTTCCATATTTATTGCTGGTGATATTATAAACATTTGTGTGGGACGTCGTGGTTTTCGCCTTTTTAGCCTGTCTGAAGTCCCTGTAGGCTCAGGCTCAGTTCCTGTCTATTAAACAAGTTTGGAGCATTACTGGAATTCTTACTTCACACTCCTGCTTTCATGCTTCAGGTGCCTACAATACATCACACAGGTTAGGAGTGGCATTGTCCCACAATTTTGTTTGAGTTTTTATTGAGAGCGGAATGGGGTGGTCTCTGTATTCTGCCAATGCTACTGGATATGTGTTAACTACAGTATCTGGTCGTGTCTGAGGGTTGGGTGTTTTTTGTTTTTCTTATTCCACCCTCCACATTCCATTGTAAAGTGCCTCTGGCTGTTGGCAGTGGGGAATGTATTGCCGTAGAAACACTTGTTGTCTATATCTAGAATAATTAAAACTGACTGAGGCCTGTACTAGCATTATAGGCTGCAGGCTCATGCATCTTGCATATCCATCGACAATCCCGATGTTAACTTGACCAAGTCTCGGGCTGAACTTCAGGAAGAACCAGTAAAAACCTGGTGTCTTTTTGGGGTGTTGCGCCTACCTACTGTGGATTAAGTGGGGTAGAAACAGCACGTGTTCCCACTCCTTATCAACATCGGGTGAAGCCAGCTAGAAACTGCACAATTGTGGACTGGGTGAGAACAGGAATAGGCTGCCAACGTTTGCTGTGTAGGCTGAAAGATGCATGTACTATTGCAGAACCTGTGGATCTATATCCCCAAAAAGAGGCACCTAGGGGAGATAATTGCCAAAACAAAAATGCTCCCGATATAGCAAATACTGCAGGATGGAGAAGCCAAACTCCTTATCTTGGAGTTGAAGAAAAACACTGGATTACCTCGAAATATTTGGCCAGCCTGTGCTGTTTTGACTCTGACGGAGATCCAGAACTAAATATAAAACTAGATTTTTAAAGTAAAGCAGGATTGAGGTTTTTTTTTGAAGAAGAGCTCTACTTAGTTGATGCATGATTGGACCTACCACCATCTCAATCCAACTTCAAGCATTTCTTTGAAAAACAAAACAAAGATAAGCCACATCAGAAAATCAAAATTATTGACATCAAACTTGTATTTTCAGAAAAGTTGAAGATTGTAGGATGAGGGGGGGGGGTGGGGGGGGGGAAGACTGCCTGAATTAAGGAGTGGTCCAGTATTCAGGACAAAGTATGTGTTGTCTTGATTTTGGGGATGTAGGGAGGAGGAAACATCAGTTTCGAACTTAAATAAATGTTTATTTTTAATTCTTGGAATAACATAGGAAAACACTAATTGTAGTAATATTGGTAAAATAGGGGATCACGTGAAAGTTATCTCTTGGGAGAGACAGACTGGAGGCAAGAGGAGGATAGCTTGTCAGATTACGACTGTTGTATCCTGTCCAGGAACTGAAAGGTGTTAGTGCAGTATTTGAACAATATTCAAGTCTGGGCTGGATGTGGGTTTTATCATTACTTAAGTTGTGGGGAAAATGGATGGTATCAAAAAGCAAAGCAAGTTACTTTGGGCAGCTTTAGATATGAAGGAGATCTGGGAGGTTTATTTGGTGTTCGAGGAAATGTGAAGCCAAGAATACTACGTAGGAAAGGGCAAAGAAAAGGCATTGAATATTGCACGATAACTCTGTGGTAGCTTGTTCTGCTCATCATTGAATAGCTTTGTAAAATGGTGCAGAGATCGCCAGCAAGCCACCTCTGATTTCTAATCTCAACCTTTTGAATTAGAGTCACATAGTGAAAAATTCAGATTAGGTGGAAACTTTGTTCAAAAAAAAGCAGCCTGAAGCAGCAAGATTGTTGATTATATGAGGAAAGGCGAGGCAACCTGTTACTACTATGCCTGTGATTCAGTGCGTGCCGTTCATTGATAAGGGAAGGGAGTGCTGTTAGTACAGGCTAGCTGCCAATGGCATGTCTGACATATGTCCATATAGTCCCTGCACCTGATCTGGTTTTGTGCGACAATGTTAAAAGCTGACCTGTCTTGGAACTTGCCACCTGGCCTTTTTTAAAAACGCTATTGCTTTTGAAACTTCGCTTCACTTCGTTTGCCATTTCTTGGTCAGATCTTGCTAGCATTCAAAATCTTTTTTTCTTCAAGTAGACTCCTTTTTTCCTTTCTCTGTATAAAGTTCCTGTTTATCAAGACTGTTTAACAAGGTTTAGTCTATAATTTTTGTGGGAAGTGACGTGTTGTCTGCTGTAACTGCTGGCACTCAAAGTAGTCAGAAGCTGGCACTCTAAATGTTTGGCAAGAAGTTTCTAATTGCAGGTGTGGTATTCCTAATGCTAAGCCTTAAAGGGAGACTGAGGCATACAGCTTGCATTCAAAATATTACGTTAAAGCCGTTTCATCATACTTTGTTGCATTTGATGATTTACACCTGAGAACGCCTATTTATGGTTGAGATCATTTGTTCCAGGTACTGATGTTGATCAGTTTGTTGTTGTCACCTGTGTAATGTGTGAAGAACAGATGGAACAATTCGGGGTTGAAAGAAGTAATACTTGTTCTTGAGGAAATTATCCATTCAAAATGCATGTGAGTTTCAAATGCCCAAGGTCATGAACTTAACAATTAGGAATTTGAGTGACAGACACTTTATTTAGTTCAGATCATTGTAGAGAGGAGTGTTGTGTCCAGGTCCCTGTATTTGCATTGCAAAAACAGGCTCTGGTAAAAGAATCACTGACTCATATTTTCAGGTTTCAGCAGTGTAATCCTGGGAAACTGGTACATGGATGTAGCTCTCCAACGATCCAAACTAAAGGAACACTATAATAAAAACATCAAAAGAAAGGAAGTTAGATCAAACTCTCCTTGATTCGTGTAATAAGGATTGATTTTTGTTATTTGTGGTAAAGGAAAAATGTGGGTGAAAGCACATTGCAAGAGTGCTGTGTTTGGAGTAGCACTGGAGTTGTGGGAATTCCTGGTGGTCCTCTTGAGTGAACGGGAAGATCTTGAATGCTGCTGGAGAGGACCTAATGAGCACAGGAACAGGAAGGCAGCAGCACCTTTTGAAGTAGGAGGGACAGTTTAAAGCCCTTGGGAGAGTTGAATATCTTTTTGCATGAAATGGCCATGATTTTCCTCTAAATGCCTTCCAATGACGTGGAAAGCAATTTAATATGCATGTGTCAGAAGCTGTCTGTGAACTTTGTGTTCATTTAAAGATGCTGCACCCTGTACATAAAGTTTTACTGCTGTGCTGGGATGGCAGCGCATTAAGCTACAGTCTTTGTGAACTGGCAGCCTGCTTTTTGAGGGAGCTGGTAAATGGACAGCACCATGGTGCCAAGCAGCAGGTGAAAGAATAGGGAAAGTAAGTGTTGACATGAAGAAGGATGGTGAGAATTGGGATGGTGCTGGTTTGACTGAGGTTTCTCTCTACTGGAGGATAGAGAAGGTTTACTGTCAGGCAGGGGAGGGTTCTCAAATAAAAACTAAGTGCTGGAAATACTCCAGTCTGGCAGAATCTGTGGAGAGAGAAATAGAGGTAACATTTCAGGTCGATGGCCGTTTCATCAGGGGGGATTCTTTACTGTGGTATGGAAACAGTTGTTACTGACTCAGTGCAGGCCCAGGCGAATTACTTGTGCTGTTAAGGTGGCTTGTCGTTGCTATCTGTCTCCCCAATAAGGCTCCTCACAAAAAGAGGGGGGAGGCACCTAACTAAAAGTTGCTTCTGACTCTGTAAAAAGAGCAATGACATTGGGACACTAGTTCTGAAGCAGGAAAGTTGTTCGCTATTCAAAAGCCCAAAACTATCTTGACACTGTCAGCCTATTGCACAAGATTGATAATCAGCAGTCTGGAATCAGATGCCCCTAGTTGTTATGGGGCAGTTTGCCCCTGACTTCACTCTGTTCTATCGGAGGAAACGGGTACAAAGCCCTCTAATATTAATTTGGAGGAAATTTACATTTACATTCCTGCACTGTTTTCAAGTGCAGGGACTGAGGAGGTTTGAGGGCAGGGTGATGTTCAGGAGAGAAGGATTAGCATCTGTTTCTTCTCTGCATTGCAAGTTGGCCTGTAATTAAAAAGGTTCCTGTTTAGACATGATGGCCTTTTTGTCTTCCAAAAAAAAAATTTTATGCTTGTTTGTCTAGTGATATGTTTTCTGAAAAAATAATCTTGATTTCCAGTGTCTGAAATGCAACACTTGCTAGTGATACCATGTAGTTTTCCTAAAACTTGATTTTGAGTTTTGCTTTCAATTCAGTAACTTCCAGTCTGCCAGCTGTATCTGAATCCCTTACTTGTTACCTAAAAATAGCATTTGTGTCATTGTCTGTCTTCCCTCTAAATGGCTTCATTCATTCAGTAAAAGGGTGTTCATAGCTGAGGTTGGCAATAGCACTGCCCTTGAATGGCAGAGGAAAATCATATTTGGAAGCCAAGTATTCTGTCATTTCCTGTGAGGCAAGACAGCATTGGGCAATGGGGAAAGGAGCTGTGTGGTAGTGAGACCCACAGGAAGGGTGCGGTCTGTTGGGTCACTCATTCCTGTTCAGTGTCTATTTTTGACTTTAAAATACAGTATATCCTTTTTCAGTCAGTTTCCATTCATCCAGTTGAGTCAGGAAACTCCAAGTGGAAATATGAGACAAGTTGTTTGGATGATGTCATTCAACCATTTCCACCTTTAACAATTGGAGGTATGATGTGACTCAGTAAAAACCAGACTAGTTCTTTGGCTGCCAGAAATTCAGAACCAAATTTGTGGTTTGAGCCAATATTGGGGAGAAAAAAAAATCCACCAGTGTTTAGACACTGTATGTGAGGATGTTGTATTTTAATCAGATTGCTGTTTTACACTTGCTGGATACTAGTCAGTGATAATGTAAGTTATTCTCCAGAATTTTTAAAGAGCAAATCTGAACTTAATGCTGAATATGTGTGGACTGTAGTTAATTTGTCACAATTCAGTATTAACTTCTTTACCCACAGCAATTTATCCTGCGATTTGAAAGTCAGTTTGAGCCTTCCTGATGTCACTCTGTAAAGTACATGAGATTGGAAACATTAAAAACATGAAATATAAACAGCAACTTGATTTCAACTGCAATATCCTCCATGTGCTATATTGTAACACCGGTGAATGTTTTTTGTTCAATTTACTCCTGTCTTCTGATGATGCTTTCACAACTGGCCCTTTTCAACAAAGGTTAGAGTGAGTTGCATTTAGAAACGAGAATCTTAGTTGTCTGTTTCCAAGTGAGGTCCCAGTGAGAGCTGTTGAATGTCTTGTTCCATCTTGATGTGTCTGTCACACCTGAGGATCCTTTCATGTAATTGATCTCTAGCAGTGGTTTGACAGCTCTGCTGTTAGTTGAAGCTTTAAATTCAGGTACCTAATGACATCATTTTCATGCAGCTTCTAAGACTTGTAAACATAAGTTTGGTGATTACTAAGTTGGTAGTGTGTAAATTTGAGTTCCTAATTGCTCTTTACTTGAAAGCTAGGCCATATCGAAGGCTGAAGACAAGCCACAAGTCTTTTGAGTTGAGACTTTTTTTTCTTTTTGAAGATCAAATGTTTCTTTAATAACATCAGTATTACTAGCCAAAATTACAAGTCACTCACTCTGGTGCACTCTCCCCTCCTCAGCCTCTCTGCAGTTTTTGACAAGGTTGACATCATCTTTCTCCAATATTGCTCATCTGTTCAGCTCAGTGAGGCTGCCTTTGCTTGGCTCCACTCTTAAACGTCTGATCATAGCCAGAGCATCTACAGTAATGACTTCTCATACCACCCGCATTCTGCTATTTCTGAAATCGCACAAGGATCTATTGTTGGCCCCTACCTCGTCCTCATCTACATGCTGCTGATATTGTGTGTAGACTTGGGGTCAGTTTCTACGTGTGCACTGAAGCCATCCAGCTCTATCTCTCCACTACCTGTCTTCAACCCAGGCATTGTCTGTGTTGTCAGATTGCTTTTCCAACATCTTGAATGAGCTGCAGTTTTCTCCCATTAAACAATAGGAATACTGAAGCCATTATCTCCAGTCCTTGACACAAATTCCATCCTCTCCTTGGCCATTGTCTCTGGCTTAACCAGACTATTTCAGAGTTGGTGTCCTATTTGGCCCCATTTAAGACCCATACCATCTCCATCATAAACGTTGCCTATTTCCACCTCCGTAACACTGCCCCGCTCTGCCTCGACCGCAGCCCACCTGCTGCTGAAACCCTCATCTGTGCCTTTTGTCTTTTTCTTACTTAACTATTCCAATGCTCTCCCAGCCAACTCCTCATCCTCTACCCTCCTTAACTGTCAACTTGTCCAAAGTTTTGCATGCACGCGATTCTACAAGTCCCACTCGCCCGTCGTTCCTGCCCTTACTGACCTATGTGGACTCCTGATCACCCAGTCCCTCAAATGTAAAATTTCACATCCTCACGCTTAAATCCATTCATGTATTTGCTTTTCTCTTTAACCGCACCATTTCAAAATCTTTGTTTCTCTGATTCTGGCCTCTTGTACATCTCCCCAGCTCTCTTCAACCTTCAGCTGCCTAGGCCTCGTACTTCCTCCCTAAAACCCTGTGCCTCTGCACTTTGCTCTCCTCCTTTGTGATCCTCCCTAAAGCATGTCTCTTTGGCCAAGCTTTTGGTTACCCTTCCTAATATCTCCTTTGGCTCGACATTTATTTTTTTCTGTGATTATATCTCAACACCCATGGGGTGTGTTTTTTGTTTAATAACTTGAATTTAAGTAGAGCTTTAATGGTCAAAATTCTCACCAATACTTAAGTGGACAAGATGTGTGCTTAAGCTTCTGAATTACTTTATTTTTGACACCTAATAACAATTGGAAAATGCAGCTCCATCTGTCGGGTTGAAATGGAATCAGCATATGGGATATTAATTTTCAGGTAATCTATAATATAATTAACTTCGGAACAAAAGCTTACTCTAGACAGGTGCACCATCTACATCAGTTGTCACTTTTACATGGATTCCAGTTATGGGTACCACATCTTCCACAGCACTACTCGCAGGGACTCGGGACATGCAACTATTTGACCTGAAGTGTGATGAATGCAAATGTGATGTCAACTGGAAGCGTGTACTATTTGCAAGATTTGTGATATAAACTATAGATAGTACTAGATTTCCCTTGATATTGCTGAGGTAAGTTGGAGGATGGATGGCATTCTCCCGGTTATTTTTCATTTCACTACTTCTGTCTTTTTCTGCTTGTCTTTTTTTTTGTCTCTGTTTGTCTATCTCTCTCTGCCTTGCCCACTGTTTATGGTGATGTTCTTACTCCCAGACTGCAACAGGGTAGTAGTCAGCTGATGGGCTCTTTCCCACAGTGACTGGCTGAGATTGTGAACTTCAATATGGAAAGATCACAGATGTAAGCCCATGCCATGGTGTGGCCAGCTGGGTTGCTGCATGATGTATGAGGAGTATTAATAAATGATTTCCTCAGAACATTAATCCTGGTTCCAGTGCTCACATCTTTCTGGGTTTGAACAACTACCTTCTCAGACAGGATTTTTCTCATCTTGATATAGTTCACAGAATGCAGACACAACCCAGCAGGACTGTTTAACAAAATTGTAGATAATTATCAGAGGAGGGAAGATAAAGTACAGCCACTGTGATAACCTCTCAACAACCAGCAGTTGCTTCTGCTCAAAACAGATTTAAACTGCTTCAGGAAAGGTTCTCCAGTCTGGTAATTGGGGAAGCGTATATCAATTGTTGTGGTACGATTATTCCTAACTTGTCCAGCATTTGCAGCGTCCCTTTTCTTAGTAGCTTGTTGATGCGATTTTCAGACATTCCTGCTTCCAGCAATACCAGCTGTTGTTGGAGGTCAGCAGGAGTTAACTGCATTGGATAGAATTTTTCTGCTACATTTACTCTGTGGTGTCACCACCCTTTTTTATTTTGGGTGGATGGCTTCACTGCTGGGAAGGGAAGTAATATTTTGGCCAATATGGCATTGATAGGCATGTATAATTATTTCTTGTAGAGCATAATCCTAGACACTTCAAATCAAAAATACTTGAAGGAAGAAAACAAATATTAGAAATAAATAGTCTGTCGGCATTTTGAAAGAGAAAAGATAATGATCAGAAGACCAGTTTCCTAACAGGTTTCCAATGTATTCTGTATTTTTTTTTCTCCTGAATTCTCCTTTTTGGAAGGAAAGGCTGGTGGCCACTTGGTGTATTAAATTTCAGTGATTAGAAGTTACAGGAATTCTGACTTTAGAAAATTTGGCAAAGTGAACCACACGATTAGCGAAAGTTACAGTTAAATATTTTAACCAGCTTTGGTTCCCAGCGGTCCCTGTAAGCGAGGTGTTGGATCTGATGCCAGACCCCTGCTTTTATGTATTTGTTTAGGTTGGATATGATATTCTGTGGGTTAGCTCTCAACTCCTGAAGATGTCCATGGAATTCTACCCCTGCAGCAGTTTGTGTCTCCAGGAGAAGAAAGTGGGCCAAACTTGTGACCAGTTTTGCTGCTGTGAGGAGCAGGCACTGTGCAGATATCTGACAACTTCAACTAGATTTTTCAAAATATAGGACTAATTATTCATAGAGTATACTTGTAAAGGCAAGGGATATTTCCTGTGTTCCAGCATTGTGTAGAAATTCTGTACAGGGTTGAAAAATATGAAATAAGCTCCCTGTGGGACCATAGCTACGTGAATATTCCAGATGCCAGGCGGCAATGTAATTATGATCTGTGTACTTTTTTTCTTACTTTCTCTTTTCAGTTTGCATTGTTAAGTGTCGGGGGGAGGGGTGAAGGGGGGAGGATTTTACAGTTCTTTTTTCTAGATTCATTAAAAACAGCTGAATAACCTGAGACTCCGTCCCCCAATTCCCTCCCTACCCCACCCAAACAGCCAGGTACTCTGCAAATAAAGACATAAGAGTCAGTGCAACTCAGAGTCTTGAACTCTGCTTGAATAAACAGGAAATCCAAAAACAGTTACACAATAAGTACTGTGACTAATGCTGAAAATTAAGAAAGGCTTCATTCTGGGAGGCAATGTGTAGGATTTTATTGATATTAGTATGGCCCCTGCTCCTCTGCAGTTTCCCCTCATTCATGAGCTGAAAAGATGCAGTCTTGCACTCACATTTCCTCCCCATCACATCCTCACCATGTTTAGATCAGGATTCATTCCACAATTTCTTCTTCTTGACATCCTTTCTGGCACCTGCAAAAATGTGAAATTCTTCCTCACCCTCTCAGCCTGACTGACCTTCTAAATTACTACTTTATTAATCTCATCTACTACTTTTTCAACCTGGTTGCAGTCCTGTATTATGGGCCTTGACTCCTCACAAGGTTTCATAATACAAAGGACACATGCATCCAAGCGTACATGGCTGATGGGCCTTTTAAAATGTTCTTTGGTCTGTAGTGTCATGTAGACCCTACTGACCAGATTAGCATTACACAATTTATTCAGAGGACTTCTAATTGGTTTTGGAGAAAATGTTGATTTATGGTGATAATGAGGGTTATGTCTGTCATTTGAAGAGAAAGGCATGAATGGGAAACTGACTTTGGAAATGATGCAGTTTACAGGTGCCTGAAAAGGTTTATTTAGAAGATGTGAGGGACAGTCTGTGTCTATGTACCAATTTTATGAGTGGCAATCCCTAAGTTATGTTCCTTAAATAGTTTTGCTTTGAAAACTTTCCAGTATGGAAAGGTACACTCCTCATAGTTTTATCTCACTCTTTCCCTGTCCACCCCTCCCAAATAAATACCAAAATGTAAAAACTGTTCTTTGTTAGTATCACTCATCAATCTTTGTCATCTGCAACCTAGAGACTTACTGACTTGAGACATTTCCAGCTGTTAAGTTTCTGAGATTTAGTTATGTAAGCCTTGTTCGCTCCACATGGACTTGGCAACTGATGTTTGTTCCACTCCCCCGATTTGGTTTATTGGGTAAATGCACTATTGTACAGACCAGGAAGTTGCTGCTGATCTATATTGAGTTTAGAGAGAAAGAGAGATTTGTATTTATGTAATGCTTTTCACAACCTCAGGATGTGCTTTACAGCCAATGAAGTACTTTGGAAATGGAATCACTATTGTAATTTAGAAAATGCTGCAGCCAATTTGCACTCAGCAAACTTTTACAAACAGCAATGTGATAATGACCAGATAATCTGTTTCTGTGATGTGGATTGAGGATAAATATTGGCCAAGGTTGAAACATATAAGATCCTGAGGGGTCTTGACAGGGTGGATGTGGAAAGGATGTTTTCTCCTTGTGGGAGAATCTAAAATTAGGTGGTCACTGTTTAAAAATAAGGGGTTGCCCATTTAAGAAATGTTTTCTTAGTCATATGTCTTTGGAATTCTCTTTCTCAAAAGGCAGTGGAAGCAGAGTCTTTGAATATTTTTAAGGCAGAGGTAGATAGATGCTTGATAAACAAGTGGGATGAAGGTCATCAGGGGCAGGTGGAAATGTGGAGTAATCAGTTCAGCCATGAGCCTATTGAATGGTAGAGCAGGTTCAAAGGGCTGAGTGGCCTACTCCTGCTCCTAGTTCATATGTAAGACACTGAGGATAACTCCCCTGCTCTTCGCCTTTTATGTCCACACAAAACAGACAGGGGTTCTGATTAACCTCTCATCTGAAAGATGGCACCTTGACAGTGCAACACTCCCTCGGTACTGCACTGGAGTGTCAGCCGAGATTTGTGTGCTCAATTTCCTGGAGTAGGACTTGACCTCACTACCTTCTGCTCAGAGGCAAGAATGCTACCAGCTGAGCCATGTCTGACACCGTAGCCATGTTTAGCCAGACTAGTTTTATCTAATGTAGGGGATGTGTGCATCGCTGCCTAGGCGAGCATTTATTGCTTATCCCGAATTGCCCTTGAGAAGGTAAGGTGAAGGTGAGCTGTCGTCTTAAACTACTGCAGTCCATGTGGGGTAGGTACACCCACAGTGCTGTTAGGAAGGGAGTTCCAGGATTTTGACCCAGCGACAGCGAAGAAATGGTGGTATAGTTCCAAGTCCTCTTGGAGGGGAACTTGCAGGTGTTGGTGCTCCCATGCATCTGCTGCCCTTGTCCTTCTAGGGGTAGAGGTCGCAGGTTTGGAAGGAGCCTTGGTGAGTTGCTGCAGTGCATCGGTGGTGGAGGTGGTGGATGGAGTGGCAATCGTGGGCTGCTTTGTCCTGGAGTGTTGTTGGAGCTGCACCCATCCAGGCAAGTGGAGAGTATTCCATCACACTCCTGACTTGTGCCTTGTAGATGGTGAACGGGCATTGGGGAGACAGGAGGCGAGTTTCTCACCGGAGAATTCCCAGCCTCTGACCTGTTCTTGTGGCCATGGCATTTATGTGGCTTGTCCAGTTCAGTTTCTGATCAGTGGTGACCCCCAGGATGTTAGTGGGAGATTCAGCGATGGTATTGCCATTGAACACCAAAGGGAGATTGTTAGATCCTCTCTTGTTTGAGATGGTCATTGCCTGGAATTGTGTGGAGTGAATGTTGCTTGCCACTTAGCCCAAGCCTAGACGTTGTCCAAATCTTGCTGCACCTGGACATGGGCTGCTTCCGTATCTGAGGAGTCGCAAATGGTGCTGAACACTGTGCAATCATCAGCGAGCATCCCCACTTCTGACCTTATGGAGGGAAGGTCATTGATGAAGCAGCTGAAGATGGTTGGGCCGAGGACACTACCCTGAGGAACTCCTGCAGTGATGTCCTGGGAGTGAGATGATTGACCTCCAACAACCACAACCATCTTCCTTTTGTGCTAGGCATGACTCCAACCAGTGGAAGTTTTCCCCGATTACCATTTGACTGCAGTTTTGCTCTGGCTCCTTGATGTCATACTCGGTCAATTGTTGCCTTGATGTCGAGGGCAGTCACTCGCGCCTCCCCTCTTGAGTTCAGCTCTTTTGTCTGTTTTGGACTAAGACTGTAATGAGGTCAGGAGCTGATTGGCCCTGGTGGAACCCAAACTGAGCGTCAGTGAGCAGGTTATTGCGAAGCAAGTGCCACTTGATGGCACTGTCGATGACCCCTTCCATCACTTTACTGATGTTGGAGAATAGACTGATGGGTTGGTAATTGGCCAGGTTGGAGTTGTCCTGCTTTTAATGCACAGGGCAGACCTGGGCAATTTTCCACATTGCCGGGTAGATGCCAGTGTTGTAGCTGTGCTGGAACAGCTTGGCTAGGGGCATGGCTAGTTCTGGAGCACAGGTCTTCAGTACTATTGCTGGAATGTTGTCTGGGCCCATAGTGATGGGGAAGGCTGCATTTGTCCTCTGTCGCACTTGATTGTTCCTCTTCTACAAATCAGCCAGGTGTTCCAGTCCCTCTTGATGGGTAGGTTGTGAGCTGTGCTGAGGCTGGGTGATGTGCGAGAATGATGGTGAGTTTGACTTTGTTCCATTCTGTCTAAAGCCTGCTGACCAGCATTGTAGACCTGAAGAGTGGCCATGAGTGTGGAATCAGCGACCACCAGATCTCTGGTACTTCACCCTGGAGAGAATCGGCCACTGTTGGGAGTGGGATAAAAATTACATTTGCATTTTCAATATTGCTCGTGTAAGCAGGAAAAGACTGAATTAAGTGTATAAATTCATTAGATTGAGTTATTGCCTCGTTTATCTGTTTGTCACTTCTCCCCTCCCCTCCATCCTCCCCGCCCACCTTCCCTAAATCTTGGATCTAATTTTTTTTGTTTGCTGTTCTTGTGTCAAATGAGATCTAATTACGCCTGAAGCATTATATGTCTGATTTATTTTAGCAGTGGCATTGATTTGAGGTGCAGTAGACTCCATCGACAGAAACGGATGAGTTTGTCGTGGTGGCATCTGTCTGACGTCAATTTTGTTTTATTGTTGGATGGTTTTGTTGGGATGCCTCTGTATTCAGCCTTCCTGTTGTGTAATACTCTAAAGAATATTGAAGACTAACTGATTCTGGCACTGAGTGTCGTGGTAGTAATCAGTTTCATTTGTGGCCTTCGACTTCACTTTCACTGATTTATACTGTGGAGCTATTTGGCTGAATTAATGTTATAATCCCAGTTGTGCATTGTGCTGTATTTAAGAGTGGGGGAGGGAATGAAAAAGTTGCAATTTTGATCCGAAAAACATTGTTTTGATAAGTAAACAGTCAATGCACTCCTGGCTGGCCTCCCACATTCTACTCTCTGTAAACGTGATGTCATCCGAAACTCTGCTGCCTGTGTCTTATCTTGCACCCAGTCCCACTCCCCCGTTAACCCTGTGCTCACTGACCTCCATTGGCTCTCGGTCAAGCAACATCTTGATTTTAAAGTTCATCCTTGTTTTAAAATCCCTCCATGGCCTTACCCACTTTATCCCTGTAATCTCTTCCAGCTCCTCAACCCTCCAAGATATCATCACTTCTCTAATTCAGGCCTCTTGTGCATCCCTGATAATCGCTCTATCATTGGTGGCCGCACCTTCAGTTGTCTCAGCCCCAAGCTCTGGAATACTCTCCGTACACCACTTTCCTCCTTTTAAGATACTCCTCAAAACCTATCTCTCTTTGACCAAGCCATTGGTCGTCTGACCTCATATCTCCTTTTGTGCCTCCGTGTGTTACTTCGTTTTATAATGCTCCTGTAAAACACCTTGGGGCGTTTTATTAGGTTAAAGCTGCTATATAAATGCAAGTTGCAGTTGTTAGATGCATTAATTCCAATGTGTGAGCTAGAGACACAAGGTTGGAGTGAGAACAGACTGCTTGCTATGCTTGAATACTTGCCTTGGAAAGTTTAGGTATATGTTTGTGTTGGACAGAAACAGCATTGGACTTGGTGTCTAAAGGCCTCCACTACTGAGTAACCCAAAGACATGCACAGTCTTAAGCTTATAGTTTAAACATGGGCACTTGGGTGGAGGACTGACATTGCCGTAGAACTGCCCCAGCAAGAGTCTGGGGTGGGAGAAAGAGGAGAATTTAAATAAAGAATTGGGGTGTCCAATTTCCAGTTGGATTTGTAGGGCCTGAAATATGGTTTATTTTGTTACTATTCCAGTTTGATTGTTGATGCAAGCAGAATTGATCAATACAACCAACTGGTGCCCTTCCCTTTTCTTTGGTTGCTTGTGATAGAAAAATCTACCACCACAGCTGAAGGTTCTCTGTGTACACAGTTGTTGTTCAACTAAATGGCCAAACAGCTGAAATAAGATGCCACAGTTTGAGGTGCTGAAAGCACAGTGCATTATAAATACAGAAACTTGCTGATTGACAGTACTGAGGAATTTTGTTGAGCTGAGCAAATCACGGAAGCCCCTTCTGAGCATTAGTGGTGGGACATTCAATATATGTAACTCTGCACTAATTTGTTGTCCATGAGGACTGCAGCACAAAAATACTCTGCTCTCCCACGGAGGACTAGTGGACAGTTAACCGTTCTAGTGTCTAATGTTGTCATTGCCAGTTTTCGCATTAGTCCACTATTGTGCACTCTAGTGCAGCACTTTGGAAATCACAGGCACACAGCCCACCCATCTCCTAAAATGCACTCTCTGTCAGCTAAGAGATCTCAAGAACACTGGTTAAGTCGAGAAGCAGCTTGCTTGGCTGAGCTTGGAATGAACAAAAAATGTTACAGGTGATGGAAATTTTAAAACAAACAAGAAAAAGCTGGAAATACTAAAGGAAGGATCTTAAGACCTAAAATATTGGCTGACTTCTGTTTCTTCTCTGCTGCCTGACTTGATGAATATTTGCAGACTTTGTTCTGATGTTTTCAGAGCTTGAAGTTAATTGTGGCTGTAATGCGACTTAAAAAAAAACTACTGTTTTTGAGGTTACAACTAACGATAAAAAGCTGATTAAAACAATACTTAAATATTGCCTGTTTCATTCTGATAACTGAAAGCCTTGCTCCTTGGGCAGCATTTTCACTGCCGTTATTTAACATATTACCAATAAGTTACATAACATTCCATTTAAGCCAATAAGCTTTAAACTGCCAATATACTTCTAGCATGCTCTTAATGCTTCCACCATTACCACCAATTTGTAACAATCAGTACTTCAGCTCAAAATGTTCTCCCCAGATACAAACCCATGTTTGGAGGGACTTATTTGCGCACTGAGTGTTGCATATGAGTGTGCTTCCATTTCTGCTTAGGTAACTCAATTTTTAGTCATATTTTTATCTTGCCATTTATAATTAAAGCTACCTAGATACAACAGTAACTTTAAATTTATATAGTCCCTTTTAATGTCTTAAGGCACTTCATAGTTTTTCATATCAAATCAGGACAGGTGACCAGTAGATTGGTGAGAGGTAGGTTTTAAGGAGTGTGTTAAAGGAGGAGAGGCAGGAGAGGGATTTAGGGAGGGAATTCCAGAGCTCGGGCTAGGCAGCTGAAGGCACGTCTGCTGATGGTGTAATGATCAAAAATCGGGGATTCTCAAGAGGCCAGCATTGGAGGAATGCAGAGATCTGAATGCTGTATGGCAGGAGGGAGAGATTTTTAAAAAAATCAAATAGTGCAGATGCTGAAAATCTGAAATAAAAACAGAAAATGGTGGAAACACTCAGCATGTCCGACAGCATCTGTGGAAAGAGAAATGGTTAATGTTTCAGGTCTATGACCATGTGTCAAAACTGGATAAGGTTAGTGATGTAACAAGCTTTAAGAAAGTACGGAAGGGGGAAGGAACGGAAAGATTAAAAGGGAAGGTTAGTGGGTTGGAAGATTTTGGTTATCGGCACACCCACCAGCGGAAACAGTTTCTCTTTTCCATCCCTCAGTTTTGAACACCTCTAGTAAATCTTTCGTTAACCTTCTGTGCTCCAAGGAGAATAATCCCAGTTTCTCTAGTCTCTCCACGTAACTGAAATTCGTCATCACTCGTATCATTCTGTTAAATCTCATCTTCACCTTCAAATCCTTGACATCCATCCGAAAATGTAGTGTCCAGAATTAGATGCTACTCCAGCTGAGGTCAAACTAGTGACACATTTTGTGTATAGTTTTGGACACTTGTTTGCTCCTACCCCATTGAGTATGTTGTATTAAATGATTTCACATGGATGTGGGGGTTTCCAGCAACTTTGTAATGTTTAACTGCTTTAAGGATGTGGCTTGTGTCTCCTTGTGAAGAAGTGGCCTAAATTGGCTCTGAGGGCAATCAGAGTTGAATTGCTGTTCGATTAAGAAGTTTGCAGATTACGAGACACATGTAAATTACTGGCTTCAGGTTGGAAACTATATCAAACAAAACGACTTATCAAAATAAAAGTCGAATTTGTTTCACTTAGTTTTGTCTCATGGAATGGAGATATTCATTATTTTAATACTTTTGCTTTGAGGTGGAAGAAAGCAGAGACTAACATTTAAAATGGAATTGATAAATATTTGTTAAGGAACTACATAAGGGAAAGGAGGAGTAGCTTCAATTTGAATCCTTCTGAATCTATTCAGTAATTTCTATGATTGTAAATGTCTGACTTATTCTTCTACATCTCAGTCAGAGTTTTTTACAGCACAGAAACAGGCCCTTCGGCCCAACGCGCCTGCACTGACCATCAAGCACCCGTCCTAATTAATCCCATTTCCCCGCACTTGGCCCGTAGCCTTGTATGTTATGGCGTTTCAAGTGTTCATCTAAATACTTGAATGTCGTGAGTTTTCCTGCCTCTACCACCTCTTCAGGCAGTGTGTTCCAGATTCAAACCACCCTCTGGGTGAAAATATTTCTCCTCAACTCCCCTCTAAACCTTCTGCCCCTTACCTTAAATCCATGGCCCCTAGTTATTGACACCGCTGCTAAGGGAAAAAGTTTCTTCCTATCTATCCTATCAATGCCCCTCATAATTTTGTACACTTCAATCAGGTCCCGCCTCAGCCTTCTCCGCTCCAAGGAAAATAACCCCAGCCAATCCAGTCTGTCTTCATAACTGAAATGTTCCAGCCCAGGCAACATCCTTGTGAATCTCCTCTGCACCCTCTCCATTGTAGTCACATCCTTCCTATAGTGTGGTGACCAGAACTGTACACAGTGCTCCAGCTGTGGCCTAACCAGCATTTTATACAGCTCCGACATAACCTCCCTGCTCTTTTATATTCTATACCTTGACTAAAAGGCAAGTATCCCGTAGGCCTTCCTAACCACCTTTTATCTACCTGTGCTGCTGCCTTCAGTAATCTTAAGGACAAGCACCCCAAGGTCCCTCTGTACTCCCTAGGGTCCTACCATCCATGGTATATTCCATTGCCTTGTTAGTCCTCCCAAAGTGCATCACCTCACACTTCAGGATTAAACTCCATTTGCCATTGCTCCGCCCATTTTACCAGCCCATCTATATCGTCCTGTAGTCTAAGGCTTGCCTCCTCACTAATTATGACGCCACCAATTTTCGTGTCATCTGCGAACTTACTGATCATACCTCCTATATTCACGTTTAAATCATTAATGTACACTACAAACAGTAAAGGTCACAGCACTGATCCCTGCAGTACCCCACTGGTCACAGGCCTCCATTCACAAAAACAACCCTCTACCATCACCCTCTGCTTCCTTCCACTAAGCCAATTTTGAATCCAGTTTGCCAAATTGCCCTGGGTCCCATGGGCTTTTGCTTTCTTAACCAATCTTCCATGCGAGACCTTATCAAAAGCCTTACTGAAGCGTTGCCCTCATCTACACATCTAGTTACCGCCTCGAAAAATTCAATCAAATTTGTTAGACATAATCTCCCCCTGACAAAGCTAAACTGACTATTCCCTGATTAATCCCTGCCTCTCCAAGTGGGGATTAATCCTGTGTCTCAGAATTTTTTCCAGTAATTTTCCTACCACTGATGTTAGACTCACAGGCCTGTATTTACCTGGTTTATCCCTGCTACCCTTGAATAATGGTACCACATTCGCTGTCCTCCAATCCTCTGGTACCTCTCCTGTAGCCAGAGAGGATCTGAAAATTTGTGTCAGAGCCCCAGCTATCTCCTCCCTTGCCTCACATAGCAGCCTGGGGTACATCTCATCCGGGCCTGGGGATTTATCCACCTTTAAGCCCCTGAATACAGCCATTACTTCGTCCTTCACAATGCTAATTTGATCAAGTATATTGCAATCCCTCTCCATACTGAACACAGATAAAAAGTAATCATTCAAAACCTCCCCAATCCACACACTGATTGATTACCTTTATGAACTCTAATGGGCCCCACCTTTTCCCTGGTTATCCTCTTGCCTCTAACATACTTGTAAAACGCCTTGGGATTTTCCTTTATCTTGTCTGTCAGTGATTTTTCATGCCCCCTCTTTGCTCTCCTAATTACTTTAAGTACTCCCCTACACTTTCTATACTGCTCCAGGGCCTCCGCTGTTTTCAGCACTCTGAATCTGCCACGCACCTTTTTTTTTTTCCTTATCCAATCCTCTATATCCCTTGACATCCAGGGTTCCCTTGTCCTGTTGGTCCTACCTTTCACCTTTACAAGAACATGCTGCACCTGAGCCCTCACAATTTCCCTTCTAAATGACACTGTTTGATGTAGACTTTCCTATAAGAAGCTGCTCCCAGTTCACTTTGGCCAGATCCTGTTTTATCATATTGAAATCTGCCTTCCCCCAATTCAGTACTCTTATTTCAGTCTCTCTCTCTCCTTTTTCATAACTACCTTAAATCTTAGAGTTATGGTCACTATCCCCGAAATGCTTTCCCACTGACACTTCTATCACTTGTCCGGCTTCATTCACTAGGATTAAGTCTAGTACAGCTCCTCCTCTTGTAGGACACTCTACGTGCTGGCTCAAAAACCTCTCCTGATTGCACTTGAAGAATTCTGCCCCCTTTAAGCTTTTTGCACTCATACTATCCCCTCTAATATAGGGGAAGTTGAAATCCTCTACTATTATTACCCTATTATTTTTGCACCTCTGAGATTTGCCTACATATCTGCTCCTCGATCTCTCCCTGACTGTTTGGAGGCCTGTAGTACACTCCCAGCCAAGTGTTATCAGCAGTGCCATCAAGCAGCACTTGCTTAGCAATAACCTGCTCAGTGCTCAGTTTGGGTTCTGCCAGGGCCACTCAGCTCCTGACCTCATTACAGCCTTGGTTCAAACATGGACAAAAGAGCTGAATTCAAGAGGTGAGGTGAGAGTGACTGCCCTTGACATCAAGGCAGCATTTGACCAAGTATGGCATCAAGGAGCCCTAGCAAAACTGAGGTCAATGGGAATCGGGGAAAATGCTCTGCTGGTTGGAGTCGTACCTAGCGCAAAGGAAGATGGTTGTGGTTGTTGGAGGCCAATCATCTGAGCTCCAGGACATCACTGCAGGAGTTCCTCAGGGTAGTGTCCTAGGCCCAACAATCTTCAGCTGCTTCATCAATGACCTTCCTTCAATCATAAGGTCAGAAGTGGGGATGTTCGCTGATTGCACAATGTTAAGCACCATTCATGACTCCTCAGATGCTGAAGCAGTCCGTGTAGAAATGCAGCAAGATCTGGACAATATCCAGGCTTGGGCTGATGAGTGGCAAGTAACATTCGTGCCACACAAGTGCCAGGCAATGACCATCTCCAACAAGAGAGAGTCTAACCATCTCCCCATGACATTCAATGGTATTACCATCGCTGAATCCCCCACTATCAACATCCTAGGGGCTACCACTGACCAAAAACTGAACTGGAGTAGCCATATAAATACCATGGCTACAAGAGCAGGTCGGAAGCTAGGAATCCTGAGGCGAGTAACTCACCACCTGACTCCCCAAAGCCTGTCCACCATCTACAAGGCACAAGTCAGGAGTGTGATGGAATACTCTCCACTTGCCTGGATGGGTGCAGTTGCAACAACACTCAAGAAGCTCGACACCATCCAGAACAAAGCAGCCCGCTTAATTGGCACACCATGCACAAAAAACATTCACTCCCTCCACCACTGACGCACAGTGGCAGCAGTGTGTACCATCTACAAGATGCAATGCACCAAGGCTCCTTCGACAGCACCTTCCAAACCTGTGACCTCTACCACCTAGATGAACAAGAGCAGCAGATGCATGGGAACACCACCACTTGCAATTTCCCCTCCAAGTCACACACCATCCTGACTTGGAACTATTTCGCCGTTCCTTCACTGTCGCTGGGTCAAAATCCTGGAACTACCTTCCTAACAGCACTGTGGGTGTACCTACCTCACATGGACTGCAGCGGTTCAAGAAGGCAGCTCACCTCCATCTTCTTGAGGGCAATTAGGGGTGGGCAATACATGCTGGCATAGCCAGTGACGCCCACATCCCATGAATGAATAAAAAAAAGTGATTGCCCCCCTTTTTGTTTTTAAGTTCTACCCATATGGCCTCATTATAGGAACCTTCTAGGATACCATCCCTCCTTACTGCAGTAATTGACTCCTTGATCAACAGTGCAATGCCGCCACCTATTTTACCCCCTCCCCTATCACGTCTGAAGATTCTATACCCTGGGATATTAGGCTGCCAGTCCTGCCCTTCCCTCAACCATTTGTCAGTGATAGCAATAATATCATATTCCCATGTGTTAATCAACGCCCTCAATTCATCTGCCTTACTAGTAAGACTCCTTGCATTAAAATAGATACAATCCAGCCTTGCATTATTTGCCTGAGCCTTAACAGGTCTACATTTACTCTGTCCTCTGGACTGACTTAGCTTCACATTTATATTTGTTTGTACAACACCCTCTACTGTGCTTCCACTCTGTACCCCATCCCCCTGCCAAATGAGTTTTAACGCCCCCCCCCCCCCCCACCTTCAGCAGCACTAGCAAACCTCCCAGCAAGGATGCTGGTCCTGTTCCAGTTTAGGTGCAACCCGTCCATTTTATACTGATCCCCCCTTTGCCAGAAATAGGCCCAGTGATCCAAGAATCTAAAGCCCTCCCTCCTGCACCATCTCCCCAACTATGCATTCATCTGCTGTAACCACCTGTTCATGTACTCACTGGCCCGTGGTACCAGAGGCAACATACGATCCTGGAATCACGTCTGCGACCACAGAAACACCTATCTGTTCCTCTAACCATAGAATCCCTTACCACTATTGCCCTTTTGTTCCTTTTTCTCCAACCCAGCACAGCAGAGTTAGCCATGAAATTCCAGTCATGACTCTCGGTGCATTTTCCAGAGGAACCCTTTCTCTCTCATCGGTACCCAGAACTGAATACCGGTTAGAAAGTGGGATGTCCTCTGGGGACTCCTGCGCTACCTGCCTTGACTTCTTTGTCTGTCCGTCAGCCACCCAGTCACCCCCACCCCACCACACTGTGCTTGCCGAGGCACCGGCTTGACTACCTCCTGAAACCTGCCATCCACATAGTCCTGCACCTCGCAGATGCGCCACAGTGACTCCAGCTGTCACTCGAGCTCCGAAACCCGAAGCTCAAGCTTCTGCAACCGGAGAAACTTTCTGCAGACATGTTTGCCAAGGTCACATGGCATGTCCACAACTTCCCACATTGCACAGGAAGTACATTCCACTTGGCCAAGCTGCCCTGCCATTACTTACTTTTTACAATGATGTGCAAGGCTGTTGTGTGAGCAATGCACAATTAAAAAATTGATAAACTTGTATTGAATTGAATTTTAAATAAACAGAATTGACTTAATGCATTCACTGCATTGAGCAGGGCTAATTTAAGTGATCTGAAAAATTAAACTGTGTCTACACTTTTTCCCATCTAAAAAGTGTGTACTATGCAATCTACTTAGAACTTCATTGTGTTAAATGATTGTATGGGCTTGGTCACTCCACAGGGAAATTTTGTGTACATCTCATCGGATTGGTTTGGATATTCTAGTTCAGCTAACCAAAAATAAATCAGAAGTAACAAATGTGGCAGGCAAAAATTGCAGTAATAGCTATAAGGTTTAGATATTTTTAACATCACATGATTTGTTTGTCATACTTTTAAGAAACATTCTTATTTTGCCTTGGAAGTGTGACAGCTGGGCTGCAGGAGGATGTTGGGGCTACCAACTACTAGGCTCTTTTAATTTCTTGAATTATTTCCCTCGCTGTGATCAGAATGTTTGAGTGCAACAGATTCTATTTTAATCTTGAAGCTAGAAACTTTCATGATGTTTTCTGTAGTATGAGCTGTTTGCTCTCTCCTGATCCAAATCCCCCCACAATTAGAGCTGATAGAAAGGTAGTATTTGAAAATCCTACACAGGCAACTATTTGTAACTTTTTCCTCCATGAGACCCAGAAAACTACAGGCTGAAGTTTCCAGAAGTTTTAAGAAAAGCCCTTTGAGAAATTTTGCATCAACTATGATTTCACTCCTGTTTTATATAGTGGGCTATGAGGCACTGTTTCCATGAACTCCTCCAAATGATCAAGGCTGTTTTAAAACATTTTTTTAATAAAGTCTCAAATTTGGTGATGAGTGGTTTTGACACAGGTCTCCAACTGCAGTCTGTTTTTTCAATTTTCCCCTGATATTCTCATTTGTATTCTTTCTTAGTATGTTGTTGCTGGCAAGGGCAGCATTTATTGCCCATTCTTGCTCCCGAGAAGGTGGTGTTGAGCTGCCACCTTTCTAGTGGTTTGATACAACTGAGTGACTTTCTGGGCCACTTCAGAGGCTAGTTAAGAGTCAACCACGTTGATGTGAGGACTGGAGTCATGTATAGGCTAGACTGGTTAAGGTTATTTCCGCATTTAAGAAAAAAACAAACTTAATTCGAATTCTGTAATGGCGGTGTTTGAGTTCACATTCTCTGGATTTAGTTTAGCCATCTAGATTATCAGTCCAGTAAAATAATCAATACAGTGCTGTAACCTTGTTTACATTTGCAGTTCCAGTAGTGAGCAGGCTTACTGGCAGAGGCCAATCTTATTCTCCTCATGGTTTTAATAGCTTAGTCGCACTCATGTCTGGGCTCAAAGTTGAAGAATGGCCACTTGGGTACCATGCTGGAAGGCACCCTGTAGGAAGTGTTCTCGCACGTTTGTGTTTACAGAAACAGAGGCATGACAATTCACCAGATGAATGAAAATGGCTTCTGAGGAATTTGGAAGCATTCGCAGTGGGAAGAACTCTGTTAAAGGCTGAAATGCATAACGTTACGCAGGTTGCCACCTCTGAGAATTAAAGCACATCCATTAACAACTTGATATAATTGCCTGAGTAAAATGCTAAGTGCGTCTGCTATACATTGGCTCAGTCATTTTAAATTCTAAATGCTCCTGAATCTGGTTTCATTCTTCTGTTATTGCTCTACCCATATTCTGGTATTGATTTTCCTGTCCTCAGTGTCAATAATGTCTTCAGAGAAGCTTCAGGTTATTAAACTTGATCTTTCACTGTGTCACTGCTGAATGTCCTTTTTTTAAACTTGTGTTTTCCCAAGTGTTCATGCAACAGATCTTTGTTTAAGGTTTTCCATGCAGCTATATCTCAGTGTAGAATGATGCTAATAACTAGTTTTAATCTAATTTGCGTGTCTATTGAAATCTGGCTTTATAGCACTTCCCTGATGGCTAAATCGATAAGTGCATTGTCAAGTGTAGAGCTGTGCTACATAGATGAAGAAGGGCCCAAGTGCATTCCCCAGTATATGCTGATTTCAGCCACTTGGCCTCAGTCAACCATACTTGAAAGAGGCAAAGTAGCCAGGGTTCCCATGTCTGAATGCTATCCATTGTTTCCTGTTGGAATGCGCATGTGTTGATTTGGGTGAGCACAGGCTTGGTTTTAATGCCCAAGGCTCAAATAACTTGACAATATTCACCGTCTGTGCTTAAGGATGAAAAATGGTTACTTATGCAATGGCCGAATAGCAACTAGCACTCTTGGAGCTGTAGCCTTGGATGTGTTAACACCATCAGGAGAAGAAAATTGGAAGGGGAAAAAACCATGTAATTTCAAATCAGAATTTTTCAGCACAACAGGAAGCCATTCAGCCATCATGGGGGTGGGGGAAGATGCTGGTGTAGTGAGGCCCAGGCTAATGCCCTGGGGGCACAGGCTCAAATCCCACCACAGCAGCTGGTGGAATTTAGATTTAATTTGAATTAATTCATGAAAATCTGGAATGGAAAGATTGTCTCAGTTATCATGCCATGAAGTTATCATCGATTTTCTCGTTAAAACCCATCTGGCTCACTAATGCCCTTTAGGGAAGAAAATCTTGTGTCCTTTCCTGGCTGGCCTACATGTGACTCCAAACCCACAGCAACGTGATTGACACTTAGCTGCCCTCTGAAATGGCCGAGCAAGCCATTAGAGAAACCTATAAAATTCTAACAGGACTTGACAGGGTAGATGTAGGAAGGATGGTGGGGGAGTCCAGAACCAGGGGTCATAGTCTAAGGATACGGGGTGAACCTTTCCGGACTGAGATGAGGAGAAATTTCTTCACCCAGAGAGTGGTGAGCCTGTGGAATTAGCTACCACAAAAAGCAGCTGAGCCAAAACATTGAATGTTTTCAAGGAAGAGTTAGATATAGCTCTTGGGTCCAAAGGGATCAAAGGGTATGGGGGCGAAAGCGGGAGCAGGCTACTGAGTTGGGTGATCAGCCATGATCATAATGAATGGCGGAGCAGGCTCGAAGGGTTGAATAGCCTACTCCTATTTTCTATGTTTCTAAGCCACTCAGTTCAAGGGCAATTAGGAATGGGCAACATCCTTGCCAGCAATGCCCACATTCCATTAAAGAATATTAAAAATAATGCCTGTCCATGCCCTGGAGAGCAATAGATTTAGTCCTCTTCCTATGCCTTTAAAAAAAAAAATTAACAAATTTCAAATTTATCCACTTCCATTTTGAAAGCACTTATGGATTTGTTTTCCACTACTGTTTCTACTAGCACATTATGTGGTCTAACACTCTTGATAAAACATTTATCTTATCTCCTTTCATTTGACAATGATCTTTGTTATGCACTCTCGTTACTGACTCACCAACCAGTGGAAATAATTTTTCCCTATACTCCATGAAAACCCATCAATTTTTAATCAGTTTCATAGATCTCTTATCCTTGTCTGTGATCATGAAAAAAGCCTCCGTTTTTCTAATTTCTCTTCGTAACTCAAGCCTCTCATTCTTGATATCCTTGTAATCTCCTGTGTGCCCTCCCAGTGCCTTTGATGTCTTTGTGCAGTGGTGTCCCCTTTATTTTTCATCAATGAACCTGCGTTTTAGTCAGGGTGACCTGCTAGATTATAGAGTCTGGTCACCCTCTAAGACATTCAAGTGGATGAGATATATCAGCTTATATGTAGACTCACTCAAACAGGCATTTTCAGTAATGGAAAAAAACTTGTGATTTAAAGGTGATGTGTACATCAGTACTTTTTCCCTTTGACAGTGCAACTTCGTGGTTTTAATTGCAGTGAAACTAGCAGCTTAAATTCTTTGGCTTAGCAAAGAAACTAGTTTTTAGCTTGGATGAATCTTGCTCCCAAAATTGACCATCTGTATCTTCTAAATAATTGAACATTAAGGAAATGGGAAACTGATCACTTTCCTAAGCTGGACTATATCTAGTTTATATTTAACTAAACAGTAACTTGGGATCAGTCTCCATATCTGAAGATCGGTGTTCTGTTCAAATTTGGAGGTGAGTGTAGGAGCTATGGTCAGATAATGAGTGGGATGAATTTAAGGGCAACATCATTTGAGGCAAAATATTTGCAACTGTTTAAGGGGCAGTTAGATGAGATGAGGTTTTTTCTGGATGTACAAGGTAGGATGGACTGAATAAACCCCTTTTTTATGTTTATCGTGGACAAGAAAGACCAGTAGACGTATACACATGCGCGCGCACTCATTACACTGTCAATCATGGCATGCTTTTTTCAAAAGTTGTGACGGGTATGGGGAAAGTGGCCTAAGTCACTGTTGCTGAATAACCACATGCCTTGTCACCAATGGCTTATCGGTGTCTTACCGGTTTCCCTGCAGAGTACCCTGTAGATAGTACAAATTAGTTATGTAGAGGAGATCAGTGTTTAGGCGAGTGGGTGAAATGCTGATCAAGTAGGCTGCTTTTATGATGAATGGTGTCGAGCTTATTTTAAGTGTTGCAGCATCACTCGTCCAGGCAAGTGGAGAGTATTCCATTGCATTCCTGACCTGAGCCTTGTAGGTGTTGGAGAGCTTTGGGGGAGTTGGTGGGTGAGCCTTTCCACCACCTACAAGTAAGGAGTATGTTTTGCAGTGTTTACCAGGGATTGAACCTTGACGAATACTGTTAATTCACTTTGGACTTTCCACTGGCTTTGCAAGATCTGAATGCCGTAGCTAGTGGCACCAGAGTCTCAGTAAAGAATCTCACTACATTACTGCTGTCACTGGCAGCCTTGACTTCAGGAGCATTGTTGCAGTGTAGATAGGGAGCAAGGTGCACTAGTGCTTCTGGACGTGGAGTACTACCTTGAGTTTTTCAGAAGGCTGCCTCCAATGGTACAGGCAACAGCCTCAAACCAGTTTTTCTGTTAAGCTTGTTCAGGTCAAGTTGTTGGGTTGACACTGGTATCAACCCATCTGAAATGTAAGTTGAAGTGGGTTAAATGTGCCAGCAGCCGACGCATACAGAGTCTGCTTGAACTGATTCTGTGCAAAGTGAATTAGCCATGTGGTAACTACTTGGTTGGAGTTTATTTCAAATCTGTCTTTGATTTCTCCCCATTTTTGATGCCTGTGGCCTATTTAAAGGATTCTGCTTAGCCCTGCTGTTGCTGCATATTGGGGAAAACATCTTGCTGGGCAGGGGACTGTTTGCATGATCTAACTGCTTAGTGGGATATCATTGCTCTGTGGCGAGAAATTGGGAGTAATGTTTTATTTCTATTTCTCTGTCAGAGCTACTTGGAATTTTTGAGTTGTCTGTTTGTCTCCAGATATACTTGCAATTGGTCAGAATGAGCCATACCATTTCCACTTAACTGATTACAAGGCAGAGGGTAGTGAAGTGTCCTTATGTCCTCTCGCAGTACTAAAAATAACTTTCTAATTTAATGGTACTGCTGGAGGTCAGTAACAGCGCAGGTCTACGTGAGGACTTGCTTTTCTTTTGGCTAAGTAAATCATGTTGATTTTATATGTGCCAACTTGGTGAACACTTTCTTCTCGCCTTCTGTCTATGCCACTCCAACTGCTCCAGGGGATTGTATATACTGCTGCACACAGGGTGGGAATTCCTGATCTTGTGACAATTTCCCACTCTCAACATTCATAGGCTTTCAGTCTGTTGTAGTAACAATAGGAGATGGCAGTCAGGATCACTGAGGAGGGGTTGTGGAGTGCTGCTGCTTTTTATTTGAGAATGTGGGTGAATGGACAATGCCCGAAAATCACTTACTGCGTGAATTATGGGCGTTTACGATCTAGGCTGATTGAATTTGCTGGTTTTTGAAGAGCTGTGAAGCTGTTTATGAATACTTCTACTGTTGTGGTTTGGAAAATGGAAAGGCAAGCTGATTTTGTTCGAAGATTTTGCACCCAGAATGCATCTTGATGATACAGGCACATGACATTGTTTTTCACAAATGTATTCCAAGTGCATCTGTGGGAAAATGAGTTTTCCAAGTTAGAATTGGGCAATAAGCCTCTGCCTTGTGTTAGCTGGCACTGTTGTGACACCAGGTTTGTCTGTCGCTAAAGCTAATGGGAGTGAATGAAGTCAGGAGTTTGGTCTTAGGGCCATTGTAAATTCCTGTCAGTGCTGTTTATCTGCTTGTCCGGGTATGATTATAGCTGTGTCATGCCCTGAACTGGAATGCCTATGGCCTTTGGTCTGTAATCCCAGAAGAGAACACAGGAAGCCCCTGAAGATAACAGGGAGCTAGAAGCTGAAATCATATGCTGATTTGGTGGTGGGGTGGGGGGAAGAGTATGGTATTCATAAATCTTTCCTACAAGTATCTGTTTGCTTTGCCTAATATAAATGATCTGACATGGATTCTAATGAAAGGTGCCATCCAAAATGTTAACTATCTCTGTGAAACTGACCGATCTGCTTTTATTTCAGCTCTCCAGCATTCAGTTTGTTTCTTTATATAACACACTGTCTGCTTGTTTAGTATCTGTTGGATAGCCAAAAGCAAGCAGAGTACTCTGGTGACCTTTGATTTTCTATTGGGCGGGGATATGTGTTGACAAAGCAGTGTTCCCAGTGTCTTGACTCTCCTGCACTCCTTCCTGTAATGATGTGATTGATATAGCTTTGCAAGCGCATTATAGCCACAGCAGCTACCATATGTTCTCTGTGACTGCTGGCCCTCTGGAGAATTCTAACAGCAGTTAAATGGAATGCATCTTCAAGGAATGTCTCTGATATTCTCATGACTATCGGAAGTGTATTGCGGTGCCTTGGGTTAATGTATGTGGTCTTTTTATTTATTTTCCTTCCCTTCCCCCAACTGATCTTTTTGCAAAATTTGCAGGATTTATGAATCATCAAAACTAAAATCCTTGTTCACGTGATAGCAAATCAGAAATATTTTTGAGGTTAAATGTACAATAGCAGCGTCTCTCAGTCTGTTGTCCCAAAAATGAATTCAATTTTCAGATGGCTCTGGGGTGTATTCTAACTGCTCACTATCTGTCTGCTGTGTGAATGCTAGCTACTTTAGTTCTAGTACTGTGCAGTATAAACCTTGAAATATCAACTGTCTTTCACTGTAGTTGGTCAAATGCAGTCCTGTATGTTTTGAATATTCTTTGTTCAAGCTTTTCAGTTGTAAGCACTGTTTCACAGAGGTTTTAATTGTCTGTTACTTTGAAGTGTCTGCTATAATTGCATTGGGTTTGCATTCCTCTGTTCAGCTCGGTTGGAAATAGAGGCCTGCTTTCGGTCGGGAAAAAGAACCCGGCCCGATCCGACCATCCCTTTACTTATGTTCCTGACATCGAACCTGCAGCGCATGCGCGAGACATCATAGTGATGTCACTCGCTCATTGCGCAGACTCAGTTTCATCCCGGACTCCCAGCTCAGGTAAATTTTTATTTTTAATACTTACCAGCAGAGCACTTACTGTGCATGACCGGCCCGACTCGACCCGACCCAAACCAGATACATGTCTGGTTCGGGTCAGGTAGCAGGCCTCTAGTTGGAAATACCTGCTGCTAACACTGGCTTCATCGTTTCTTCCTTTGCTTTTCAGAGTATTGGTTAGAGTTCCCACTTGAAGCTCCTGCTTTGTGTGACGAGACTCAAGATGTGCTCCATGTGTGTTCAGTATTAAATTACGCATTGTTTGGTATTCTGAACTCTTTGGAAAATTTCGTGGGAGCTTGGTGACTCGATTGTTTTCCAATATTATTAAAATGGAAGCTCATTCTTTTAAAATTGTTGTCCTCCCCACATTCCCAACTCTG
Organism: Heterodontus francisci; assembly: GCF_036365525.1. Lineage (NCBI taxonomy): Eukaryota > Metazoa > Chordata > Chondrichthyes > Heterodontiformes > Heterodontidae > Heterodontus > Heterodontus francisci. Next base: position 114,680,778 of record NC_090377.1, read on the forward strand.
TACCTTTCCAGGTTGTTCATAGCCACATGCTCCTGTAGAAACTGTCTGGGGTCTCCTGGCTGTGGGTATTGTCATTTTAGATTGTGAGGTGTATTCCATAGCAGCTGGAACAACAGCAAAGTAAGTGTGCATGTGTTGCCTTTGAAGTCTCCTAATTGTTTTTCCCTATGACTGGGGAAAAAATATATTGCTGATTGAGCAGCTCAGCAGGGCAGGGAACATGGCTGCTTGTGCCTGTGACAGCAGTGTTCAGATGGCGATGGTGATGCCTCTGGAGGTGGTCAAAGAATTCTGCTCTTCTGGGAACACTTTGGGCCCTCTAAAGGCAGCGGTGCCACCTTTATTCTGTGCCAGCATAGGATAAATGCAGCATAACAAGACTTCATGTGCAAATCAAGTATGGTTCCGAACTACTAAACTGTTAAAGATCCACTCAATACTGGAGGCTTGCCTACAATGGCAGCAGTACCTTTATAGAGGAAACCCTGTTAAGCACCAGGGTGCCATTCAGGATTTGAGTCTGTGGTTGCAGTAACACCCTGTAACAGCATTTCTATTCTTTCTAGTGCCCCTCTGTGCAGCTGATTCTCTTGCAGCACCATGGATTTGCTCCTGACTGCTGTCCCCTGAGATGTTAAACCCCTCATTGTTATTCAACACTGAAAACAAAGACGGCGGTTATCTTTGCTTTTAGAGTAGTGTGTGGTTTTGGAAGAGGAGAATGAGGACCTATCCTGTTTGATGTGGTTCAACCTGATCTGATTAATGGCTGTTACAGTATGGAGATTTTAAAGAAGAGAGAAGGGTGAAATAAGGTGAGATTCTTGCAGAAAGGTGCTGGAGGAATAGGAGCAGAAACCAAAGAACGATTTGATGATCTGGCCATGCCCATGTTTGAATAGGACAGGTGGCAAGTATAACCAGGCTGAGAGACATCAGTAAGGAGAAAGGTAATGCCAGCTGTGAGCCAAGTTTTTTTTTGTCAAAGACATGACTCCATTGCAATTATCCACATAAGGTCATTGATGGAAAGGATTTTTCTCATGAGTTCATGGACATAGTCAGGAAATAAGAATGGGGTGGTGATGGGTGGAGTGAGTACGATAAGGTTTTCAAAATTAGTTCCCAGCTGGCACACTGTGGAAAAGGCAGGGGGAGAAGAATTAGTTGGGGTTGTTCATAAGGAGGCAGCAACAGGCGCCTCAGTGGGCACTTTGGAGAATGCTCAGAAGCAGGCCTTGAATGAAGGCCCAGAAATGCATGGAGTGGGCAATATTAGGGGGAGGGGAAAATGAATGAAGTCAAGGTGGCTTGTAATTAGCCTCTAGGACATGCTGTGTACCCTTGCTTACAACATGCGTTATTTGTCTGATTTCCGAGACGTGTATAATTCAGAACAGATGGAACTAGGGGAAATATTTTGTATTGTTGGGTAGGCCTGATCATGGAATTATCAATTATACTTCCTGACTCTAAACTTTATGAAGTCAACATGTTTTAGCTGTTGTTTTTATTAAAGTCCTTTTTCTTTGAGACATGCAGAGGGTTTATTTGGGTTTGTTTAAACAATTGAGCAGGGCAAAACTAGGAAATATTACATGACAAAGAATGTACTGTAAGCAAAGTCTGAACTGGTGACTCTTCACATGCTTGATCAGGGACTTTGCTGTTTGTTAAAATCTAGCCTGGGGACCAAATTACTAATTAAGGCCTTGAGAAATGACTGGAGGATGCAGTTTGGGCTTTTTAAAAATTCATTCGCGGGATGTGGGCATTGGTGGCTAGGCCAGCTTTTATTGCCCATCCCTAATTGCCCTTGAGAAGGTGGTGGTGAGCTGCCTCTTGAACTGCTGCCGTCCATGTGAGGTAGGTACACCCACAGTGCTGTAGGAAGGTAGTTCCAGGATTTTGACCCAGCGACAGTGAAGGAGCGGTGATATAGTTCCAAGTCAGGATGGTGTGTGACTTGGAGGGGCACTTGCAGGTGGCGTTCACATGCATTTGCTGCCCTTGTCCTTCTAGTTGGTAGAGATCGCGGGTTTGGAAGGTGCTGTCTAAAGAGCCTTGGTGTGTTGCTGCAGTGCATCTTGTAGATGGTACACACTGCTGTCACTGTGCGTTGGTGGTGGAGGGAGTGAATGTTTGTGGCTGTGATAAATTATTTTTATTTCCCCCTCAAGACCAAATCAACAATTTAAAACTTTTAGTCTGACAGATCACAGAGGTAGAGCTGATATGCCAATGATTTGGAGAATGCAGGAAGAGGTTCAAGTGAATTACAAGGCAGTGATCCCAATTGGGATTCAGCAGGCATCTTCAGGCGGTTAAATTTGATACTGTGCTCTCCGTAGCAGGCATAAGCTATTCTCACCGTACTGTTATAAAGAAGGGGACCCCTGTCCTCTACTGGTGTCCAGGACCTGTCTTTTCCTGGGTTTCAAAAGCAGCTGTTGAGTAAACCCCAAACACAGGACTCCTTTCTATTGACCTGCCAGCAGGCCTAATAGGAGCTGCTATCATGATGAAAAAAGAGGAATAGAAAAGAGGTCATGGGTCTGTACTTGCGTGCTGTTCTCCTGGCCTTCAGCATTCATTTAAAAAGTGCTGTAGATGTTCATCTCCATGTTGAGGCTGAATTTCTGCCTGTAACCCTTTGCAACTTACCCAGAATTTTGATAGTTTTTTTTATAAAGCTGTTGCTGACTTGTAGTCTCTGCTGTTGGGTCCTGGCCAAGGAGCTCTGAATGTTGGTTTTGGGTCCTTTTGCAAAGTTATTTATGAATCCTATTGTGAGGGCAGCATAGAAATATATAGAAATACGTGGAAGCTTGAACACAGAAACAGGCCTTTTAACTCAACTGCATCCATGTTGATGTTTATCCTCTGAGCGATAGTTGAGTACATTTACCCACCTTTTTTGCATTATCCGTTCAACCCCTGTCCCCCTCCATTCATCAATCTAATCTGAAAATTTAACAGATTCTTGTCTCAGCCACTAACCTCGGAAGTAACTTCCACAACCTCTCTGCTCTGCCTGAAGAAGATTCTCCTGTCCTCTGTTATAAATCTCTTGCATTTAATACTGTGCATATGACCTCTCATTCTTGACCCCTGTACTATGGAACAGTCTGTTTTTATCTACTGTCTTCCATCCTTTTGTAACTTTAAACGCTTCTATCATATTGACTCATAATTTGTATTCCTAATTTTGCTAGTTTCTGCAGATTTGGATCCTACTTCCTCTAGGCCTATGTCCAAATTATTAAGGTACGCAGTGAACTGTAGTAGCTGCAGAACTGAACCCTCTGGGGCATTGCTAACAGCTCTGGAAAAACTGCCCTTTAACTCCTACTGTTTTCTCCCTTCTAACCAATTTTGAATGCAGTTTGCTACCCTACCTCAAATTCCATTTCATTTGATCTTCACTAATCTTGTCAAGGGCTTTTCTGAAGTTTATGTACACTGCACCCAGTGCATATTCCCAATTTATCATGTACGTCACCTCAGAATTTGGGGAGGTCCATCGAGCACAGTCATCCCTTAACATATTACAGCAGATATTAGATTTATGTATTGATTTTATATAGAGAAGAACCACCATAATTGAGATTGCAACCCGTAAATATGCATATGCTTGGGTGGGGGGGCGGAAAGCTCTTGGTATGTAAATTAATTACGGACATGCAACCTGCTTTTTTGGGGTGTGGCAGAAGGCTGTGCAATCTCAAATACTCTTGACCTGTGTTTTCCTTTTTGTCTTTTATTTGAGGTGAGACTTTGACTTTTTGACAAGTTCACTCTCAAAAGGAAGAATGTGGGGAGAAGGCAGCCCAGTGACACTAGGTGAATTGCTACTTCAGAGAGCCAGCACAGATGCAATGGACTGAATGGTCGGCTCCTTGTTGTAACCATTCCATGATTCACTTGCAGGTATCCCAGCTGAGCCCAATCTGTCCATATCCAACTGTCATGGTCTTGTAGTTTTTTTCCGGGAAAATGCGGTTTGCCTTTGAGGCTTGCAAAGGATCAGTATTGCTTTAAGAACCAGCACGCCTCAGGAGTTATAGGAAGGTGCATTTTCGTTGCCTTAGAAACAGCCAATTGGAGACTGCGATTCAAAGGGTGCATTCTCGTTACCATAGGTACAGCCACTGGGAGTAAGTATTAAGCAATATATTTGTTACAATTCAATTTTGAACTGGCTTTTTAGTTGAAGACAGTTTGTTCTAATAGAACGCAGACACAGACCTCACACAGACAGACAGCTGTGGTGACAGCACCTGGAAAAAGAGCTCTCTACCATTTAAACTGAAGGAAGGGAATTTTAGTCTGTATTATCTCAATTCTAAAAAAAAAAGTCAAGCCAAAACACACATCTCTGGTAATTTAAACTGAAGGGGAGGAAGTTAGACTGTGAGAATCTTTTATCCCTCAAAAACTCTAAAGTCAGATTGATTTCTATTCAAAGTGTTTGCAAGTTGTTAATTGTTGAAATTCGCTGGAGAAGGAAAGCATCACCTACTGTTGTAGTTAAACTACGGACTGTTCTACTGTGGAAGAACCTTTTTTCTGCATCAGACGGCTGTGAGGACTTCAAGCAGCATTAACTGTAAATTTGCAAGGTCTTTAATTTTTTTATGTTTTAAATGTTGTTTATATCTTTATAGTGTTTAAGAATTTAGTTCTTCTAATTGAACAGTTAATTTGTTGATTTAAAGACACCTGGTTTGGTTAGCATCATTTGGGGGTTAATAGATGGTACAATTTGGCTGGGTCTTTAATTTGGAAAGTTTAAATGATATGTTAGGCAATCTGTGGAGTGATGGGATTGAATTATTAGTGCGGTTCTCCCACCACAGTCAGAATTGTATATTTTTTGGTTGGGGGCTTTGACTGGGGCAGTCTGTCGTAACACCAGCCAACATTTTAAGATAGAGCAGCACAGGATTTTGGTTAAGTGGAAACCTGGCTAATTTTTAAAAAATTACTCACCCTCACCTTCCTTTTTGCAGCCTAGAGATATTGAGTTGAAATCTAGATCCCATATCACTCTCAGCTGGGGCTGAATATGAATTTGTCCTAGTCTGCATGGCTCACTATCAGAGTGTTGTATTTAACACGGCCATTGTCAGGAATTTCCTTTCTAGTGCTGCCAAGGATTTTCATGATCCCAATTTCTCACAGACACCAAATGGTAAGGTTAATATTTGCAAGTTGTGGTGAACTCCACAGGTGATGAGAGGTGAAAGTTTGGTTTTGGTCTGCTGCTTGATGCTTGGAATGTGATGCAGATTTTATTAAAGGAAAACAGGAAGTGTTGCAAAATCAGAGCAAGTCTGTCAGTATGCAAAGAGACAAAAAACAGCTGACCACTCTCTCTCTCATGCTGCCAGCCCTGCACTATATTTGCAGTATTTCTGTTCTTAAAATGAATATATGCAATATGTGAGCCATTATCATGTACATCAGATATCACTATTTGGTTCTCTTGGAAATATTTGAATAATCATGCAGTGGATATTGCTCCAACCTTTTTTTGTTTTCATTTTAGATTTAATTGTTTTTGTTTATTTCCTGCCTGCTCTAACCAAACAAAAGTTTTCCTTTGGGTTGACTGATTTGCTTTTTCATTACTTTTTTAAAATCACCATAAATATTTCTATTCTTTGTGATGGACATTGCTTAGGAAACGGGTTGGATGTTTTCGGAGTATAAAGGGGAAGGTAGGATATTTATTTAAAAAAAAGTTATTTTGAGAACGTGGAATGCATTTGGCTCTTGAAGTTGTCAATTGTAGCATTTAAGGGGGTGTTAAATAAACAGAAGAAAATGTTCAACGTTCTGGGGCATGAGTGGGGATTGGGATCAGCTGTAATGTGGAGTTGGCACTGGAAAAATGCTTTTGTTCTAAACTGAAATGCGTTCCCCCGGTTATGACCAGATATGTTAGAATTACATGCTAGATTTACACAGGTCATTAGTGCTGGTGTATGGGTGGCTTTTTTTTTTTTGGAGACATCAAATGATGTAAGTAAGCTGCCTTCTTTTGCTGGGAGGGAGGCAAGGGGTATGAGGAGAAATTTGCTATAATGACTAACTAGCATGGGAAGTACAGCTGAGGAAGGCAATTTGATCTATTTTAGTTTATCCAAATAAGCTACAATGTCCCCTGATTGCAGCAACCAGTTATTTGCATGATTCCAGGATTTGCACCTCCATTATATGAAAGTCCATTCCATTTGGTGGTCATCCTGAGTGAAGAACTTCTGATATCGGTCCTAAATTTGCACTTTATAAGTTTGGATGTGTCCCCTTGCCCCACGTTCTTTGTTTAGCTTAATTTTCTGACAACTTTTCCATTCCGTTACTTCCATAAGACCACCTCTTGGATACTTTCTTTCAAAGTGAAAAGCCCAAGTTTCTCCCATCTCCTCAAAATGAACTACAAAACTCGGATCCTTGTAGTCCTTAAGCTTCCAATACTTGAAGGTTTTCTTACTTGGCAGATGACTGGTGCTGGGCACAGTAACATGAGGCAATTTGTTCACCAGTTCCTCTGACTCTTAATGCTTTAGATATATGATGCAACATTCCATTGATCTTGTAGACTGCTGTTCTGTTTTGGGCATGTTGAGCATAGAATCTAAGATTCCTACGTACAGGTATTGTACATTTGATCTGTGTGAGTGCAGGATATATTTAAACAACTTTTACACAATGTGCTGAACTTTATTAACTGGTCTTTTTGACTGAGTTGGAGAGGGGGAAATATTAGCTAGAATTCCCCTGAAAGCTATCCAATGTCACTTACTAGAAAGTGTGCATGCGCTCTGCTATGCTGACCCCACTGTCGATTCGCTTGATGGTCACTGTTTAGGCTCCCATATGAGGAATGGCCACTCGAGTGATGTACAAGAGGGTATCACTGTGCCAGAGCATCAACAACTTCAGGAGAGAAGAAAATTGTAGGAGAAAAGAAATTTCAAAAACGCTTTTGTCTGCCAAACCCAAGTTACACATGCTTAGAACTGGTTTTCTTGCCATACAGTATCAGTGGAAGAATTCCTTTGTAATGTTGGTACCTGGATCTTCACCGCCTCCGCTACAGGTTGGTTTTATCCTTCCATCTACGAAAGATGGACACGCAGCAAACAATCCATTTAAGTGGGGTGTTTTCTCTTGGGTGTACCTTTGCGAATGGCTGTGAAGGCTTAAGAGGCAAGTTCTGCCATGAGTGTTGCACGTGAAGCTGCCAAGTGACAGAGTTGTTGACATCAGCATTTGTTGCCAAGCTGCTGTAACAGCTGGTCGTACACGCCAGTCCACAGGATGTGTTGCCATTTCCCTCTTTTGCTAGCTAGTGACTCCCAGGTGCGATAGTCAACATTTAGTGCCTTCATGTTACACTGGCAAGCATTCTTGAAGCGGAGCTTTGGGTGCCCCACTGGTTGTCTGGCCCCGGCTACCTCACCATACAGAAGGTCCTTGGGTACGTGACTGTCTTCCATCCTGCAGACATGCCCGATCCACCGAAGCCGCCTCTGTTTGATTAATGCCAACATGCTTGGAAGCTCTGCTTTTCAGAGAACTGCCGCATTTGTGATCTTGTCCTGCCAGGATATACCCATTATGCACCGCAGACAGTGACGATGGAAATTATTGAGCTGCTTTTCCTGGTACCTGTAAGTTGCCCATGTTTCATAGCCATACAGCAAGGTGCTGAGAACACGGACCTTATAAACCATCAGCTTGGTCCTAAGGATCAGCTTGGTGTTATCCCATGTGTGTTTCGCGAGTCAGCTAAAGATGGTAGCTGCCTTCCCTATGTGTGTATTGAGCTCTGCATCAAGGGACAGATTGTCATTGTGGATCCAAGGTAGCAAAATTTGCTAACCACTTCCAGTGTTTAATGTGATCAGGGGTGGAGATGCAACACCTTGTCCCATGACCATGGTTTCCTTGATACTTATAGTCAAGGAGAACAAGTTACAGGCATGGGAGAGACAGTCCATGAGTCTTTGTAGCTGAGTTTCTGTGTGAGTGACTAGTTCAGCATCAGGGTAGAGGAGTTCTCTGATCAACTAGTGTACGCAAGACAGCCCTGATTGACCGTGAGCTACATCCATTATAACCTAGTGCCAATGCATCAGTAGTCGCTAAAAAAATATAATTCAATATTATGGTTGTGCTAAAACATTTAATGCCATTGTCACAATGTGTCAGTCATTCATTTCACTCTCTGGTTTGAAAGAATGTGCCCACTGGTGTCTGTTCGTAGCAACCAACAGCACAGAAAATTCTACCCCGTTGCAGCCCAGTTGGTATCTGTGCCAGTTGATCATGTAATATTGCATGTGGGACCACTTCTGTCAATTGAGATTTGTTTTGATAATATGTATGCATACAAAGGCAACGAGTCAGACTGCCTGGGTCATTGGAATGTGCTTTGCTACGATGCTGGTGTTCCTGAGCTACAACTTGCTGGAAGGTTTTGTTTTTTTCTTGTCACTGGACCAGGATCAACAGTAATGGTTTTTTAAAAATTAAAGAGTAAAGCTGTTAATGATTTTACAACAAAGTTCTCCCCACCTCCACACAGTGAGCACTTTGCTATGGTAACTAATCTTCATTGGTGAATTTACAAAGCTACCAAGCTCATTCATAAGACTTCTTGTTTTTCTGTTTCTAATTTGGATGCTTTGTGAAACTGATTTTAGCTCAGCACTGAGTGAGCACTGCAGTGTCGAAGATGCGATCCTTTGAATGAGCTGTTAAACTAATTTTGCTGGTTCTGTTCCTGCAGCACTAATCAAAGGAAAGTAAATTTTTCTAATGGTGGCTCAGCTGTACAGGAAGGGGGGTAAAAGAGTGTGAGAGCTATCGTGATAGGGGATTCTATCGTAAGGGGTACAGATAGGCGTTCCTGTGGCCGCAAATGTGACTCCAGGATGTTATGCTGCCTCCCTGGTGCTAGGGTCAAGGACGTCATGGAGCGGATGCAGGACATTCTGAAGGGGGAGGGTGAACAGTCAAAAGTCGTGGTTCACATTGGTACCAACGACATAGGTAGAAAGAGGGATGAGCTTCTGCAACAAGAATTTAGGGAGCTAGGTAGCAGATTAAAAAGCAGGACCTCAAAGGTTGTAACCTCTGGATGACTCCCGGTGCCACAGGCTAGTGAGTATAGGAATAGGAGGCTAGAGCAGATGAATGCGTGGCTGAAAAGATGGTGCAGGAGGGAGGGCTTTAGTTTCCTGGATCTCTGGGTAAGGTGGGACCTGTACAAGTCGGACAGGTTGCACCTGAACTGGAATGGGACCAACATCCTTGCAGGCAGGTTTGCTAGTGCCGTTGTGGAGTGGTGGGAGGGGGAGGTTTAAACTAATTTTGGCAGGGGGATGGGATACAGAGTGGAGGTACAGTAGGGGGTGATGCACAGCCAAATTTAGAAGAGAAACTAAGTCAGTCTGGAAGACAGAGTAAATATAGACCTGTTAAGGCACAAGCAAATAATGCAAGGCTGGATTGCATCTATTTTAATGCAAGGAGTCTTGCAAGTAAGGCAGATGAATTGAGGGCATTGATTAACACATGGGAATATGATATTGCTATCAGAGACATGGTTGAGGGAAGGGCAGGGCTGGCAGCTCAGTATTCCAGGGAATAGAATCTTTAGGCATGACGGGATGGTTTGGGGGGGCAGGGCGGTGGGGGTTGTAAAAGAGGAGGTGGCATTGCACTATTGATCAAGCAGTCAATTACTGCTGTAGGGAGGGATGATATCTTGGAAGGTTCCTCAAATGAGGCCATATGGGTAGAACTTAAACAAAAAAGGGGCAATCACTTTGGGAGTGTACTATCGACCTCAAAACAGATGGAGAGATAGAGGAGCAGATATGTAGGCAAATCTGAGGTGTAAAAATAATAGGGTAATAATAGTAGGGGGTTTCAACTTCCCAATGTTAACTGGGATAGTCTTAGTGCAAAAGGCTTAAATGGGGCAGAATTCTTCAAGTGCATCCAGGAGAACATTTTGAGCCAGCATGCAGAAAGTCCTAGAAGAGAAGGGGCGGTACTGGACCTTATCTTGGGGAATGAAGCTGGGCAAGTGATAGAAGTGTCAGTGGGAGAGCATTTAGGGGATAGTGATCATAACTCTAAGGTTTAAGGTAGTTATGGAAAAGGACAAAGATGGACCGGAAATAAAGGTACTGAATTGGGGGAAGACCGATTTCAATACGATAAAACAGGATCTGGCCAGAGTAGACTGGGAGCAGCTCCTTGTAGGAAAGTCTACATCAGACCAGTAGAAGTCATTCAAAAAGGGAATAGTGAGAGTTCAGGGCCAATATGTTCCCGTAAAGGTGAAGGGTAGGACCAACAAGTCCAGGGAACCCTGGATGTCAAGGGATATGGAGGATTGGATAAGGAAAAGGAGGCTTCTGGCAGATTCAGAGTGCTGAAAACAGCAGAGGCCCTAGAGAAGTATAGAAAGTGTAGCGGGGGGTGCTTAAAGTAATTAGGAGAGCGAAGAGGGGGCATGAAAAAACACTGGTGGGCAAGATAAAGGAAAATCCCAAGGTGTTTTGTAAGTATATTAAGGGTAAGAGGATAACCAGGGAAAAAGTAGGGCCCATTGGGGACCAAAGCGGTCATCAGTGTGTGGAGCCAGAGGATGCAGATGAGGTTTTAAATGATCACTTTTAATCTGTGTTCACTATGGAGAAGGACGATGTAGGTGTAGAGATCAGGGAGGGGGTTTGTGATGTACTTGAACAAATTAGCATTGAAAGGGAGGAGGTTTTAGCAGCTTAAAAGTGGACAAATTCCCAGGCCCAAATGAGATGCTTTGTGAGGCAAGGGAGGAGATTGAAGGGACTCTGACACAAATTTTCAAATCCCCTCGCCACAGGAGAGGTGCCAGAAGACTGGAGGAAGCGAATGTGGTACCATTATTCAAGAAGGGTAGCAGGGATAAACCAGGTAATTACAGGCCAGTGAGTGTAACATCAGTGGTAGGGAAACTGTTGGAAAATATTCTGAGGGACAGGATTAATCTCCATTTGGAGAGGGAGGGATTAATCAAGGATCGTCAGCATGGCTTTGTCAGGGGGAGATCATGTCTAACAAATTTGATTGAATTTTTCAAGGAGGTGACTAGATGTGTAGATGAGGGTAAAGCAGTTGATGTAGTCTATATGGACTTCAGTAAGGCTTTTGATAAGGTCCCACATGGGAGATTGGTTCAGAAGGTAAGAGCCCATGCGATCCAGGGCAATTTGGCAAATTGGATCCAAAATTCACTTAGTGGCAGGAGGCAGAGGATGATGGTCTAGAGCTGTTTTTGCGATTGGAAGCCTGTGACCAGTGGTATACCGCAGGGATTGGTGCTGGTACCTTTGCTGTTTTGTAGTGTACGTTAATGATTTAGACATTAATATAGGAGGTATGATCAGTAAGTTCGCAGATGACACGAAAATTGGTGGTGTTGTAAATAGTGAGGGGGAAAGCCACAAATTACAGGATGATATAGATGGACTGGTAAGATGGGCAGAGCAGTGGCAAATGGAATTTAATCCAGAGAAGTGTGAGGTGATGCCTTTTGGGAGGACAAACAAGCCAAGGGACTATACCATGGATGGTAGGACCCGAGGAGGTTCAGAGGGACCTTGGTGCACTGAAGGCAGCAGCACAAGTCGATAAGGAAGGCATATGGGATACTTGCCTTTATTAGCTGAGGCATAGAATATAAGAGCAGGGAGGTTATGATGGAGTGTATAACACGCTAGTTAGGCCACAGCTGGAGTACTGTGTACAGTTCTGGTCACTACACTATAGGAAGGATGTGATTGCACTGGAGAGGGTGCAGAGGAGATTCACCAGGATGTTGCCTGGACTGGAGCATTTCAGCTGTGAAGAGAGACTGAAAAGGCTAGGGTTGTTTTCCTTAGAGCAGGGAAGGCTGAGGGGGGACCTGATTGAGGTATACAAAATTATGAGGGGCATTGTTAGGTTAGATAGGAAGAAACTTTTTCCCTTAGTGCTGTCAATAACCAGGGGGTATAGATCTATGGTAAGGAGCAGGAGGTTTAGAGGGGATTTGAGGAAACATTTTTTTCACCCAGAGGGTGGTTTGAATCTGGAACACTGCCTGAATGGATGGTAGAGGCAGGAACCTCAACATTTAAGAAATATTTAGATGAGCACTTGAGACGCCATAACATACAAGGCTACGGGCCAAGTGCTGGAAAATGAGATTAGAACAGAATGGTGCTTGATGGCCGGCATGGACGCTATGGGCCGAAGGGCCTGTTTCTGTACTGTATAACTGACTCTAGACTCCAAGCTGCATTATCAAAACCAAAACAAGCTGAACATGTGGTCAGCTCATTGCAGCTTGTGGGATTTTGTTATGTGTAATATGGATTTTGCATTCACCTATATAGCTATATTCATATTTGAAAATAATGTGTTGCTTATTATAGCATCTTGAATGCCGCTCAATATGCTGCAGTTTCTTAGTCCTTCAAACTCTTTCCCCCTCCCCATTTCCCAACTCCCCCTGCCCAATATCTTTCTTGCTTACTATTTTACCCTCATTAGGCAGCAGCTTGTGGTTTCAAGGGGACTAAGTTGGAAAGAAGAGCCCTGTCTTTTCTCTAGGATCATTCTTGTGTACTCCAGCTTTTTTCCCCCATTTATTTTGAGTGCCATGTTCTATTCATTCATAATGGGACTGGCACTAAGTTACAAGCCAGCACATGTCCAGACCTGGTCAGCATCCAGGCTTGGGCCGATACGTGGCAAGTAACATTCGTGCCACACAATGACCAGAGAGAATGTAACCATCTCCCCTTGATGTTCAATGGTATTACCATTGCTAAATCCCCCCACCATCCACAGCCTGTGGGTTACCATTTGACCAGAGACTGAACTGGACAAGCAGCTTGAATACTGGGCCTACAAGAACAGGTCAGAGGCTGGGACTGGCACTAAGTTATGAGGAACTCTCCTCCTGACTCCCCAAAGCCTCCACCATCTGCAAGGCACAAGTCAGGAGTGTGATGGGATATTCTGCACTTGCCTGAATGGGTGCAGCTCCAACAACACTCAAGAAGCTCGACACCATCCAGGACGAAGCAGCCTGCTTGATTGCCACCCCATCCACCACCTTCAACATTCACTCCCTCCACTGCCAATACACAGTGGCAGCAGTGTGTACCATCTACAGATGCACTGCAGCAATTCACCCAAGGCTCCTTTGACAGACCTTTCCAAACCCATGACCTCTACCACCTAGAAGGACAAGGGCAGTAGATGCATGGGAACGCCACCACCTGCAAGTTCCCCTCCAAGCCACACACCATCCTAACTATATTGCTGTTTTTTCACTGTTGCTGGGTCAAAATCCTGGAACTCCCTAACAGCACTGTTGCTGTACCTGCACCTCAAAGACTGCAGCAGTTCAAGAAGACAGCTCACATCCACCTTCTCGAGGGCAGTTGGGGATGGGCAGTAGATGCTGGCTTAGCCAGTGACGCGCTCATTCTATGAACAAATAAAAAAAAACAATCATCTTTCAGTACTGAACTGGGAGAAAAGCTTGAATGGCTAGTGAGTATTTCATTTAAATGTCAGCTTAAAGATAAACTCTATAAACTTTTCGGTAGTGGTGTGATGGAAAGATAATAGAGATGTTGGAGCTGATGAAATAAAGTATTTGAATTAGATGCATGCACAGATACAGACTTGATTTCCTGGTTTCATTTGTCTTAATTTTTTGGCCAATCATTTTCCTCTTTTTCCAATTACCATTTCAAGCTGTGGTCAACTTATCAGTTCATCCCCTTTTTATCCCTAGTATTTTCTCCAGTCTGAATTCATCTATACCATGCCTCATCTTAGTTTTGGATTCTTTATCAGGAGGCATTTTACCTGAGCAATTTCTGTGGAGAAAACCAGATGACATTCCAAACCATTGCTATCCTGTAGTAGAACCTTTCTGCACTGAAGTGTTTGTCATTGTCTCCATGCTTGACATAAGTTGGGTATTGGCATGCCAGGGGTTTCAAAAGGTAATTGGTTTCTATAATGCAACTTCATAATTTCTGAAGCAAAGTCTGTGTTTACAAATTGAAGCTGGCAACTTTAAAACAAATGCTTTCAGGTGAGAAATCCTCCAAGATATCTGCATTCCTTTAATTCTGGCCTTTTGTGCACCCCTGATTTTAATCGCTCCACCATTGGTGGCTGCACTTTCAGTTGTCTGGGACCTAAGCTCTGGAATATCCTCCCTACGCCTCTCTGCCTTGCTTTCCTCCTTTTAAGACACTCCCTAAAACCTACTTCTTTGACCATGCTTTTGGTTATCTGACCTAATCTCTCCTTTTGTTGCTCGGTGTCATACTATGTTTTATAACGCCCCTTTAAAGTGTTATAGGATGTTTTATTTCATAAAAGCTGCTATATAAATATAAGTTGTCATTGTTGAGATTAAATTGAGGCCCTGCCTGCCCCTTCACATGAATGTACAAGATCGCACGGTGCTATTGGAAGAGCAAGAGAGATCTCCCAGTGTTCTGGCCAACATTTACCCCTCAGCCAACCGTACTGAAGCATCTGATCGCTTATCTCCTTGCTGGTTTTGGGAGCTTGCTGTGTGCAAATTGGCTGCCGTGTTTCCCTACATTACGATGGCAATTACAATTAAATAATATTTCATTGGTTGTGAAGCACTTTCGGTACAGCATGAGACTATGAAAGGCGTTAAATAAAATGAAAGTTGCTTATTTTAAATATTATTCTTGCTACCCTTGTGTAAAAACTAATGGGAGTTTGTTCATAGACTGAGTAGATGTCTGTTTTGATCATTAGGAACGTTCTGCAAGTCTTTTACTGGGGGATTGGGGAAGGTTGGAAATGGCTGTTTTTCAAATCTTTTTGAGTAACCAATGGTGGACATGCATTTCCTCTTCTGCAGGGAGTAGTCCAGATATAAGATGTCACATGGAGTGTTTCAAGGCTTGTTTGATAACCTCTTGTGGATTTGCTACTAATGGCCACTGCTATTTTAGACTTCATAATATTTTCAGTCTGGTGTACGGTAATGTTCTCAACTGATGATTATTCCTGAGGGGGTTCTGTATGGGAATAATTAGTTACTTATGTACTAGACTCCCATTATTACAATGCTCATTACATGCCACTTCCTGCGGAGCTGTTACAGATCCGCTCATATGATTATTGGAAAGATGGATAGTAGAGCATAGATAAATGAACTCCATCTTTCAGCTTCAGAGCACGGTGTGAAATGTTGTGCACCCATGTCTTCGAGCAATTTAAATTGCAATTTGCAATAGTTTATGCAACCAGGGCATAAAACTGGAGAAAAATCTCAAATGGTTCTTTCTATCTAGTAGCACTCAAAGCATTCTGGTATTTGAGTCCGATGAAGTTGCAGACAGTTTGTTAGCTTTCTGTGCTGCAGTGCTTTCCAGCCAGATTCAAAAAATTTCCAAACATAGACCAAATTATCATTTATTCTGTATTTAAAATTATAGCTTCATGATATGATTTTCCTCTGCCATTTTTATCCTCCTCTTGAAGGTGCTGGGTTCTCTTTCCACGGGCAGCCCTCTGGTGCCTTCCTCAATGAGTGAGCCAAGATGCAATTTTAGTGGGTTGTTTTAAATGTGGTGATATATTCGAGCAAGTCTCGTGTGTGCAAGTTGAAGATGTTATCGGATGGTAATTAGGAATGGCAGCATAGGAGTCAAGTCCAGGAGTGCTGCGTATCATTATAGAAAGAAAGGCTTCCATTTATATAGTGCTCTTCACGCCTTCAGGATGTCCCAAATAATTTCCAGCCAATGAGTTACTTTTGAAGCGTAGTTACTGTTGTAATGTAAGAAATGTGGTAACCGATTGCATACCGCAAGGTCCCACAAACAGCAGTGTGATGATGACTAGAAAGTCTGCTAGTGGTGTTGGTCTTGGAGGTAAATCCTGGCCAGGACACCTGGAAGAACTAAAACAAAGCAAAATACTGTGGATGCTGGAAATCTAAAATAAAAACAAGAAATGTTGGAAATACTCAGCAGGTCTGGCAACTCTGCTCCTCTCTCCACAGATGCTAACGTTTCAGATCAGTGACCCTTCTGAAGAAGCAGAGTTAATGTTTCAGGTCAGTGACCCTTCTGAAGAGGGTCACTGACCTGAAGTGTTAACTCTGCTTCTCTCTCCACAGATGCTGCCAGATCTGTTGAGTATTTCCAGCATTTCTTGTTTTTATACCTGGGAGAACTACCCTGCTGCTCTTTGAAATAGTGCCTTGGGATCTTTTAATGCCCACTTGAAAGGGGAGATGGGTCCTTGGTTTACTATTTAATCCGAAAGATGACCCCTCTGACAGTGCAACACCCCCTCAGTACTGCACTGAAACGTCCGCCTAGATTTAGTGGTCAAGTCTCTGGGATGGGGAGTGACCCCTCTGGCTTCCACTAACAGAGCACAGATTGAGGAATGAAGCTGGGGCCTTCTGGTCTGGATGGCTTGCTACTCCACTGGTACTTACTTTTGTACTGGGTCACTGGGGAGCACTGCTAAGCTCTAATCCCAGCATAAAAGTGATTGTTAAAAATGATATGATAAATAGGTCTAAATTGATTAAATTATTGGTGTGTGGTGATTAGGGAAGTAACAAGTTTGTTCCTTTTTAACTAGAAGAATATTAAATTCTTCGAAGCATAGAGTAACGTATATTTGAGGTTAGGCATTAAATGTCCTGAAGTTTAATCGTATTGCATAAAGTGTGGTGTTTATTCCCTTCAGAAAGAATAGTCCTGTGGTATTGACCCTTATAGCGTGTTGAACTTGTAATTGTAGCTTTGATTGCATTCTCTAAATTTAGGGAAATATGCCATACTGTGGCCCTGGGTGTCTTGAGTGTTTGCAGTGAGAACTTAAATGGAAATGTTAGTTTTACCTACTTTCACCGATGTCTGAGAACATAGTATTCATTTCTGCTGTTAAATATGTACATTGCTGCTTGTTACTTTTAATTCTACAACAAAAAGTTGGAGATGTGGCATAATTTTACATTGAATTGGTTAAAATACATAGCCTCTTGTTCAAGTGGATTTAAGTTTATGGCTTTTGAATATGCACCTGTATGTTCAAAATAATCTGTTCCCTATCTATATATCTTTGGTTTAAAAAAAACTATTGAGCATCTAAAGCTAAGAAGGAAGATTTCAAGTGTCTGTCTGTCATTAATTCCAGCTATAAGGAAATGGAATTGGAGAGGACATTATGATCAAATGATGTGGGTAGGAAAAGGATAGCTAATCACTTGGTAGTACAGAACTTGAGTATTGCTGAAAAAAAGACAAGCTGTCAAAGCTTTTCGTCTTGCACTCATCAGGACAGACACAAAAATGCCAAATTTCTAAGGGAGCAACTATTTATATTGCATGAGATGAGTGCTGATTTGTTGCCAAGTTGACTGAGCTGTTGCCATGGCGAATGCACCAGGGAACTATTCCCCACGCTTTTGTTTAATTCAAAAAAGGTGCATTGCCTGGACATATTCAGAGGGCAGGTCCATGTGTATGAATATATGTAGCTTCAAGCACAAGCTAGCCACATTGCAAGCCTGATGGATCTTAAATTTGGTTGTTAGTGTAATTCTTAGCACACTCGGGATTGTTCAGTAAGTGCTCTCCAATCGTGGAATTGCATCTAACGTTAGATTTTCAACTGAATTGGTTAGTTGACTTGCCAACCAAATGGTACCTTTTTCTCATACAGTGTAAATTGTTGCTCCCTTTAAAATTTGGCATTTTTGCATCTGTTCTGATAGGTGCAAGAGGAAAAGCTTTGACAGTATGTCTCTTTTCAGGATAGTTGATCTTAAAATCGTCATCTTAAAAACAGTTTCTTGTGTCACAAGATATAAGTGAAAGTATTCCTGGCTGAAGAGTTCCTCCACTTTCAGGCTGATGTAATGTACTGTGCTTGTGGGATTTGAGCTAGTACTTAGAATGGAGGAAGTTGTTTATCTCTGGGAGTTAAAGAATTTTAGGGAGCTCTGGCATGCTTTTTGAGAGTTGGCAGAAATCTGTTGGATAGTTACATTGAGCATGGAGCATACGTGCTGGATGAACCTTATGCTCTGTTTCCTGTGAGGGACCTTGAGGGTGGTAGCTTACAACAGGACGTAGTTAGATAATCGAGAGAAGTCCAAAGAGATTCTTTCTGTAAACCAGTTTAAGCACTCTACTGGTTCACCACAGGCCTTTTTTGTGATGTGTTTCAGTATGATATATTTATAGGCTGGTTTTGAATCTTGCCCCCTCTTAAAATTAGGTCAGTTTCTCTCAAGCTCTATCTGTTTGCTGTGATCACCTTTTACATTAGTGTAATATTCAGGCAAAGCCTTGTTAAGACAAAACAGTATGAAACTACAGCCACGCCAACTTGCATTTCTGTTGCATTTCTCATGCTGGAGGGTATTTTGGAGCCCTTTACAAGGATGAGCTTGGGCAATGGAGAAGGTAGGATGGGAAACTAAGGCATGGTTTAAAAACAACAGTTTTGAAAGGATAGGAACTGGCAAGACTAAGTTTAAATACTGGAGAGTAGAACAGTACAGCGCAGTACAGGCCCTTCGGCCCTCGATGTTGCGCCGACCTGTGAAACCATCTGACCTACACTATTCCATTTTCATCCATATGTAATGTCTATGTAACAAGTAATGTCTAAACAAGCATCCACTGATGGTAGGGTAATGGGTGAGAAGCCTGCTTTAAGAGTAGTGGATGGAATATGCAGGCTCTTAAGATGGGAGTTTGCAGACCCATGGTAGAGACTTGAAAATCTGTAGTAAATGTAGGTTAGTGCTGTTCTAGATTGAGTAATCTGTTAATGAAATTATAATTTGCTTGAAAAGTTTGTTTCCTGTTGCTTTACTATGTAGATCTCGATATTGCCTGTTTTGCTGCTTCCTCCAGTTGAAGCATGGAAGTGGGCTTGTTTTAGTTAGCTGGAATTATTCGGTGTACTGAATATTGCCTGTTTTCTTGTATGGCCTTACAGAAGTGATATGGTGGATCAGTCTTACTTTGTCCTTTTTTGATTTGATACATGGGGGTACACGCGAGTCCAAGTTTGAGCTGCAGGTTGAGGGCTGGCACTGGTTGCGTGACAGTCACTTGATGTATACATCTTCTGTGGAAGGCCACCCATGTATAAAATAAAAACAACTTGCACTTCATTCCAAAAATGTGCATTACCATTGTAGAAGACGTGGGCCATCATTATAAAGCTATCGACAAAGCTGCTATCCGGTAAAATTCCATCTTCGCACTGGCTCTGATTGACCTCAGCCGTTAATAAAGAGCCACAGTTTCCAGGAATTTCCTAGTCAGCACAGGCAAGGTTGGCAACAAAGCATCGCAACCATGTTCTATATCCAAGACTTGCCCTTGAACAACGGTATGGAATTTTGCCAGGAAATTAATTTCTTTTAAAAAGTCAAGGGAGGGTCCCCAAATGCCTTAATACCTGACTTTTTTTGTTTAAAAAAAAAAAAATTGAGCAAGTAACATTTCATAAAAAAAATTAATTGTTTATTTCATAATCCAACAATTTATGAAGATGACAGTAACATCCTTGCAAATCTTTATCAGCTTGTAAATTGATTTCTTGTAAGGTTGCTTTTGGTAAGCAGTTACTGAAGGTATACAGGTGGCCTTTATAGTGAAGCATGGGACCAATGTACTGTTCTGAAGATCAAAGGGAAATCCTTCCAAAAGCTTAACCAAGGTGTTGGAGATTATGGCAAATTTGACTTTGGAGTGTTAACAGAATATATGGAGGTATTTCTGTCCAGTGCAGCACATCTATTTAGTTGGAGAAATTAGAGGGAAATGAGTTTGCAGCTCTGGATATCGTGCCTGTAGTTTGCATCTGTATTTGATATAGTTGTGTTGCAAATGATTTGAAATGCAGGTGGTTTTAGTCCTTGTGTCAAGAATGGAGCTTTTAATCAGAAATTAATTAAAGTATACTTTTGTGTCTCCTGTGTTGAGTTTGCTCATCAGCTGAGGTGCTGCAGTTGGGCTGAGAGACTCTCTGCCAGCGAGGGCTCATCTGTCAGGTTTCCTGCCCCTGTTGAATCCTGCTGAAAAGTCATTTCAGGATAATGAAGCATAGGTTTCTGCTCATCCACAGGTGAATATATTGCCAACAGTGAACCTTCAACCTCACACTGAAGGGGATACACTTGGGCTGAGTACCAGGGGGCTGCTGGTGCTCGTGAAAAGTGAAGAATTGCATTTAATGAAAGTTTTTGCCTTTTTTCCTACCTAGTGATAAAATTTGTAATTTTTAGTCAGAAAAACTGAAATAGTTGAACTGTTTTTCCTTTTTGGCACTCAAGTATGATGGATACTGAAACTTGAACCCTCACTGATTTCCAACTGTCAGCTTGGCTGAGTTGAAAGTTATGGGTTCAAACCCCACTGTGGACTTGAACATAAAATCTGGTCTGTCACTCCATTACTGTACCAATGAATGATTCCATTGGTCAAATCTTTTATCCAAAAGAGATCATCTATAACAAAGGTCACTCTGCCTGCTTGGATGGATGTAAATGATGCCATGGCACTGTTCCAAAAAGGTACTGCCTCAGTCTCTTGTCCAACATTCTTTCCTCGACCAACAGCACCAGAATCTGATCGTTCATTCATTTACTGCTTGCGGGCCCTTTCTGTGAACCAATTGGAAACCACAGCTGCATATGTAACAGTGACTACACTGCAAAAGTAATTAAGTGCCGATAAAATAGCTCGACATCTGGAGTATGATCATCATAAATCAATGCAAAATAAAGTTTCCCTTCCTTCAACTCGAGGATGGCTTGGAAGATTAAATGTGTTAATGATGGGAGGGATGAAAAAGGGTAGAAAATTGGCCAAATAAAATCCAGGTGCGAATGCAACTTGAGAGAAGCCTTTCAATGAAAGCTGATTTTGAACAGTAATCAATTGAGGTTTCTCTGACCTTGGAAGCATTCCTGTAACTTGAGTGTAATGTCATGATCATTGATTCCTGTTCTAAGTGGCTTGGTGAGTGCTGATCAAGTACAGCTGATTTTAAGTGAAACGTGTATTTTTCTCATCTACCACTTGCAGCAGATGTTTCATGCCCGAGACTATATGTACAGACCACTTCACTTCAGAAGGGATAGTGGCATGAAATTTACCTCTTGTGTTGGTCTGATTTTTTTTAATGGATTGATTTGTTTATCAAATAGAGGTCAGATGTATTAGTCCTATTCACCTATACACCAAAGTATTGCTGTCGTTCTGCAGAACAGCCTTGATTCTTGGATCGGAAGGAAATATGAATGTAATAGAGAATCAAGCAGTATAGATAAAGTATTGAAAAAGGTAATGGGGGGGAAAAAGTATTAGACAAGATTAGTGGATACCATAAAAGAGAATATTATCGCCTTTTATAAATATACTTCAGATTGAATTCCCATTTGCCACTGTTTCACCCACCTGACACGTCCATTGATACCTCCTTGGAGTCTAGAGCTTTATTCCTCATCAACCACACAGTCAATTTTTGTACAGTCTGCAAACTTCTTAATCATATCCCCCTACATTCAAGTCCAAATCATGGATATACACTGCAAAAAGCAAGGGACCTAGTACTGAACCCTATGGAACCCTATTGGAAACGGCCTTCCAGTCACAAAAACATCCATCGACCATTATCCTTTGCTTCCTGCCTCTGAGCCAATTTTTGATCCAACATGCTGCTTTGCCTTGAATCCCATGGGCTTTTACTTTGGTGACCAGTCTGCCATGTGGAACAGTGGCAGCGGCAATACAAAATTGGCTAAGGAACAGAAAGCAGAGCAGTGGTGCACAGAGGTTGTTTAGACTAATGGGAAGTATACAGTGGTGACCCCCATGGGATGGTA
Organism: Heterodontus francisci; assembly: GCF_036365525.1. NCBI lineage: Eukaryota > Metazoa > Chordata > Chondrichthyes > Heterodontiformes > Heterodontidae > Heterodontus > Heterodontus francisci. Next base: position 114,702,772 of record NC_090377.1, read on the forward strand.
TTAGGACCACTGCTGTTTTTGTACACTAATGACCTGGAGCTGGATATGCAGAGCAAAATTTCAAAGCTTGCAGATGACTCAAAATCCAAAAATGTAGTAAACACTGAGGAGACTTCATGAGGGCATCGACTGATTGATGAAATGGGCAGAGACTTGGGTCAGATTAAATTTAACGTAAGTGTTGTGTTGCATTTTGGCATAGATTACAAAAGCTAGGAAATTCTGGTAAACCTTTATAGAAACATCGAAAATAGGAGCAGGTGTAGGCCATTCGGCCCTTTGTGCCTGCACTGCCATTCAATACGATCATGGCTGATCATTCAAACTCAGTACCCTGTTCCCGCTTTCTCCCCGTATCCCTTGATCCCTTTAGTCCTAAGAACTATATCTCTCTCTTGAATATGTTTATAATGATTTGGCCTCAACTGCTTTCTGTGGTAGAGAATTCCACAGGTTCACTACTCTCTGGGTGAAGAAATTCCTCCTCATCTCAGTCTTAAATGGCTTACCCCTTATCCTTAGACTGTAACCTCTGGTCCTGGACTGCCCTGCAATCGGGAACATCCTCCTTGCATCTAGTCTGTCCAGTCCTGTTAGAATTTTGTAGGTTTTTATGCGATCCCCTCTCGTTCTTCTGAACTCTAGTGAATACAAGCCTAATCGACCCAATCTCTCTTCAAACGTCAGTCCTGCCATCCTAGGAATCAGTCTGGTGAACCTTCGCTGCACTCCCTCAATAGCAAGAACATCCTTCACATAGAGACCAAAACTGCACACACTATTCCAGATGTGGTTTCATCAAGGCCCCGCACAATTGCAGAAAGACATCCCTGCTCCTGCACTTGAATCCTGTCACTCTGAAGGCCAACATACCATCTGCCCTCCCAACTGCCTGCTGCACCTGCATGCTCACCTTCAGTGACTGGTGCACAAGGACTCCTGGGTATAAATCGTCATTGGTTAGGTTTTAGCTGGAGTAATGCCTTCAATTCAAGGCACCATAATTTAGGAAGGATGTTAACACCTTGAAGAGGGTGCAGAGGAGATTTGTTAGCATAATACCAGGACTGAGGGACTTCAGTTATGTGGGGAGACTGGAGAAGCTGGGATCTTTCTCCTTTTTTGTTTTTACTTTAGACCAGCGATCGTTGAGAGAAGATTTAATAGAGGTTTTCAAAATTCTGAAGAGTTTTGATAAAGTAAATCAAATAAAACTCTTTCCAGTGGCAAGAGGGTTGGTGGCAAGAGGGTTGGTAACCAGAGGGCACAGATTTAAGTTAATTGTCAAAAGAACCAGAGGAGAAATATTTTTTACACAAGTTGTGATCTAGAATGCAGTGCCTAAAAGGAGGCTGGAAGTAGTTTCAACAGGAACATTCAAAAGGAAATTGGATAAATACTTGAAAAGGAAAGATTTGCAGCGCTATGGAGAAAGGAGGGTAATGTGTGTAATTGGATAGTTCTTTCTGAGAGCTGGCACAGGCACGATGGGCCAAGTGATTCTATGGAATATTGTGATCTATTTGTTATTACTTTCTTCATTTGCTGTTTGTGAGATTGTGCTATTTGTAAGTTGACTGCCGATATAACAAGTGACTGCACTTCAGAAGTGATTCATTGGTTGTGAGGAGCTTTGGGATGTTTCTGAACGTTATGTAACTACAAATTCCTTTGTTTCTCAATGGGCCAAATGGCCTCCTCTGAGCCCTAATGATTGAGATCCTCCCTGATGACTCATGCATGCTCTGGGTTCCAGCTAGTAAACAGTGCCCCTGAATTTCTTTCACCATGTGCTGATTAAGTTGCAATCTGGAGGAGTAAGTGGGTTGAATTTGCTCATGAGTATGCAGATCCTAGTTCACAGTCAGTCAGAGCCAGTAATTCTAACGGTTTGCCTCTAAAGGGACATGAATGCATTGGAATAGATTTCAGCAGGAAACCACAGAGGGAGACTGCTGATGAACTGAAGGGTGCCATCTTCAGAAAAAATAGTGAGGGAAGGTCTGGTTCAACCTTTTTGGAAGGCTTAAAATAGGTAAAAGTAGAAACTCTAACCTTTTAAAATGGAAATGGTTGGATAGGAAGGCAGGTTTCAAAACAACAACAAATAAGTTCAACAATATATTGCACAGGATTTCAATATCTTGAGATACGTTGCAACCTAATGCAGTGAGCGCAAGACTCGTTAAGCTTTGAAAATTGAATGGAACAATTTCCACCCTTTGTCCAGAGGGCTAAGAACCTGTGATTTGGGCAACAGCATGGTTGTAGTTGTGTAAGCTGTGCACGTGCTTGACTACCAACTGGGAAGTCGAAACTCCGGGTCACATGAAACTGCACCTAATCTCACTTGGATTCAGGGAGTTTTGTTTACTCCAAACTCGGTCTCTGGATTCAACCAGGAGTTCCAGATCAATGTGAGTGAACTACACACTGGCTAGAGACTGACTGTAGATATCCTGTGGCACAGACTGACTGACTTAGCTCTTTCTATGGTTTCTCCAAGCATATAGAATTGTTACTGTAGCCAAATAATAGATTTTAAAAATAGATCAGATGATTGGATTGTATAATTGACAAGTGGAATTCTTGCTATTTTAGAATGAGATCCAATGATAAAAGTACTTTGAATAGTTTTGGCAAAGAGGAATGAATGGAAGTGGGTGTTTCATGCTGAATGGCCTATGGGTATCATTCTAGGAATGGAAAACGAACATTTCAACATTTTGTTGGCATGTTTAGGGATGTAATGCTTGTTTTTGGATTTCAGTGTGATATCTCCCTTCCTTCCTTCCTTCCTTCCTTGTGTTTGCACCTTTGCCTATTTCGGCAGTTTGGGCCCTAACTCCATTCTGATCTGTGACTGGTCGTTCAAGCTGAGCCTAATGATGTGCAACATGGGGTTCTGTTTAATACTGAACTAGGCTTCAAATCCCCCACAAATTTAAAAGCAAAATACTGCGGATGCTGGAAATCTGAAATACAAACCAGAAATTCTGGAACCACTCAGCAGGTCTGGCAGCATCTGTGGAAATAGAAGCAGAGTTAACGTTTCGGGTCAGTTCCGAAGAAGGGCCACTGACCCGAAATGTTAACTCTGCTTCTCTTTCCACAGATGCTGCCAGACCTGCTGAGTGGTTCCAGCATTTCTTGTTTTAATTTCAGATTTCCAGCATCCTGGCTCCCACCATTTCTGCAACATCACTTGCCTCTGCTCCTATATCACCACCACTTTCACTGAAACCCTTAAACTTGACAGTTGTCAATTTTAACCTTGATTTGCTGCAGTGCTTTCAACAAAAAGAACTACATTTGTGTAGTGCCTTTGGCATAATTCCTTTAGCCCCCTGTTCCCCAAGTTAATTTGTCTGAGTAAAAGCAGTGATCGTTCAGTGGAACTTGATTTGACAGGAAGACTGACTTCCATTTATATGGCATCTCAGGCCATCCTAAAGCTTTACAGTCAAAGAAGTACTTTTGAAGTGCAGTCAATGTTGTAATGTAGGAAATGTGGCAGGCAATTTGTGTGTAGCAAGGTCCCACAAACAGCAATGTAATAAAACTAAAACAGAATATCTGGTCATTATTAATTGAGGGATAGATATTAGTAAGGACATTAGGGTAAGCCTCCCAGCTGCTGTTTGAAATAATGCTATTGGACTGTCTCTGTCCACCTGAGAGAGGCGGATGGGGCTTATGTTTAATGTCCCATCCAGAAGTTAGCACCTTTTGCAGTGCAGCACACCTGCAGTACTGCACTGGAGTATCATCCTAGATGCTGAAGTCTCCGGAGTGGGACTTGAACTCACAACCTTCTGACTGAGGTGGTGAGAGAGGATGTGGGAAGCAGGGTTGTGGATGAGAGTGGTTTATGGTTGATTGAGAATAGGACTTCAGCCGGGATTGGAATCATTAATTTTGAAAGTGAGGGAGATGGAATCTGAGGATTATTTCCAAGACTGGCTAACATGGGCACTAAACAGGCAACTTAAGTGATCAATTTAGTGGGAATGGGGTTAAGGGAACAGAAGGCGGGTTTCATGAACAAGATAAGCTCAGAGGATATGGGGCGGGGGTAGGTGAGGGGAATGGTGTAACTGGAGAAAGATGAAAGTTCAGGGCTACAGAATGTGACTTAGTGGGAAAACGGAAGGAGGAGATGATTTGGGTGATCTCAATATGAGTGACATAGTTCGAATACTCCTTTTGTTGCCTGCCTTCTGCCTTTTTCAAAATTGTAACTTACTGTTATGACAGTACTTCTATTTTTAAGTATTTTATTTCAGGACTCGTAATTTAAAATTATGGATGTTGCTTTATTTGGGAAAACTGAAAAGGATTCCATGGATGTTTTACCAGGGCCATTGAAAGGACACTAAGGGGACTTGGTTTGTAAACAACCCTTACTGGAAGTCTCCTGTCAGATAAATACCCAGCAGGGGCTTTTTGACTTGGGGGAGATGTTTACAGAGAAATGACAGTTCAAGATTTATTGGGGTCAGGGAGCTTGACTTGAGATTTGTTTTTGGTTTCGCTTTGGACAGTGTGTTGGAAAGTGAACTGTTTTGAAGGCAGTTGTAGAAAACCAGCCAAGAGAGCAGTCACCATCAGCACCCTCTTCCATCTCTTTGAAAAGCCTGCCAGCTTTTCCATCTCTTTGAGACACTCTTTGAAGCGAGTGTAAGAAATAGAGAAATTGATGCTGCATTCCTCCTGAAAGGCCTGCCTGAAAACCCTGATGCCGCATACCTTCTGGAAAGCCTGCCAAACTGATCCTCAATGTCGCCTGAAAGGAACTGTTCTCGAAAGATCTCAGTGACAATCGTCTGTGTATTTGGGAAGTCAAACCGAAAAGAGACAACTGACCTCTTTCCATATCTTTTTTTTCTTTGTGTTATTCTTTTTTGTTTTTTTTGTAATAAAGCTGTAAAGAAAAAAAACTCTTTTTGTTAGAGAAACCTGGTTGGTGTATTTTCTTGGGTAAAAATAGAGCCTATGATTGTGTTGGTAACTGGGTAAACATTTAAATATGTGTTGTGACCTGTGGAGAAGTGGAACTAGAAAAAACAGTGCACTCCTTCCTCCCTCGGTTGTAACACTTATCCAAAACTACTTCATTGTATACAGGGCTTTGAGAGATTTCTGAGATATCATACAATATTTATAAATGCAAGCCTTTTAAATATAATAAAAAAAAATACTGAACACTTGCAGTGCGTCTGCCAACATCTGAAACAAGAGAAGATTGGTTAATGTTTTGGGTAGCAATCTAGGTGCAATAATTTGAAAGTGCTGTAATATTAGCTTGTAGATCCATCTGATCTGAAGTTGCATGAATTGATAGTGACACGTTTATGAATACATTTTACATTGCCAAGTGGTTTCAGTTTTGTTATGCAAATTGGAGTGTAATTCAGGTGAGTTCCTCTTGAATGTAGTCTTGTATCAATTTGGCTTCACAATTACTGGCAGTGTAACTAGTGCAAAGCAACTGCTTGTAAATCATTTTTGATTCTTTTGGCCTACTGTCCAGATAATTGTTAAATGTTAAATTTTAACCTGTATTTCCCTGAGTGAATGGACATTGGGGTCTTTACCAGTGGTTCTAGCTTTTGTGAAGCACTGTTAGCTGTGCTAAGCAGATGCAGTTTTCTAAACAAGTATTTGTTGTATAATATTCCCATATTCTGTTCTAAAGTGCCATCCCTGGTGGTAAAATGTGAAGACCTTCAGTGCAGTTCTGCTTGATTTATAGCTGTTTGCAGTGCATGATCATAAAATTGAGAACCAAGTATAAATCCAGAAACTGTTAAACTGATCGATACAGTTTAAATGACATTTCAATGAATGAGAAATACAAAATCATCTTTTGAGAAATATGAACACATGCACCCTATTTTTAAGGCAACAAGACAAACCTAGGTTGCTACCTACTTATTAATTCCATATCTGTAATTACCAAAGTAATTTTTTTTATTTGGAGCAAACTTGAAGATTGCTCATCATAAATCAGTAGTTCGTAGTCAAAGCAGTTTTAAATCAGGGGATGGAGGAAGAGAGAAGTCCTGCCTGTCAGTCCAAGGAAATGTTGAAAGCCTAATAGTGTATCTAAATTTTGAGAAAGCTTTCAGTAAAGTCCTGTATGAACAGCTGTTACACAAGCCCAAGGCACTGGACATTCCATGTAAAAAATTGGAGGTGGATGAGGAATTGGTTGAAAGGGAGTAAGCAAGATTGTACTTGACGGGAGTCATTTCAGGTTGAACTAGAGAGATGTACTAACTGACGGTCCCCAAGGATTTAGGATAGGCCCACTGCTGTTCTTGTAGCTCAAAAAAAAGTGTAGGTTGGTCAAATTTTACAGCTATTACAAAAATGGACAGGTGTGGGATAGGGCAGCACAGTGATGAAGTAGCAAGGAGTTTCAGAAAAATCTGGCCAATATTTGCAATTGAGCAGAACGACAGTTGAATTTAAAACATCATGGGAACTGCAAAGAAAAAAGGTGACATACTTGATGAATGCTATTAAAAGTATGAAGGGAAGTCGCTAAGTGATGTGAGAGTGGTATTAGACTCATTACTGATCGTTTCAGTCACGAGAGACCAGTGATCAACAAAGGCAATATAATGCTGAGCAATATTGTCAAATCAGTAGGGAATGAGGGTGTTCTTAATTTCTGTAATGTTGTTACCAGGCCACAGTTTGAATGCTGCATTCACTTCTGGTCACGAAAGCTTCAGTGAGATGTCAAATCCCTGGGAGGAGTTTGGAGAAGGGCCACATGGTTGATCACTGGACTCTACAGTCTTGAATCAAGGTGAATGAAAGGGAGTGGTGGAGGTGTTTGTAAGATACTACTAAGTGGAATGTAAAGCATTAATTCTGAGCGCTATTTCAAGTCAATGCATGTCTGCAGGACAAGTGATAGGTATAAACTGGGGAAAGACAAGTTCAGGACTCTCGTTAGGATGCACTTTGTACAAAGATTAAATACCTGGGATGGTATATGGATGCGATAGTGAAGACAAAAACTCTTGTATCACAAGTCCATTAGATGCTGTGATGGAGTGATCCTAAGTTTCTGTGGCTGTGTGGAGGAGGTGGGCTGCATGGCCTCCCTCATCTGTACTTAGTTCATGTTTTTGAACAGCCTCTGTCATTGATTATTGGAAGAAAATAACTGTGAACTCTACTAGTTGCTAATGGAGGAGAGCATTAAGCACTGCACAAGGAACAATCACAAAGTAATCTTTAAATTTATAGACTGTGACATTGGTCAATCCTTCACTGCATTGCACATAATTTGCTAGCTATGCTGGCGATGAATTTCATCAGTTACTGGTTTAGTTTCCTACCTTTTGGTATTAGGTTGGAAATATGCTGCATATCCCTCCCCTGATCCCAGACAGACATTTTGTTCAGAGACCATTCGACTACAGATGCTGGAGACCGACTGCTGCCTGTGAAGTTTGTGTTGAGACCGTTGGAAAAGGAGAGAAAAACCTTGAGTGCTCTGTTCTGATGAAAGGTCACAGACCTGAAACGTTAACTCTGCTTCTCTGTCCACAGATGCTGCCAGACCTGCTGAGTATTTCCAGCACTTTGTGTTTTTATTTCAGATTTCCAGCGTCTGTAAGTGTTTTGCTTTTACTTTACTTGAGTGCTTTGGTTGATTTTTAAAACAAACTTGTAACCTGAGAAAACCTTAACTAACACTTATCCTGATGGTGGGTATACTATGATCCTGCCTCTATCCCTACAAAGTCCCATTTTTCTCTAACTTTCCACATGTCCTTTTCCCCTGAAGGTACTGATGCATGCAGTGGTAAGGTTCCATGGCACCAGCATCACTGCATTCTTCATCTACCGGCTTATGCAGTGACTGTTGGCAGGGTATTAGACCACGGAAGTGTTCACAATCCAACCCAATCCTGACTTCACCCAATGTCCACACTAATGTGCCTTTCAGCAAGGGTCCCTTGATAGACATCAGGAGCAAAAACCCTGGTTGATTTTTTTTTTTTGAAAAAGTGGTTGTCCCCAATAGGAAGTGTTGAGGTACTAACATTTGGCATGCATGATACTTGCATGGTGTTTAGATTCTAAAGGAAGATGAGGTGCTGGGAATACTGTCAGCAATCCAGAACTGTTTCCCAACAGCAGTCAGTGCCTTCAGGAAAGGGCAGGATGAAAATGGCAACAAAAAACCATGTAACTGTAATAAACTAATACATTAATACTGGATTACTTTGATTTGTTGCAGCATTTCAATTGCTGTAAGTTTTTCTTATTACTTTTGGAAGATCTCTGACCGCATTGAATGTCTTTAATATATCTGAAAAAGTCTATTGTAAAATCATCTGAGGCTGGATGGTTGAGCTGATTGGCTGAATTGACTAGCTCACGGAGTGAAAGACAGTACCCGTGCAGTCATGTGAAATCTCCATATCCCCTTCCAAACTCTCATAAGCTTCTAGTTAGTGGACATTTGAGCCCCTGCCAAGTTATTAACGTGCTGCATTGTGTGAGGAGCCTGCTGTGTGTAAGTGCAAGTGTGGAATGATTTTGCTCTGTAATCATCCTACGTCCTTAGCAGGCACCTCCCCCCCCCACCCCCTCAAACCTGCCTTCTGACCTACCCCTGATTTAGAAATGTTCAAAGCAAGATCATCGTTTTGGATCCAGAATTGGCTTAGTGGCAAGAGACGAAGGGTCATGGTTGAGGGTTGTTTTTGGGATTGGAAGCCTGTAACCAGTAGTGTGCCGCTGGGACCCTTGCTGTTTGTAGTGTATATTAATGATTTTAGGCATGAATATAGGAGATATGATCAGTAAGGTCACAAATGACACGAAAATTGTTGGTGTCGTAAAAAGTGAGGAGGAAAGCCTTTAGATTACAGGATGATCTAGATGGGCTGGTAAGATGGGTGGAGCAGTGGCAAATGGAATTTAATCCTGAGAAGTGAGGTGATGCATTTTGGGAGGACTAACAAGGCAAGGGAATATACAATGGATGGTAGGACCTTAGGAAGTACAGAGGGTCAGAGAGACCTTGGTGTACTTGTCCATAGACCACTGAAAGGCAGCATCACAGGTAGACAAGGTGGTTAGGAAGGTATGTGTGATACTTGCCTTTATTAGCCAAGGCATGGAATATAAGAGCAGGGAGGTTGTGATGGAGCTGTATAAAACACTAGTTAGGCCACAGCTGGAGTACTGTGTACAGTTCTGGTCGCCACAATATAGGAAGGATGTGATTGCACGGGAGAGGGTGCAGAGGAAATTCACCAGGATGTTGTCTGGGCTGGAGCATTTCCGCTATGAAGAGCGATTGGATAGGCTAGGGTTATTTTCCTCAGAGCAGAGCAGGCTGAGGGGGGACCTGATTGAGGTATACAAAATTGAGGGCATAGATAGGAAGAAACTTTTCCCCTTAGCCGAGGTGTCAATAACCAGGGGGCATTGATTTAAGACAAGGGGCAGGAGGTTTAGAGGGGATTTGAGGAAACATTTTTTCACCCAGAGGGTGGTTAGAATCTGTAACACACTGCCTAAAGGGATGGTAAAGGCAGGAACCCTCACAACATTTAAGTATTGAGATGAGCACTTGAAATGCCATAGCATCCGAGGCTATGGACCAAGTGCTGGAAAATGGGATTAGAATAGATGGGTTTGATGGCCGGCACGGGCCGAAGGGCCTGCTTCTGTGCTGTATAACTCTACGCCTCTGTCGTCGTGCTGGCAGTTGATTTAGTTATCTGGACCCAAATGTTGGTTGAAACAGACAATCATGTGCAAGAACAAAAGGCTTGTGTGCTGGCTTGGCTGGTTATGATACAAGCACTGATTTATGCTTGACAGCTGACACAGGGCCAGGCAACTGGCAGTTGGTTTAGGTTGAGCATGCTTCTGTTTGAGACTGTAGAGTTAGCAGGGCCTGTGCCTTGTGATGAGTACCTTCTCACTGCTTTGCTGCTTCTCCCTCGTTGCTCAGTTCAAGGACACAAACTTTTATGGAAATTTGTAACATGTTTCTTCATTGGAAATAGAAGAGGAAATTAGATCCTCTTTTCTGCATTTGTCTTTTTAAAAAAATAAACGAGAATTTGCATTGGTATAGTGCCTTTCACATCTTCAGGACATCCCAAGGTGCTTCACAGCCAATAAGGTACTTCTGTCACGCAATCACGTTGTCTTTTGGAAAATTCACATGCCAATTTGAGCACAGCAGGGTCTTACAAAGGGTAGTGCAGTCAATGACCAGTTAATCTGTTTTTGTGATATTGGTTGGAGGATAAGTATTGGTCCAGGCACTGGGAGAATACCCCTGCTCTTAGATTAATTCCCTGGCATCTTTTTCTCATCCTGAGAGCAGACAGAGCCTCAGCTTAACGTCTTATCCAAAAGACAGCACCTCTGACAGTGCAGTATTCCATTAGTCATTTAAAATTATGTGGTCAAATTCTGGAGCTGGGCTTGAACCTTCAACCTCTGACTTGGAGGTAGGAGTGCCACTACTGAACTAAAGCTAAAGATTTTTTTACCTTGAAATGTGTTTTTGTTTTTTGCAACCCCTCCCTGGGCCGTGTACCATTCTTAACAAAGAGTTGGAGGCTGTCAACTGTTTTTAAAACCAAGTTCTTGTGACTAAGCTCCTTGCATTCACTTAGCACACCACAAGCAGCATGAAGAGACTGGGATAAAAGCAAAATACTGCGGATGCTGTTCCGATGAAGGGTCACTGACCCGAAACGTTAACTCTGCTTCTCTTTCCACAGATGCTGCCAGACCTGCTGAGTGATTCCAGCATTTCTTGTTTTTATTTTATATTATGAAGAGACTGGGTCTATCTTCAGGGATTCACCTGTGAACATCCCATCACCCTTACTGCTCTGTAACACAGTCACTGTACCTTCATCTCCAAACAACTTTATTTAACCTAAGCTGCGGTCACCAAAGTTTCAATTTGACATATCTTTTTAACCTTTTTAACTTCAGAAGCGATTCTGCACCATTGTTTAAATGTAATCGTAGAAGTTTCTTCTCAATCACACCCTTGTGAATTCCAAGAACATTTTGATTAAATGCCTTCTAGTACTCTGTACTGTTTGTCATAAATGATGTTTCATATATTTGAAAATTTAAATTGCAACGCTTTTTTGTGTTTTTTTTCTATCCCTGTTCTCTCCTAAAGGCGTCAGCTATGTTGGGAATTGGTTCCATGGACATTGGGAACCCTCCATATTACCTTAACAAAGTGGCTATTTATCCATGAACATGGCACCTGGTTATCCAGCTGTGGATGTCATAGCTCAATCCTGTCCTTGTCCAGTGGCCATGAGCATGTACAATTTTCAGCAGGTGTTGGCCAATTGTTGTCGAGAGCAGGAATTCTGGATGATTTCCCTAGCTATTCTCTTTTGTTCCTCTCCCTGGTCTTATCCCATTGATTCTGGTGGCAATTTTAGCACCCCTACTGCCATCCTGGCTACAATCCGCTTGCTCACGCTATGATTGAATGAGGGACCACCTTGTCTTTTAGACTTCATCTCCTCTTCTTATGCAGTCCCTCGGGAACAAGGATTACTTCCACTCCAGGGTTGTGGGTCCTTAGGTGACTGAATAGTCTAATTCTGGATCCGCACGCTCTGCCACAGGTGGGACAAATGGTATTTGGTGAGGCGAGTGAAAGGGATGCTCAAAATTCCGAATGTTCCTTCCGCTTTTTGTGTTTGATCGCTGCCTAGGCATGTCTACATTGTTCAAACTGGCTGGCATCTTTGTGAATGCTTCTTCTCCGTTTTGGGTGGTCTCGGGCAAGAGATTCCCATGAGTTAGTGGAGATGTCATTTTTTCAGGGAGGCTTTAAGGACATCCTTGTAGTGTTTCCCCTGCTCTCCTGGTAACTACTTGCCGTGTATGAGCTCTGAGTAGAAATCTTGTTTTGGGAGTCTTGGCAGGCATGCGGATGCTGTGGCCCGCCCAGCGTAACTGACTTGCCATGACCAGTGTCTCGATACTGGGAATGTTGGCCTGAGAGGACGCTGTTATTGGAACGCCTGTCCTGCCACTGAATTTGCACGATCGTGCGGAGTCACCACTGATCTATCTCCAGGGCTTTGAGATGTTTGCTGTATGGTGCCCAAGTTTCCGACGCATTCAGGAGGGCAGCTAACACTGCGGCCCTGTAGACCATGAGCTTGGTGCCAGGTTTGAGGTCTTTGTCGTCAAACACACTTCCTCAGAGTGGCGCTGGCACACTGGAGGAAATGCTGAGTTTCATCAATGTCTGCCCTTGCTGCGAGGAGGCTGCCAAGGTATGAGAAGTGAACCACATTGTCCAGTGGTTCTCCGTGGATCTTGATAGTCAGGGGGCAGTGTTGCACTACAGGAGCAGGCTTGTAGAGGACCTTTGTCTTCCGGATGTTTAGAATTAGAACATTACAGCGCAGTACAGGCCCTTCGGCCCTCGATGTTGCGCCGACCTGTGAAACCATCTGACCTACACTATTCCATTTTCATCCATATGTCTATCCAATGACCACTTAAATGCCCTTAAAGTTGGCGAGTCTACTACTGTTGCAGGCAGGGCGTTCCACGCCCCTACTACTCTCTGAGTAAAGAAGCTACCTCTAACATCTGTCCTATATCTATCACCCATCAACTTAAAGCTATGTCCCCTCCTGTTTGCCATCACCATCCAAGGAAAATGACTCTCACTATCCACCCTATCTAACCCTCTGATTATCTTATATGTCTCTTAAGTCACCTCGCCTCCTCCTTCTCTGTAATGAAAACAACCTCAAGTCCCTCAGCCTTTCCTCGTAAGACCTTCCCTCCATACCAGGCAACATCCTAGTAAATCTCCTCTGCACCCTTTCCAAAGCTTCCACATCCTTCCTATAATGCGGTGACCAGAACTGCACGCAATACTCCAGGTGCGGTCTCACCAGAGTTTTGTACAGCTGCAGCATGACCTCGTGGCTCCGAAACTCGATCCCCCTACTAATAAAAGCTAACACACCATATGCCTTCTTAACAGCCCTATTAACCTGGGTAGCAACTTTCAGGGATTTATGTACCTGGACACCAAGATCTCTCTGTTCATCTACACTACCAAGAATCTTCCCATTAGCCCAGTACTCTGCATTCCTGTTACTCCTTCCAAAGTGAATCACCTCACACTTTTCCGCATTAAACTCCATTTGCCATCTCTCAGCCCAGCTCTGCATCCTATCTATGTCCCTCTGTACCCTACAACATCCTTCGGCACTATCCACAACTCCACCGACCTTAGTGTCATCCGCAAATTTACTCACCCAGCCTTCTACACCCTCTTTCAGGTCATTTATAAAAATGACAAACAGCAGTGGCCCCAAAACAGATCCTTGCAGTACACCACTAGTAACTAAACTCCAGGATGAACATTTGCCATCAACAACCACCCTCTGTCTTCTTTCAGCTAGCCAATTTCTGATCCAAAGCTCTAAATCACCTTCAATCCCATACTTCCGTATTTTCTGCATTTTCAGCTTAAGGCCCATTCTTCAATACCCCTTTGTGAATGCATCGACAAGGGTTTGGCGCTCGGCCTCTGTGTGTGCATATACGCAAGTATTGTCAGCATACTGCAGCTCAACTCCTTTCCACACCAGTCACTGTCTTTTCTCCCTCTGATTAGGACAGCTTATTGAGTGTAATAAATTTTGCTTTGGATAAATGTATGTTAGGCTTTGTACTGTAATGTCCTTTCACTAACTTGCATGTACTCCAGTACAGTAAGTATTTTTAGTTTGGACACAGAGCTGCAATATGCTTCAATTCTTGTATCTTTTTTGAAAAAGGAAAATAATTTGAAGGAAAGATCAGAGGAAACCACAAAGATGTGACCCTTTAATTCTAATCTCAAATGTATGCTTCTCAATTACAGCTGAAGATAAAATGAGTCTGGTAGTAAAAGACTTGACCTTTCAGCCTGTTATTTCCAAAACCTCCCAACTATATCTATCATTTTAATGTGACTTCCAGAATTTGAGCACTGACTCCTTATCTTCCAATCACACCCATATTTAATAAACTGTTTCCTTTTATTTAATTGCTTCTTCCTTTTGGAACTGAGCCAAAAACTGGACTAAAATTCCTACTGAAAGTAAGCATGAAGAAGCCTGGATTTATATAGTACCTTATCATGCTCACAGATTGTTGCAAAGTACATTGCAACCCACGAACTACTTTTGAAATCTAGTCATTGTTATATAGCCATATGCATCAAACAAATTGTGCACAGCAACATCCCTCAAATGGCAAATTAATAACCAGTTAATCTGCTTTTGTGTTTTGAGTATAAATGTTGGCTAAGACACAGAACTGCGTTTCTCTTTTGAGACCCACCTGATCAGGCAAATAGACTGTTGAACATCTCTCGTCAAATGACAGCGGCACTTTTAACAAAGCAGCACTTGCTTAGTTTTGCACTGAAGGTTACATGCTCGAGTCTTGGAATAGGGTTTAAACATATGACTTGCTGCCTGAGAGGAGTGCTACCAGAATCCCCAAGGCTGACATTTAGCTGTGGAAATGTCTGAAATTCTTGAGTGGGATGCTGAGTGTGGTAAGCATGGCATCAATGCTTAAATTCTGATGGCCTCTTTGCAATGGTGTACATATTGGACCCGGCATACATTCAATATCAAAACATTCCATTAAATGAGGTTTGGAAATAATTGCTGCTATAACACCGTTACGAGTAATGGTCTTCTGTTTCTGGAAGATGAAACCAGGTGGTCTGTGCTGAGTTAGCTGAATGCTCTGCTGAGGCAATAGTAGGAGTGTCACAATTGAACTTGGCATTCCTGAGCTAAAAAGTGAAAAAATCAGCCATGGTTCGAGCTCTTGAGGGTTATAAAGTAACCATTGCTGGAAAGCACATGGGAGTGAATGTCTGGTAAGGACAGGATCAGCCTTGGTTGCAATGTCTACATTCTTCTCTCTTTCTCATTGCCCCTTGATTTAATCGCCTGATTGGCTAGACTCCAATATGAGCTAACTCGGAGAATTAGGGATTGCACTCAATGCTTGTAAGTGTTCTAGCTCGTATACCTTGCTTTTTGACTTGCTAATTTTAAGATCTTTCTCCTTTCTCTTAGTCCATGATGCTGTCACTGTATCTCATTCTTTGTGGGTTCTTCATTGCCTGTACTGTCTGACCCTCTCTCTCTTCCCATAGTGACATTCTGTTGCTCTCATCCCTTTTGTGGACTGTCAAAACAGAAAGCAGTTCCACCCTCTCTCGCTTTGAAGTTTATATTTGCACAAGGATCAGTGATAAACTCTGTTCCTGCCCCTTTTCAATGTTTAGTGTCTTCATGGTTCCTTGTGAAGTGCACCTGATTCTGAGTTTAATGTTGGGTGGGCACTGCTGCACTTTATGGGATCAGTAACACTCTTTACTGTTGATTTGTGTCTTGAAATCCTTATCAGTCTAGTCACAGGAAGATGATCCTTCTTTAATGTCTCCTGAAGAAGGAGCCGTTTCAACAGCACTGCACTGAAGTGCTCTCCTGAGAAAAGTGGGTGTTGAAACTTACTGCAGTGCATCTCACCAACTGAGGCAGCTGACAAGAATATGCGTGTAGTCTAGATCAAATAGAATTCTTAATATGATTGTGCATCAATCTGGTCGCCACATTACCAAAAGGATGTGGATGCTTTGGAGAGGGTGCAGAGGAGATTCACCAGGATGTTGCCTGGTATGGAGGGCGCTAGCTATGAAGAGAGGTTGAGTAGATTAGGATTATTTTCATTAGAAAGACGGAGGTTGAGGGGGGACCTGATTGAGGTGTACAAAATCATGAGAGGTATAGACAGAGTGGATAGCAAGAAGCTTTTTCCCAGAGTGGGGGATTCAATTACAAGGGGACACGAGTTCAAAGTGAAAGGGGAAAAGTTTAGGGAGGATATGCGTGGAAATTTCTTTACGCAGAGGGTGGTGGGTGCCTGGAACGCTTTGCCAGCGGAGGTGGTAGACGCGGGCACGATAGCGTCTTTTAAGATGTATCTGGACAGATACATGAATGGGCAGGAAGTAAAGAGATACAGACCCTTAGAAAATAGGCGACAGGTTTAGATAGAGGATTTGGATCGGCGCAGGCTTGGAGGGCCGAAGGGCCTGTTCCTGTGCTGTAATTTTCTTTGTTCTTTGTATCAGAGCTTGCATAGCTTTGTGAAGTCAAACTACTTCCAGCACAGGGTGAGTTTTATTCAAGAATCGTAGTATCATTTTTTTTAAAAATTCTGAACAGTTTTGACTATCCTGGTTGCAGTATTGCCAAGGATTATTAAGCTGTTGTACTTTTCAACACCAGCAAAATCCTCGCGATTTGAAAATCGCTGCGGTCTGCTTGAGTGAACACCTGCATGACAAATGCTTTGAGTTTATTGAAAATCCCAAGTCTTCCATCAACATGCATGGTAGTCAGTTCTGTTAACTGACTAATTTTATTGGGTGGGTTCCGTTTAAGGTCAGACTCCATGTTTTGTGCTCACAGCAAGTACTCTTGACCTGTTCCACCACTTCAACAATCAGCCTAATGATGGCCAGTTAAAAGCACTGTGATGCTTCACTTCTTAGACAATCTTGTGTTACAAATTTAGTACTTTAAGAGGGTGGGAGGGGTGTGAACGGACCTGGCAGGGCTTGCTGCTTCAGTGTGTGGGGGGAGAAAAAGTGGGTAACCCCATTTAAAGTGTTATACTCAGTATTCGACCCATGTGCTATGGAGTTAATGGGCTTGGGAGCAAACACCAACATCTCGAGACTTCAGTGATATTGGTGTGTGTTGACAATCTGAGTTTTTTTTGCCCTCAGTCTGGTTCAGTAAATATACCGAGTCGGATGTGTAGGTAAAATCAATTACTTTATTTGCGCATTAGCCGGCGGACGACTTCTGACACAGCGGCACTGACTCCACCGGAGTCTGTCGGGTCCACCAGAGTAAGTGACAGGTTGTGATACAGATACTACTGTTTATACATTAAGATTCATGCTACACCTCCTTGTTTAACCAATCAGTGCAGTACAATTCAACTTCAACCAGGTGGTAACGTGCAGTACATCTGTTATTGAGGTTAACAATACACTCCATTCTCAATACATACTTGTTACTAATATAATATTGTTTTACACAGACAAGATAAAAAGCAGGAGCAGAGGAGTCAGATAAAAAAGCAGAAGCAAGGGAGTCAGCAACGAACATTCTGGTCTCACTCCCCACAT
The DNA here is from genome assembly GCF_036365525.1 of Heterodontus francisci. Lineage (NCBI taxonomy): Eukaryota > Metazoa > Chordata > Chondrichthyes > Heterodontiformes > Heterodontidae > Heterodontus > Heterodontus francisci. Next base: position 114,720,050 of record NC_090377.1, read on the forward strand.
TTGTCATGGTTCTGCTGATACCTTGTGATTGATGGTTGTGGGTTAGATTAGCTGCAAGCTGCATTCTGCTATGGCTGTTTCTTAACAATTAAGTCATACTAGTAAAGCTTAGCAAACTGCTCCTATTATTCCTAACTTGGCTAAATTTCCCATTAAGCATAGTGCCATGCCGTTCTGCTCACTTCCACAGTGTTGGGTCAAAAGCAAGTTTTGTCCAGCTTTGAGATTTACTGCAGCTTTTTCCATTCTGTGAAACTTTGAATGTGAAGAGAAAAGTTGAATGTCAGAAAAAGAGACACAGATGTAAGCTGGAGCTTTAACCAAAGCTGCTCTCCAGTTTCCTGTCTTACATTCTTTGGCTGTGAGCAGAATATAGAGCACCAAGCACAACTAGCCCCTTTGGAATGGGTTTACAGGACAGAGGAAGGAGGCAATCTCTTCACTTAATAAATGTTCTCGTTCAGGCTGAATTTGTTTTTTGTGAATGGCTTCATGTCTGATAGGCTATACAGTTAATGATTTATAAGAGTTGATCTGGAGTGTGCTGCAAAGCTGCAGGTGAGTGTGCATGATGTCATGAGCTGTGGGATTGAAGCCTTAGTCAGTTTATGTAAATCAGACACCCAGAGATTGTGCTGCAGCTTAGAACCATAGAAAAGTTATGGCACAGAAGGAGGCCATTCAGCCCGTGTCTGTGCCGGCCAAAAAAACTAGCCATCCAATCTAATCCTACCTTCCAGTACCTGGTCCATAGCTTTGCAGGTGACAGTACTTCTGGTGCATGTCCAGGTACCTTTTCAAAGAATTGAGGGTTTCTGCCTCCATCACAGTTCCTGGCAGTTAATTCCAGACACCCATCACCCTCTGGGTGAAGAAGTTTTTCCTCATGTCCCCTCTAATCCTTCTACCAATCACCTTAAATCTTTGCCCCCGGTAATTGACCTCTCCGCGAGGGGAAACAAGTCCTTCCTGTCAGCTCTATGAAGGCGCCTCATAATTTTGAACACCTCGATTAAGTCGCCCCTCAGCCTCCTCTGTTCAAAGGAAAACAACCCTAGTTGATCCAAACAAGAAATGTTGGAAATACTCAGCAGGTCTGGCAGCATCTGTGGAGAGAGAAGCAGAGTTAACGTTTCAGGTCTGTGACCCTTCAGAACTTCAGGTCCTGACCTGAAACGTTAACTCTGTTTCTCTTTCCACAGATGCTGCCAGACCTGCTGAGTATTTCCAGCATTTCTTGTTTTTATTTCAGATTTCCAGCATCTGCAGTATTTTGCTTTTATCCTAGTTGATCCAATCTTTCATCATAGCTGTAACATTCTTGTAAATCTCCACTGTAATCTCTCCAGAGCAATTATGTCCTTTCTGTAATGTGGTGACCAGAACTGTACACAATACTCCAGCTGATCAGCTTTTTATACAGTTCCAGCATTGCATCCCTGCTTTTGTAGTCTATACCTCGGCCAGTAAAGGAAAGCATTCCATCTGCCGCCTTAATCACTCTATCTACCTGTCCTGTCACCTTCAGGGACCTGTGGACATGCACTCCAAGGTGTCTCACTTCTTCTACCCATCTCAATCTCCTCCCTCATAAGTTATTTTTTATTAAGCCTGTAGCTCAATCCAGGCCAGTTGCCTCATGTGTGCAGAACAGAAATCTCCAAATTTGTTAAGGCACAGAAGAATTTAGGGTAGGTAATTAAGGAGAGAAGAAAGGGACAGCAGAAAAAAGAAGGCTGACAATTGTGCAGCAAAGTTAATAGGGGCAGGTTAGTATTTGGAATGGAGTACATGAGACTGCTACAGAACAATTTGGGATCCTACTACATTTCGATGATTTTGAGAGCTTGCGGCCACCAAGGTTCCCTGTTTTTAGCATAAATCTTTTGCCAGGCTTCTCAAGAGTCAACAGCACCTAAGTGGCCATGTTGTCTGTCCACTTGACCTCTAAAAGTGTCGTTTTCAGACCTTGTCCAACCATCAGGGACGGTTGGGTCACCAGTAGTATTGGGAATGAGTTGGAAGCGTTTTGAATCTTAGTGGCATGGATTTGCATCCTTCTGTCACATTCAGCTCATTGCAATGCTCTGTGTTTGAAGCATTGTAATGAGATTTTTTAGCACTGCTAATGGAGCTACCTTTGCAGAATGTGGTGGGACTAGCCCCTTGGCGGTTTCTGGCTGTCCTGCACACTTGCTACTACAGTGTTATAATAGGAGACTCGCGTAGTATTTCATCACAACTGTATGACTGGTATCCTTGGGTGAATTGGATGACAATGCAATTCCAAAGTAATCAATGTTACATTCGTTTTACAGGCACTGAACTTGCTCAGTCCTCTTGTGGCAGTAAAGTATCATGTCCGTTATGCACTCAGGAGCGGACTGGCCATATGTGCCATCAAGAGCTTTCCCGAATGCTTCCATGAATAATTCCTTAGGATTATATTATTAACACCCTTCTCTTCCTCAGAATCCCACACCCTTTCAAGGAAGCCCTTGTATGCAAGGAATAGTTGGAATGTGTACAGGCCTTTGGGTTGAGAGGGTTACTTTGCACACTCTTTATGACCTCCTTTGAACCCTGTTACTTAAACTGCAGCTGTATTACTAACAACAGTGTGTTGTTCCTTGTTTCCAACCCCTGTCCCTGCTTTCTTCTCTCTTTCACCCCCCCCACCACCCCCCCAAACCCCAGATGGTTTGATTGACACTAATGTAGTTTTTCACTCACTAGCTGTCCCCATTTCCTTGCCAAAGTGGCCATTGTTAGTGTTGGCATGAATGCTGGCACACTTTGACTGTGGCGTGCTTCGCAGATGGGCCCGATCCTGTTTTCATCTGATGTCCCACACACACCCAGGCATTGCCTTCTCCTAGCAATCAGGAGGAGCGGGAGCCCTGAACATGTTATCTTTCTGCATGCCCCCACCCACTCCCTTGCCCTGATGCTAAGGTCAGTTGTGCTTTAACTGCCCTGGCAGTGATCACAGACCAGTAATTGAGCCTGAGATTGTTGTCTCTGCATCCTCGTGCTACATTGGATGGTGGATATTTTAGATAGGGGGTCTATTATTTTCTATACAAGCGACTGCTTTGGTTTTTATAGTGAAATTCTTGTTAACACAATTCAATATTGATGCGAAAAGTCATTCCTAAGTGCACCCCATTTGACCTTTATTTAAATTTAAAACTAAAGAAAAGATGTGTGTGGAGTAGGTAGGGGGAAGGGTTGTGGAGTAGGACTCCAGATGGTGCATGATTTATAAATGGACGAGGTTTTATAGTGTAAGTGGGAATGATGTGATCTGACCTATCGACATTTTGTGGCCAGGAACATACAGCAGTGTAAAATACATTAAAAACCCTTCCTCCTGCACTTGGTTAAATGTGTACAAAATAATGGTTAGGAATTTGTATAAAATGGTATAATTTAAAAGAAAAAATCTAATAGAAATCTGTGGTCACATCTGCCTTCAGGTACCTCACTGTTCATTATCTGTAGTAATCTGATGCTATTTCAGTAATGGAGATCAGAGTTCTACAGTGCAAGCTGGCAGGCAGAGGTCTACAGGTTAATATAAGCTGTCTATTATACTTCTACAAGAATTAATTTTTGCTTAACACCTGCAGATTTCTCATGTCACAAGGCATACTTGAAGAACATCCTGCATTTTATCTGCAACTGGGCTGCTGTGTGCCCTGGGGAGTTGGGTGTAATGGCACCTGCCTTTATTCAGAAGGGAAACACTGTCAAGGAATCTGTTTGCTTCAGTGTTGGCTGAATTCAAAGGAATTAACAGTGAACTCTTGGAATTGGCAGTTCGTTGCCTTTGAAGTCAGAGGTTGTTTGGATGTCATGAATATCACTCCCTTGTTTGTGCTTGCTTTCTTTTAAAATTCGCACTTCTCGCCCAAAGGATAAGTTGCACTGAGTTTCTTTTTCAAATTTGCTCTTGTTTGAGTGAAATGTTTGAGTTGGTTGATCATTGGACTGATTGTTACACACCCATGGAAACTAATCACACTTCCAGTAAGGATAAAGGGGAAAAAGTGTCCGTTCTGGAGATCTCGAATCATAGAATAGTAACGGCACAGAAGGAGGCTATTTGGCCTGTCATGTCAGTGCTGGCTCTCTGAAGGAACAACTTGGCTAGTCCCACTCCCCCCACCTTTTCCCAAGGTCCTGCAAATTTTTTTGTTTCAGATAATCCAATTCTCTTTCGAAGGCCCAATTGAAGCTGCCTCCACCACACTTTCAGGCACAGCTTTCCAGATCCTAACCACTCACTGCTGGCCTCTTCTCTCCTTTTTGGTTCTTTTACCATTCACCTTAATTCGGTGTCCTTTGGTTCTCGACCCATCCACCAATGGGAAAGGTTTCTTCCTATCTACTCTGTCCAGATTTTGAACACCTCTATCAAATCTTCTCCAAAGAGAAGCCCCAACTTCTCCAACCTATCCACGTAACTGCAGTTCCTCATCCCTGGAACCGTTCTTATGAGTCTTTTCTGCATTCCTTCTAAAGCATTCCAATTCTTTCTAAGGTGCGGTGCTCAGAATTGGACGCAATACTCACAGTTGAGGTCAAACTGGTGTTTTATAAAGGTTCACCATAACTTCCTTGATTTTGTACTCTGTGCACGTATTTATAAAGCCCAGGATCCCAGATGTTGTATTAACCGCTGTCTTAACCTGCCCTGTCACCTGCTCCTGCACCCCCTTTTTAAAGTTGTACCCTTATTTAGTATTGCCTCTCCTCATTCTTCCTACCAAAATGAATCTTGTCGCACTTTTCTGTACTAAATTGCATCTACCACATGTGCACCCATTCCACCAGCTTGTCTACGTCCTCTCGAGTTTATCACTATCCTCCTCACACTTCACAATACTTCTAAGTTTTGTGTCATCCGCAAATTTTGAAGTTGTGCCCTGTACACCCAGGTCTAGGTCACTAATTTAAGCAGGGGTCCGAACACTGATCAATGGGGAACCCAATTTTCTATCTTCAGTCACTCAGCCAATCTTGTATCCATTCTGCTACTATCCATGGTCTCTTACTTTGCTGACATTCCTGTTGAAAATGCTTTCTGGAAGTCCATGCGCACCACCTCATTCCTCTCTGTTAACTCATCAAAATACTCAAGCAAGTTAGTTAAATGCAGAGTATGCTTGGAGTCCGCAGCATCTGAAAGGAGAAAAGTTAACATTTCAAGTGGGACTCTTTCATTGAATTGGTATTGATAGATGATTAATCTGTTTGAGTGTCCATCTTTCCTGCTGTGCATTTTCAGTATTGAAGATTTTTATTTCACATTCTGAAGTTGGGATTATGTTTCTTTTGAGAGCTCACCGGTTGTAAAATGGCCTTTGTGTTGGAACCCCTTGTTCCTGCAGGGTTCTAAGGCTAATCTCCTCATATTTTTTTATCTGTTTTTATTACCATACAATAGTCCAGCCGGCTGCTGTTTATCTCTTCTCCATTTGTGATAACATGACATAGCTTTAAACTAGCCTCTACAGTTTAAAGGATCAAGAGCATTGCCTCTTTGACCAGAATGTTTGTTTTTTTTTATTATCCATTGTCACGATCTGGCTGACACTTATTGCTGATGCCCAGTTGCCCTGAGAAGGTGATAGTGGTGGGCTGCCGCCTTGAACTGCTGAAGACTGAAGAGCTTGCCAGGCCAATTCAGAGAGCAGTTAAGATTCAACTGTTAAATAGAAACCAATGCTGAAAATACACAACAGGTTTGGCATCATCTGCAGAGAAAGAGAAACAATTAATGTTTGTCCTGTGATCTTTCCATCAGAAGATCGCGAGTTCTGATGAAAGGTCACAGGCCTGAAATGTTAACTCTTTCTTTTCTCTCCACAGATGATGCTAGACCGGTTGAGTATTTCCAGTATTGGTTTAACACAGAAGATTAACTATTTATTGAGCAATATTCATTCCCGAAATTGTTTCAACAGCACACAGGAAAAGATAAGATAGAGAGGAAAAGGGCCAAGTGGTTTCAAGAGAGGTAGTTTTTCGGGGTTCGCTATAAACCAGTTGAATCTTCTCGGCAATTTTTCTTTCAAAATTGCAGACCTGGGTTATTAGTAGACTTCTCTGGTAGTTAAGACTTCAATCCAGAGTTCAATTTGAGTTCTGTGTTTTCAGTTGCTGCACTTCACATGAGTGAGAGACTGGACTATGGAACACTAAATCCACCTGGGTTCCTGCTCTTGAATGCTTTCCAGTGACTCCTATTGGAAAGTGTACTGTGGATATTGGATGAAGGTGGGTGTTTGGGTCTGCTCGGATGTTCCCACAGTGAGTTTGTCTGGTAACACTCACTGTCTAAATTCCACATGTACTCTGATGCCGCCCAGCTCTGCCCCGCTGCCTCTGTGTTGTCAGACTGTTTGTCCAACATCCAGGATCGAATACGCGGATATTTCTTCCAATTATTAAACAGTAGCGATGAAAGCCATTGTCCTTGGACCCCGCTACAGACTCCAGTTCCTAGTTGCCAACTCCATCCCTCTCTCAGGTCATGTTCTGAGGCTGAACCAGACAGTTCAACACCTCTGCATCATATCCTCTCTACCAAGACCTACTCTCCCTTCCACCGTCTGTCTCCGCCTATCTGCTGCTGAAATCCCCACTCAGCCTCGATTATTCCAGAGGTCTCTTGGCTGGCCTTCCATCTTCCATAAATTTGAGCTCAGAAACCCTGCTGTTCATGTCCTACCTTGTACTGTTCATCCATCACCCCTATACTTGCTGATCTACATTGGCTCCCAGCTGCCCCTGCAACCCATCAACAATGCCTCAAATTTAACTTTCTCATCCTTGTTTTCAAATCCCTTTATTACCTTGACCCTCCCTATTTAACCTCCTCCAGTGCAACAACTCTCTGTACTGCTCAAATTCTGGACTCTCAAGCATCACTGTATTCCTTCATCCCACCATTGGCGGCTGTGCAATCAGAGTCTAGGCCCTCAGCTGTGACCTTCTCTGCCTTGCTACACCCCTCTACTTCTTTAAGTTGCCTCTTAAAACCTTTTTTGGGTTGTTTGTCCTAATGACACTTTCTTTGGATCGATGCCTATTTTTTTATTTGGCTAGTTATGATTTGTAAATGCAAGTTGCTGTTGTAGGTTCATGAATTGAAACTTGAGTACCAGAGGATGATTGCTCCCCATGGAACTATACCCCAGCATCAATCCATTCCTTAGTGAGAAGGATTGAGGACAGGGAAGGGAAGAAATGGTACTGGATCGACACAGTAGTGATGGTGGCTCTAAAGGTTTTCTTGCAGCTGTGGACTGAAATTTGCTGTTGAGTCATATCTGCAAGTATTTTAGTTTGTGCAAATGATATGTGAAGTGTTTTGTTGAAATCCAAAAATGAACTAATGTAAACAGAAACCCAGGGTAATGTGGTTTGTTTTAAGCTCATCTGAACTGATGAGGGCTGTGTGTCTTGCTGCTACTGGCTTAGTTTGCCCCTCGATCCTCTTGAGTTATTTTCAGGTCTATTGGTCAGCATCACAGGCCCTTGTTACCACAACTGAAGCACAAGTAGCAGGTGTTCGTTCCTGTGCTCATGCCCCTTGACCTCATTATTTAATTTCCTTTTCAGCTTCAAACTGCACCTTTTTGAATGCAATAAATTGAAACTGTTGAGTATTGTTTTCAAGTGCAGTTTTTTCAGTACTTTCAGAATACTGTTCATTTATTGCTATGCTTGTTGGCTCGGATCAAAACTTCTACTGAAAGCAGGCCACAATTGAGGCAACCCAGGCAGCTGCCTCAGTAACTTTCATCTTGAATTTGAGATGTTGGATGGAAAACCTCACTGCATGCGTACAATGAAGACTTGGTTGCAATAATACACCAACTGTGGGCAGCCACATTTTCTGAAATAGATTTGTCCCCTGGCTACAGCACCGACTTTTAAAAGGGCTCTGCCGGGATTAGACATTAGAATGGAGGATGATTTTGGAGGCTGATGCAGTGACAGTCAGAGATGGAATGTTTTCTTGCCAAGTTCAAGTACCATTTGCCAAAATGGTTTAAAAGTTTGGGGTAGGAACATCAAATTAATGAGTTTCAGCTGTTGGATTGGTTAATGCCTTAAGTTTCAGTTACTTATTATTGGAAACATTTTTTTGGAAACAGAATAATGGTTTCTGCTCAGTTGCTAAAAGTAGTGTTTAACAGAGCCATACAGAAGGTATCAGGATCATATGGCTGATGTGAGCCGGGGTGGAAGGAGATGCTACAATTGGGTTCAGTCCTCCTGGGCTGGAGCGGAAATGAATCAGCTCAAGTTCTTTCCCCCCGATTGCTATCCATTGTCTGCTACTGGAAAGGTGTGAGGGCGAGAACTGAATTGGGTTTAGCTGTGATGCCCCCTGAGGTTGAACAGCCTGCCGTACTCATTTCAGTTCTATCATGAAACTGAGGGTGGTTGCCTGTAGAACTGTAGCTCAATAAGGTAACTGCAATAAGGTATGGTGCCTTTTCATGCCAACTGGCTGGAAACAGCTACTTCATTTGTTAGTTATAATCATGATTGATACCATACTGGTGGGTACCACTCTGTTGCTGCATAACATTGGAGCGCAGTACAAGTGGGTACAGGTCTGTTGCTGTATAACACTGCTGTGCAGCTCTGGTGGGTACAGTCTGTCGCTGTTTGACTTGGGTTACAGGTCTTTTATTGGTGGTGGGGCTATATTAAGAAAGTTACATACGAAATTGCATTGACACAGCCTTGCAATGTAATGGCTTAAATAAGCCTAGTGTATGATGATGGTTCCTTTGGTTACAGATGGATCAGACCTCAGATGAAGATGTGGACCATGCTGCAGAGGAGGACAGCGATAAGGAGGACCAGGACTTGGATAAAATGTTTGGTGCCTGGCTCGGTGAGCTCGACAAACTCACTCAGGTAAGTAGGAGTAATCTGACTTGAGGTTAAAGGCTTCTAAAATCTGCAGTGACTGGACTGTTGACTATCTTTATTGCTCAGAGGCACAAGCACTTTTAACTAGTTGTGTACTCTGTTCAAGCTGCTTATGGTCAGGTGTTTTCTTTCCCTATGTTACCATCTGATGTCAACTTGTGATTAGGGGGGAAGGTGTAGATGTGTGAGACTTAGCCAGTTGTGTCTATCTTATTGGAAATGGTGGTTCAAGAGCACTATTCACTATTGTTGATTCATTGTGCAAAGGCAGTTCCCGATACATAGGAAAAAGGTTCTTGTTTGATCCTTACACTGTACCAAGTTAATTTCAACACCACTGTTTTGGAGGGAAATACCAGCAGGAGAAGCTGCTGCTGATCGCTAGTTCAGGAGCCAAAGGAAAATCCAAAAATGGAGTTTCTGGTGAAGAGTCTGCTCACAAGATTTTATTCATTTAAAATGCACCTTAATTGGCCATTAATTGTATTCACAATTCCACTTCCAAGAATACCAGTGATGTGAAATGTCTTCTAAAGGATCATTTGTTCTAATTTTAGCTAAATGCACGTACATTAAGTATGTTTCTCAATCAGTAGGAGAATCGCAGCCTCACAGCTCCAGCGACCCAGGTTCAATTCTGGGTACTGCCTGTGTGGAGTTTGCAAGTTCTCCGTGTCTGCGTGGGTTTTCTCCGGGTGCTCCGGTTTCCTCCCACAAGCCAAAAGACTTGCAGGTTGGTAGGTAAATTGGCCATTATAAATTGCCCCTAGTATAGGTAGGTGGTAGGGAAATATAGGGACAGGTGGGGATGTTTGGTAGGAATATGGGATTAGTGTAGGATTAGTATAAATGGGTGGTTGATGGTCGGCACAGACTCGGTGGGCCGAAGGGCCTGTTTCAGTGCTGTATCTCTTTTTTTAAAAAAAAAGTATAATTGAGCTTTTGTGCTTCATGGTCATGCTTGCAATGTGTATGAATGCATACATACATGCACGCACCTATGTGTATGTACCTATTGGTATTTATGTTTCAAGAGGGAGTTTGAGATGACAACTTAGTTGGTTGAAGGCTCTGTAGACAATGATGGTAAAGTTATAAGAATGGAGGGTTTGGGGAAGGGGAAAACAGACTCGAGTGGTTGTGGAGATTCTCCAATTTTAATATCAAGAGCAATCAGTAAGAATAGAAGAATTTACTTTTTAGGAACAGGAAAAGCCCAACATTCTGTTCTCAGCAAATCAAACCTAATTTCTTCCTCGCTTTTATTTTGCACCCTTGCACGTTGTCACTCTTGCAAGCGCTCTCTCTAGTTAACTGTTCTGTTCCCCATATCCTCTTCTCTGCTGTCTGTTCCCCCTGAATTCCATGGGAGGAAGGTGTCATTAATGGTATTCTGTTGTACTATATTTAACCATGACAGCACCAGAGTCGCCAAATAATTCAGTACTGACAAACTAGCCATTTTTATAAGCATCACTTTACACACACGGATACTAGAATATCAGATGAGACTTCAGGAGGAGTCCTGATGTAACCATTATAGTAATTTCAAAAATCTTGCATTAAAAACAAATCTAAAACTGTGAAATATTTGTTCTCCTTTCCTGGTCGCTCTTGTCTTTTACTTTCAATTACCAGCATTCTGGCTTTTATCATTTAATTGAGAGCGTATGTTTAGTGAAACCTATTTTATCTGCCTGCACTGTCTGTTTGAGTTGGGACCCATACTTATTAACCAGCAAATCTGGCAGGTTTTAATTGTTTCAAAAGTGCTTTTCTCCCCCATAGGTCTTGCTGTAGTTTGGCCTCATTGCATCATGGAGAGTAGTGGGTCAACCTCGTGCTTTATTGGAGGGGAAGTGCCGAGACTGATCCTTTTTGTGGATATAACAACATCACTAACTCTCACTGGGTTCCAGTTCCATGGGTACTGGGAGCCATGCAGTAACTTGCCCAACTGTGACTAGTCAGGGGGTGTGGGCAGACTATTCACATATGAGTGCCATCACAGCTGAGACTGCTGCTATCATCGCTCTGTCTGCTCGCATGCTTTCCAACAGGACTACTTGCATGCCAAACTGTGTAAGCAGCATGTGATGGACAGAACTAAGCGATCCCATAACCAGCGGATCAGATCTAAGCTCTGCAGTCCTGCCACATCCAGCGTGAATGGTGGAGGACAATTAAACAACTAACTGGAGGAGGTGGCTCCACAAATATCTCCATCCTAATGATGGAGCCCAGCACATCAGTGCAAAAGATAAGGCTGAAGCATTTGCAACAATCTTCAGCCAGAAGTGCCGAGTAGTTGATCCATCTCGGCTTCTTCCTGCATTCCCCAGCATCACAGATGCCAGACTTCAGCCAATTCAATTCACTCTGCATGATAAACGACTGAAGGCACTGGATACTGCAAAGGCTAAGGGCCCTGACAATATTCCAACAATAGTACTGAGGATCTGTGCTCCAGAGCTTGACCACCCCTAGCCAAGCTGTTCCAGTACAGCTACAACACTGGCATCTACCTGGCAATGTGGAAAATTGCCCAGGTATGTCCTATACACAAAAAGCAGGACAAGTCCAACCCGGCCAATTACCACCCCATCAGCCTACTGTCAATCATCAGTAAAGTGATGGAAGGTGTCAACAACAGTGCGATCAAGCAGCACTTGCTTAGCAATAACCTGCTCAGTGACGCTCCGTTTGGGTTCTGCCAGGGTGAGGTGACAGTGACTGCCCTTGACATTACGGTAGCATTTGACCGAGTATGGCATCAAGGAGCCCTAGCAAAACTGAAGTCGGTGGGAATCGGGGAAAACTCTCTGCTGGTTGGAGTCATACTTAGCGCAAAGGAAGATGGCTGTGGTTGTTGGAGGTCAATCATCTGAGCTTCAGGACATCACTGCACTCCGGGTAGTGTCCTAGGTCCAACCATCTTCAGCTGCTTCATCAATGACCTTCCTTCAATCATAAGGTCAGAAGTGGGGCTGTTAGCTGATAACACAATGTTCAGCACCATTCGCGACGACTCAGATACTGAAGCAGTCTGTGTAGAAATGCAGCAAGACTTGGGACAATATCCAGGCTTGGGCTGGTAAGTGGCAAGTTACATTCGTGCCACACAGGTGCCAGGCAATAACCATCTCCAACAAGAGAGTATGAAACCATCTCCCTTTGACATTCAGTGGCATTACATTTGCTGAATCCCCCACTATCAACATCCTAGGGGTTACCATTGACCAGAAACTGAACTGGAGTAGTCATATAAATAACGTGGCTACAAGAGCAGGCCGGAGATTAGGAATCCTGCGGCAAGTAAATCACCTCCTGACTCCCCAAAGATATCTATAAGGCACAAGTCAGGAGTGTGATGCAATACTCTCCGCTTGCTTGGATGAGTGCCGCACCAGCAACACTGAAGAAGCTCGACACCATCCAGGACAAAGCAGCCCGCTTGCTTGGCACCCCATCCACAAACATTCACTCCCTCCACCACCGACACACAGTGGCAGCAGTGTGTACTATCTACAAGATACACTGCAGCAACGCACCAAGGCTCCATAGACAGCACCTTCCAAACCTGCGACCTCTACCAACTAGAAGAACAAGGGCAGCAAATGCATGGGAACGCCACCACCTGCAAGTTCCCCTTCAAGTCACACACCATCCTGACTTGGAACTATATCGCCGTTCCTTCACTGTCGCTGGGTCAAAATCCTAGAACTCGCTTCCTAACAGCACTGTGGGTGTATCTACCCAACTTGGACTGCAGCATTTCAAGAAGGCAGCTCACCACCACTTTTTCAAAGGCAATTGGGGATGGGCAATAAATGCTAGCCTAGCCAGCGATGCCCACATCCCATGAATAAGTTTTAAAAAAAAAAACTGAGATCATTGAATAATCAGGAGTAAGAACACAGGCTTAGCTGAAATGAGAACTTCTAGGCACTCAAATTAATTCATTTATTTTTGTGTATGTGTGTGAATTGTCATCCCTTTTCAGGAATGAATGTTAATGATTGCAATTTCCACAGCTGAGTGCCAAATCCTTTTGAAATATTTTACAATACTTTTTATGAAATTGAGAATAGCATTTTCTTTCTCTTCCCATTCAGAGTCTGGACACTGGGAAACCTGAAGAGCTGAAGAAGTCCCCGCTTCGGCAGGAAACCAATCTCGCAAACTTTTCCTATCGCTTCTCGATGTACAATCTGAATGGTGAGGGCTTTGGTTGTTATGGCAGGAAGAGATTCAGAGTGAAGTCACTCTCGTGATTTTGTTGGTCATGCTGAGGCTGCTGTTTGTCACTGGATAATTCTGAACCTTGGTACTTGTGTTGAATTAATTTCAACATTCCTGTCTGAGAAAAGAGGTCTTCCTTGCTGGAGCTCAGACAGCACAGGGCTGTTATGATATGTTGTTTGCATATACACTTCAGACTAATGCATACCAGGGTATTTGCTCACTGGTACTTACTGGATATCCTGCCTCTTGCATGTTGAAGTTAAACTGCCACCTCCACAATTAGATTGGTTCCATATTCCTTGAAAATGGACAGCTAGAAATCATGAATCTCATGTGGTTTGATGTCTGGTTGTTGGATCTTGGGGCAGCAATAGTGCAATGTGTAATTTGAGAGAATATTGCATTTAGTGAACAACTGTAATGTTAGCTATCCTGATGGCTTGCTTGGGTGCTAAAGGCCACATGTCACTGAATTGTACAGACTTGATTCCTGCTCTGCACTGAGTTAGGTGATCTGTGAAATCAAGAACAGGAAAGCTGCAGTCGTCCTCCATTCCCTGGCCTAGGAAGGAAAAAGAGCCTGAAGTTTGAAATATCCACTGTGTCTGTATGCATGCTGGGTGAGGACAGGGACAGGCTCTGCTTTCATGCAGCCCACATGAAGAATGACTACTTGGGTCAAGTATTGGAGGGTGACCAGTGTCATGCAACTAAACAGCACAAGCAGCCCTTTCAGGAGGGGAGGTGGAGAAGAGGAAATGGAACACAGTTGGCAAAAAAAAGTCACCCAGTTCAGCTTCCATAGCTGAAAAGGGATTGCACTTTGCAGTGCAGCCCTTTTTAAAGTTCTCTTTTTCTTTACACAGTTGAATGTGTTTCTGTTAATCAAACAGTAATATTTTTGTTTAAACTTATCTTCGGTATATGTGGGATGAAATTGTGCTTCATGCATGCCAAGGATTATTTCCATGGCCCAACCCAAATGTCTGTATTTCATGTATGAACTTAAACAGCCTCCTGACAAATGTCTCGCCATCAAGCAAGTCAGCTGAGTTTTGGGTCCTCATTGCACATGCACTTTCCAGTAGGGACCCTGAAAGCACTTGAATATGATCAGTGGCAATAACCCTGGTCAGTTTCCTCCAGTCTTTCTACTGTCCCATAAACTTAAGGGCATCTTAAACTCTGCCCGTGTCCTAACTTGCACCAAGCCCCAATTACCATTCACCCCAGTGCTCACTGGCCAACACTGGCTCCTGGTTAAGCAATGTTCCGATATTAAAATTCTCATCCTCCTTTTCGCGTTGCTGTGCAACCTCACTCCTTCCTAATTCTGTAACCTCCTCCAGCGCTTCAACCCTCATATTTGTGCTCCTACAATTCTGGTCTCTTGAGCATCCTTGATTTCGCACCATGTGCAGCCTTGACTTCGGCTGACGAGGCCCTAAGCTTTGGAATTCTCTTCCTAACTCTCTCTGCTCCTTAAAACTGACCTCTTTGACTTAGCTTTTGTTCATCTGTCCTAATATCTTAGGTGCCTTGGAGTTGCACTTTGTTTGATAACACTCCTGCGAAGTGCCTTGGGACATTTTACGATGTTAAACTCACTATTTAAATTCAGATTGTCGTCATCATTGTTAACTGTTGAAATGTGGTGATTTGCGTTCTGCCGGCCAGTGCCGTTCAACATTAACAAGAAGAGCTAATGGCTAAGGGAGTAAACCCAATAAAATCTGGAGTAGAGTCCCATTAGGCAGTTGGTGTTCCCTCAAGTTAGCACCTTTCCAGAAACTTCTGCAACCGTCTCAGCCCAGATGTATAGGCTTTCACCTTTCCTCTGAATACCAGCCTATGAGGTCGAGAGTGGGGTGCAGATGCCAGGCAAGTCTGCATCCCCTAAAAACAGGCCTAGGCCACACAGCAAACAAAGAAAAGTAACCTTTCAGCTTGGAAGTTGGAATGTGAGTAAAATGCCCTGTCATGAACAACGACCCACATTCCACAGCAAGTGTACACAAGAGGGCCCAGATAGACCATGGTTGATGCCAAGCTTGTGTAGCTCTTACTGCTTTATAAGAAACCAGACTAGCTGACATAGGCTGTTTTCTTGAGGCTAATTACACCACCTACTGGCTTGGCAAGACTGCTGAAGACTGCCGTGAGCATGGTGTAGGCTTCGCAGTGACCAATTGGGTAACAGCCAATTGAGCCACCAGTAGCAATCTGACTGCCTCAACTCCCTGCAGCTATCATCCAATGGAGGCATAGTCAACATCATGTGCACCAATGCATCAACTCTGAATGCCAGCATCTCCAAGAACATTTCTATGATTCACTGCTTGATCTTCTGAGGAACACTCCAAATGGTGAAAGGCTATTCATCCTGGGTGACTTCAATGCACATATTGGGGCAGAATGATTCATGGCCGATGTGCCTCGGTCATTATGGGGTAGACAAACTCAACTGACGACGCTGTCTTGAGCTTTGTGCTCTAAAAGAACTCTGCATCACCAACACCTCCTTCCAGGGCAGTCATCGCCACAAGGTATCATGGCGTTATCCAAGGACTGGACATTGGCACCAACTAAACCTGGTCAGCATGAGAAGGCGTGATCTGCCCAATGTTCTCCACACCCGCACCTACCACAGTGCAAACTATGACACCGACTACTCTTAGCAGCACCAGAGTGAAGATGTACTCCCGAAGGTTCCACAGCTCCATACACTATGGTCCACCATGTATCAACATCCCTTGCAGAAGCAATGATACCAAATACCAGCACTTAATACTGTTGCTAGAATGATTGCTCCCCACCAAAGCTTTACCAGGAAGTGCTGACGCTGGTAGCGATGAACTTAGCGACTTCCAAGCTTCAATCATCCATGAAGTAGCAGAAGCATAATTTGGTAATGATGGAACCTGCAACCAGGACAAGTTTGTAATGTACTCAGATGTGATATGTCATGGATGCAAAAAAACAAAGCCGACATGATGCACATCAAACTAAGTGCACAACCAGAAAGTAGCTAAGGCAGCTGTGCAAAAGACAGGGAGATACTGCACAAACAAACACTGGATCAACTTGTGTCAAGAAATCCAAACTGCCTGTGACAATGGTAATTTGAGCTATGTATGATGGGATCAAGAGGGCGCTTGCCCCTGCCATCACCTAAGTTGCTCTCTTGAAGTCGGCAGATGGTGACGTATTGGCTGACAGAAGTAAACAGATGTGCCACTGGGATGAACACTACTGTGAGCTGTACTCCTGTGAGTTGGATGTCTCCCAGTCTGCGCTTGATGATCTCCCGTAGCTTCCTGTCATGCATGAGTTAGATGAGGAACTCTCATCACCTCAGCTCGAGAAAACCATAGACTGCCTAGTGAACAGAAGAGCATCCAACAAGGGCAGAATCCCAGCCAAACTGCTCAAGCACGGAAATTCCCATCTATTGCCACACCTTTATGACCTCTTTTGGAAGGTAGGCTCCGTTACACAGGAGATGCATTACACAAAAATCATCATTATACAAAAACGAGGTGACAGAGGAGACTGCAACAACTATAGGGTCACCTCACTCCTTAGCGTCATGGGGAAGGCCTTTACTTGGGTCATACTTCAAAATACTCCATTTACTTGCAGGCCTACTGTACCTGGAAGCGCAGTGTGGTTTCCGTGCTGGCAGATCTACTGTGGGCGTGATTATTTGCATATGCCAGCTACAAGAGAAGTGTAGGGAACAGGTAAATCCTTTTACCTTCCTTTCGTCGATCTTGCTAAGGCATTCAACACTGCCAGCAGAGCAGGGCCCTACAAGATACAGGGGAAAATTGGCTGTCCACTAAAGTTCCTATCTCATCCATTCCTTCCACCACAGCATGCACTGCACTGTACAGTTTGATGGCTCCACTTCTGACAGAGTGAAGTATGGAGAGAAACAGGGTTGTGTCCGAGCCCCCGCTCTGTTTGGCGTCATCATCTCCATGCTCCTGATCTTTGCCTTCCTTGCAGATATGGAAGGAGTCTACTTGCACACATGGTTAGACAGCAAGCTCTACAATCTATCAAGACTGAAAGTGAAGGCAAAAACACTGCGTCCTGATCAGAGAACTCTCTACACTGACTATGCTGCACTCGTCGCCCACACAAACTCGGCTACTGTAACTAGTTCTCCCTGACTATAAGTGTCAAGAAAACTGTGGTCATGGGACAAGCTGTTGCATCTCCACCCCTGCTCACACTAAATAGCACCCTGCTGGAAGTGGTTAGCATATTCTGCTAACTCCAATCCACGGTGACGGTCTGTCCCTTGATGCAGAGCTTGATGCATACATAGGGAAAGCAGCTACCACTTTTGGCCGACTCCTGAAACATGCATGGAATAACACCAAGCTGACCCTTTGGACCAAGCTGATGGCTTATAAGGCTTGTGTTCTCAGCACTTTGCTGTTAGCTGTGAAACATGGGCAACTTAGTTACCAAGAAAACAAGCTGAACAATTTCCATCTTCACTGTCTGCAGCGCATTATAGGTACATCCTAGCAGGACAAAAACATCAATGTGGCAGTCCATGCAAAGGCAGAGCTCCGAAGTCACTAATCAAACTAAGGTGGCATTGGTGGATCGGGCACATCCACAGGATGGAAGGTGATCGCTTACTAAAGGACCTTCTGTATGGTGAGGTAGCCGGGACCAGATGACCAGTGGGGCGCCCAAAGCTCTGCTTCAAGGACGCTTGGAAGCATGATGTGAAGGCCCTAAATGTCGACTATCACAACTGGGAGTAAACAGCTGGTGAAAGAGTGAAATGGCGACACATCCTGAGGACTGGTGTGCACTACTACGATGACCAGTGGCTACAGCAGCTTGGCAACAGGCGCCAATGCTGAACAGAACAACCCAAAACGTCACTTGGCAGCTTCATGTGCGGCACTGTGGCAGAACTGCCCCTCTCAGATTGGACTCCACAGCCATTAGCAAAGGTGCACCAAGAGAAGACATGCCATCTAAATATATTGTTTGCTGCATGTCCATCATCTCTCATAGATGGAAGGATGCCAACAAACTCATCATTGCTGCAACTGTAAAGGCACTGTGGACAACTGCAGCACCCCTTCAGCTGCTCCACAGAGTGAAGCAGTCTGTATTAGAAATGCGACTAAGACTGTTCAAGCCCCTGGTTGGGAGTTAAGGAGCCAATCACTTATCCCATGAACAGATTCACTTTAGAGGGAATTTTAATGGACCTGGAGCTCAGCATTCAATTCCCGAGTGCTTTTATTTGCATGAACACTTTTCGGGTATTTCCCCTCCTTTTTCTATTTTCTTTCATTGTGCTCCTTTCATTTGAGATTGATGACTTTTCTGCCTGACCCCTCTGTTTTTGAAGTAAGTTTAATACAAATGTCTTGCTATCCCCCATCTGCTGGGTTCTGGTATGATTAGGAGAACGTGACTTATCTCCAGTCTGTGCTGAGCTTGTTAAGTGGCATTTGGGGTTGTTAAAATTGGCTGTGGTGCCCTCGGCTGGAGAGTGCGAAGTTGCGCAGAGTTCTCACTCCTGATAGTTACCTAGTGCCCTCTGCTGGAAGGTGCACCTCATGCAAGGATAAGGATGGCGTTCAGCTCTTGGGCCTCCTTGCATTTGAATATCTTGTCAACACTCGGTCCGAAATCACACATGCAGTTCAGCCACTTAATCATAGCCATTTACCGCGTAGAAGGAGGCCATTTAGAAGACTGGGTCACTTGTTTTTCCTTCCTGAAAAGTGTTTCGCCAACTGAGATCCAGTTCTCAGTGACACTAATTGTAAGCTTGCTAAATTTCAGGAAATGGAAAAAGGTTTTACTGGTGCAATTATGGTTCAACTGAGGCATATTGTGGAATGGAGTAAAGGAGCTGTATGCTGCATCTCACCAATGCTGTTACTGACTTGGTGTTTAATGGGGCAGTGTAGAGCAGAGCTGTCCAACATATGGCCCACAGGCCAGAATCTTGAGAACAGAAAGGGTCAAGATTGATTTTGCTACATTTGTGTGTCCCCCGATAGCAGTGAGAGAGCGGCGAGTTGGTGCTGTTCAGCCTGTACCTCAACAGTCACTAGTCTTCGCTTCCTGCAGCAAGTGGCAGAAGGGGGGCAGTGGGTGGGTGGGGGGCAGAATGACGCTCGTGCGATTGACGTGGAAGCTCACCAAACAAAAGCGCGAACAGTTTGCCTGCGTGTGGACCTTCATCGAATAGGAGCGCAGGGGAGGCGGGATTTGAAGGGATGATTGTTACTCGATGGGGTGGGTGTGGTGTAGGCAGGTACAGATGGTGGGGATGGGGTAATCATGCAGAGAAAGTGGGGGGGGGTGGTTAGCACAAAGACTGTGGGGAAGGGGTGAGCACGCAGTGTGTGTGGGAGGGGGTGAGCACGCAGAGACTGTGGGGAGGAGCGGGAGGGGGTGAGCACGCAGAGTGTGTGGGGGGGGGGAGCGGGAGGGAGTGAGTATGCCGAGAAAGTGGGGGGATTAGCACAAAGACTGGGGGAGGGGGTGAGCACGGAGACAGTGTGGGGGGGAGCGGGAGGGGGTGAGCACGCAGAGAAAGTGGGGGGGGGTGATTAGCACAAAGACTGTGGGGGAGGGGGTGAGCACGCAGAGACAGTGTGGAGGGGCAGGGGGGTGAGAATGCAGTGACTGGGGCGGTGCTCGGAGGGAGGTGATGCGCAATTCATGGTGCGGGTCTGCGTCGAGCAGCAGTGTGTTTCTGCTTGTGATAAATGGTGGGCGAAGGGAAGAAATGTTAGGAAAACAGAGGTATGTAATTTTTTTTTTTTTACCCAGTATACCCTCTTTCTAATGTGTTTTATCTTTCCGAAATTTGCTCACCGGCCCCCTATGGAGGGTAGAAATTGTAATGTGGCCGGTCGTGCAAAAGGTTGGTGTACAGAGAGCTTTACTGTAGGTAGGTGGTAGGATAATTGAGGGAAGGTGGGGATGTGAGCGGGAAAACGGGATTAATGTAGGATGAGTATAAAAGTGATTGATGGTCGGCGTGGACTCGGGCCGAAGGGCCTGTTTCGGTGCTGTATCTCTCTGACTCTAATCTGTTTGTTTTGGCGAGGGGGCCTTTATTCCTCAGCCCCCCTTTATGTACATTTTATAAAAATAACATGATTAAAAACTGATAAATAAAACAAAACTCAAATTAAAACGCCTTTTATTTTATTTAGAGATACAGCACTGAAACAGGCACTTCGGCCCACCGAGTCTGTGCCGACCACAACCACCCATTTATGCTAACCCTGCAGTAATCCCATATTCCCTACCACCTACCTACACTAGGGTCAATTTACAATGGCCAATTTACCTACCAACCTGCAAATCTTTGGCGGTGGGAGGAAACCGGAGCACCCGGCGAAAACCCACGCAGTCACAGGGAGAACTTGCAAACTCCGCACAACCCGGGTCCCTGGAGCTGTGAGGCTGCGGTGCTAACCACTGCGTCACTGTGCCGCCCCATTTCTATTCATAATTCCTCAGATGATAAAGTAGTCTGTTCTCATATGCAGCAAAACCTGGACAGCTTTCAGGTTTGGGCTGATAAGTGGCGAGTAATATTCATACCACATAAGTATCAGAAAACATGCATCTCTATGGGGATAGTGTGGGAGCTCCCTTCAATGGGCGTCGACAAGTTCCCTTTTTTTGATTAGATCTCTCCCATCCTTAGGCCTCAAAGGAACTGGTCCTTGAGTACTTGGGCCATAAATGGTCTTTGTGGCAGTGAAGAAGCCACAGATATCATTCATGTCAATGAGATGTTGAATTTCCTTTGCCTCGTCTGCCCACCACCTGTCCTTCATGATGCGAGTGTTCCTTTGAACCTCTGCCTTTGCTTGTTGTTAAGCCAGTTTCTTTTGCTGAGTTCTTGGCGTCAGTTATGCACGCCAGTCCCTGCAGTGCCCACCGGTCGCAGAAGGCCTCGAGTGTACCAGCGGACACCGCATGCTCCTTCTCCAGGGATACCCGGGCACGAACATAACCGCGGAAGAGGGGTAGGCAATCAGGGAGGACGGACCTCCTGACGGCCCGCAGCCTGGACTTGTGAATTGCCACCTTGGCCAGGCCCAGGAGCAGACCAACGAGGAGATCCTCCTCCCGGCCCGTGCCCCTCCGCACCGGGTGCCCAAAGATCAGGAGCGTGGGACTGAAGTGCAGCCAAAACCTGAGGAGCAGCCCCTTCAAATACTCAGAGGGGCTGCAACCTCACACACTACATATATACATGGACTCATCCAGGCCGCAGAAATTACAGGCAGCCATGGGAGTCCATGAACCTACTTAAAAGTCTCTTGCACGGGACTGGCCTGTGCAGCACCCTCCACCCCAGGTCCCTGATGTAAAGGGGGAGGACTCCCGCGTAGAGAGACCTCCATCGGGGTTTCCTCTCGTCGCCAGATGGCAACACGGACTGCCAGGGCGTGTCTAGCCGGCTGATGAGGGCGAGGATGCGGAGAGTCTGCAGGAGCAGCCTGTACAGGAAACCCCTCCGTGCCAATTGGAATGGCATGGAGGACATTTCTGAGAGGTGGCTCGGGTTGTGCGGGACCGGCTCCGGAGGAGGGTTTCGGGTCTTTGATCCGATGAGCAATTCGGCCGAGCGGGGGTCAGCCTTGCCGGGAGCGCTCCACACTCCCGAGCCCCCTCGCCACCCGCAGTGAGGGGCGTCCTGGGGGCTTCGGCAACTCCTCTGCTTGCCAGTCTGTCCTTGGAGTCGGCCGCCCGGACAGCCAAGGCGCTCTCCTCCGCCGGTAGGTGAGCACCCTGACTGGAGGTGACCATGTTCCAAACTCGGAATAGACCTCTGTAAAAGACGGGCAGCTCCCTCAGAGGCGCAGCTAACGGTCTCTGCCAGGAACTGCGTGTTGTCTTGAAGGCAGTGACACTGGCGGAAAAAATATGTTGCCAGAGCACACCATCTGGGAGGACGCCTGCGTTCAGGTATCTCTGCAGGGTTCGAAGGCGTCGAGTTGCAGCCTGGGTGTTGACTCACACTATAGCGACTGGCCGCCCTCCTCGATCGGGAGACTTGGGACTGCGGCAGAGACCCAATGTTTCCTCATGCCCCAGAAGAAATCAACTAGTTTCTTTTGGATCTTGGTGGCGAATGCAGGGGACAGGGCCAAAGTGACCAACCAGTACCACAGCATCAAGGCCACCAGTTGGTTTATGACCAGCACTTGGCTCCTGTAGGAAGGCACTCTGAGCAGTCCTGTCCAGCGCCCCGGCTGAGTGGTGACTTTCACCTCCAACTCCTGCCAGTTTCCTGGCCAGGTTTCCTCAGCGGGGCTAAGGTGGTCTCCCAGATAGAGGAGGTGTGCGGTGCTCCACGCAAAAGGTGTCAATTCCTCCGGCAGGGTGTCCACCCGCCACTGACCCACCAAGAGACATTTCTCCCAACTGATCCTCGCGCAGGACGCGGCAGAAAAGGTCTGCTGGCAGTCGCGCATCCTCTGCAAGTCAATGGGATTTGTGACCGCGAGGAGCACGTCATCGGCGTAAGCCGAGAGGACGACCCGCATGGCCGGCTCGTGCAGAGCCAATCCCGTCAACCTCATGCGAAGCAGGAACGGCTCCACGCAGATGGTGTGCAGTTGGCCGGACATGGGGCATCCCTGATGCACTCCTCTCCCAAAGCGAAGGGGCACCGTCAAGGACCTGTTAACTTTGACCAGACACTCTGCGGCGGCGTATAAAAGTCGGACCCGGGCCACAAAATGCGGCCTGAGTCCAAATGCGCGCAGAGTCCAGAAAAGATATTCATGATTCACCCTGTCGAATTCCTTCTCCTGATCGAGGGAGAGAAAGACGACTGACAGACCAGTCCTCTGGGAAAGATGGATCAGATACTGGGCCAGGTAGATGTTGTCCTGGATGGACTGGCCCGGGACCGTGTAGAATTGGTTGGGGTGGATCATGTGGGCCAGCACGAAGCCCAGGCGGGTAGACATAGCTCGGGCAAAGATCTTATAATCCGTGCTGAGGAGGGAGACCGGACGCCAGTTTTTATGTAGGCGGAGGTTGCCCCGCTTTGGCAGCAGGACGAAGACCGCCCTGCGCCAGGAGAGGGGCATCTCCCAGGTCGCCAGGCTTTCCCCCAGGACCCAAGTGTAATCGTCCCCAGGACATCCCACAACGCCCTGAGGAACTCCATGGTCAGCCCGTCCACCCCCGGGGATTTGCACGTTGAGAGCTGGTGGAGGGTGCCAGTCAGCTCCACCAACATGAGCGGAGCCTCCAATTCTTCTCCCTCCGGGCTGAGCTTCGGCAGCTCCTCTCTCAAAACTTTGCACGTGTCCTCGCCGGACGGATCCGGAGAGAACAACGCACCGTAATTAGGGACCAGGAGGCCCATTCCCTCCGGATCCATGATGGAGGATCGGTCATTGGCCAGCAGCTCAACGAGCTGCTTATGGACCCCCCGCCATTTTTCCAGCGAGTAGAAGAGGAGGGAGGTGTAGTCCAAATCATCCAGGATCTGGATCCGCAACCTCACATATGCGCCTTGGGACCCTATGAGCTGCAGGTCCCTCAGCGTGCCCTTCTCTTTGTACGCCTGCCACAAGGCCGGGTCCGCGACGGCATGACCGAGGCGGGACTCCAAGTTGAGCACCTCCCCCTCTAGGTGCCCGATTCTCGGCTTCCCGCCTCTTGGTCAACCCCTTTGCGTACTCCTGACACAAGACACGGATGTGAGTCTTGCTCACATCCCACCATAGCCTCAAGGAGGGGAAGTCCCCTGCTTCCTTCTCCAATCGGCCCAGAATCGACGGAACGAGTTCCGGAATCGCTCGTCCTCCAGCAACCGGTTGTTAAAGTGCCAGTACGTTGCCCCCGCTTGCGTGCAGAGTGGAGTGAACTCCGCCCACACCAGGCGGTGGGCCGAGCAGCGGAAGACGTATGCCTGCGAAAAGTAAAGGTGGTCGATTCGGGACCCTCCCCCTCCAGACCTCCACGTGAAGGCGCTGGAGTTGGGACGGAGATTCCGCCAGACGTTCATCAAGTTGGGGGAGTTCATTAGTCCCATCAACTTCTCCACCGACACTTGGCTGCGCTGGGGACTGGAGCGATCCCCCACCTTGAGGGTACAGTTAAAAATCCTCCCCCCACCCCCCAAGGATGATGCACTCGCCGCTATCGATGGAACTCAAGAAAGTGGACGCTTCTTCAAAGAAGCGCGCTTGCAACGCGCCGGACCTGGGTGCGTACACGTTCACAAAGTGGAGCGGCATGCTTCCCAGGCAAACGGCGAGGTGGAGCAAGCGGCCCGGCACTAGCTCCTTGACCCCAAGATTTCTGGCTGAAAAGTCGGGGCCAACAAGATAGCCACCCCACTAGAAATAGAGGTGAGGTGACTAATGTAGACCCCACCCTGCCACTCCAGGAGCCAGGTAGCTTCGTCTCCCGGAACGGCGTGGGTTTCCTGCAGAAAGCTCACCGCATATCTTCTTTCCCTGAGGTCTGAGAGATTGTGAAATCTGCGGTGAGACCCCCTGCTACCATTGATGTTGAGTTTGGCTATGGTTTTCTTCATGTAAAAGGTACTTAAAAACTGTCACCAACACCTCACTGTAAGGAGGGAGCGGAAGTGCACCCGACCTTCCACTCCCCCATTGAGGAACATATTAAATCGGCGCCTCTGAACCAGTTTCACGCCGTTGCCCGCTTGCTTGAGGGCAGCACGGACGGACTGGATGATCAGCGCCAGATTCGGCTGAGGGCCAGCTGAACTTTATTACGGCAACCCTTGCAAGCTGTGAGGAACTCCTGGAGTTCCGCTGTGGGGATGAGAGGAGACTTGGTGGGAGGCACGAGGGATGCCACCACCTCAATGGCAATGGAATCAAGATCATGCTCCGTGCCCCACACCGAGTCCCCATCCTCCTCTGGGTTGTCACCACCAGCGGCCGACACACCCGCCACACACTGTGGGGCGGACGTCCCGGCCGTGCCAGCTGGTCCCGCCTCCGTCACGATCCCACCCCCAGGATTGATGGCGGAGGAGTCCTCTCTCAGTTCGAGAATGGAACTGGAGCCTGTGGATACCAGCGGTTCAGGACCACCCTCCCTCTCTGCCCCAGGCCAATGAGTGGTCCGGGGAGATGGAAGTGCCCTACTCCGGAAATCCAGCCAGAGCTGGGACCGGAGGCAGAGAGAGGAGGCCATCTCCTGTCCCACCAGCGCCCCAGCAGTTGGGGCAAAATTTTCAATTATAACTGGGTCGGTTGTCTCCTGGTTGATTTTGGCTGGGAGGGCCAACCCTATGGGGCCTCGCCCTCCCCTCCACTCAGGGCACCCAACCCAATGGTAGTGGCAGAATGTTATCCCGAAGATCGAGCGGGACTGGGGCGAGCCCTGTCTTTACCTCCCCCAGATGGTGCAGGTGGGGGAGGAGGCACTCACCAGGAATGAAGGTGGGACATTCGATAGAATGAACCTTTGCGCAGAGGCCTCCAGGGGGTCCACTGGCAGACAAGTCCCACACACGCTGAGCCTGTTGCTCAGAGCCAGGGACGCTGCCCACTCGGTCTTCAGGAAAAGCACCGTCTTCCCGTACATTTTTGAGGCAGCAACAATGGGCGAAGGGCCGACAACCTCAGCCATTGCCTTCACGCGTACCTCTATTGACCTGTTTGGATGGACGTAACTCTTGACCCCATGCTTTGATATTACCAGTGCAAACGGTGACGGGGCAACGGGTGCAGCTGCAGCAGCCGCGGCAGCATAAGTGCATGAAGGCCCCGCCACTGGCGAAGTGGGGCTTGCCATGGGGTCGCAGAGCAGCGCCCAACCCCAAGAAACAAAGCACACAACAGTTTACTTTTAAACACAAGCAATATGATGGGAGTAGAGCTGGATAGGGCTGAAAAGGACAAGGAGAGGATAGGTGGCCGAGTGATGGAAGGGAGAGAAGAGCTGCGAGGATGTTACTGTTCAATTGGTGGTTGGAGCACCTTGCTGCAGAGTCTACAGTTCAGTCTTCCAGTTAGGGGAGGGATCTTTGCCCAGGTCGGCTAGAGCTGCCCAGTTCTCCTCTTTGCCTGCTGTTGCATAAGAATTTTCTTCAGCCAGGAGGCTCCAGCCGTCCCAAGCCACACAGTTGGGGGTGGGGAGGGAGCCCCCTTTTTTGCAGGATGGAAGATAAACACGAGCAAATACAGGGGCTCTCTATAGAATTTGGCAGCCCCACCCCTGGATCTTCTGGTGCCGCCTCCCTCCCCCAACAGTGCAAACGAACAATTCTCTGGTGCTCCAACACCCACCTCTCCAAAATGACTTGCAGGTTGTCTTAGTCCTTTAAAAAGTGCAACAGCTCCACAGTTAAGTTGTAAATGCAGCACTCTCCACTCTGTGGTCTCCTCTCCAGTTACTCCGCTCTCTCCACTCCAGTTGCAGGTGCAACTGCTCCCCCTGATTGCAGGCAGGAAGTACTCCAAATTGCCCAACCAATCCTGTGCTGTATCTGTCCTGGGAGTGTTTGGGCCATTTTAGAGGAAGCTTTACTGTGTTTCTATCCATACTATCCCTGTGCTATAAAGGCTTGGCGCAGACACTAATCTTGAAATGGGAAGTGCTCCCCGTGTCAACCTCCCTCACCTTGGAAAGGGAGAAGGGCAGCAGCTAAGACTGGGACGTCGTGTGCTTTCCCATTGAGTCATTTGTTCTTTCGAGTTAGAAGAGCATATCTCAATTCATCCCTTCGGCTCAGTTATAAAATGTCCCATGTAGCTTAACTGCATAGACAAAGGTCTGCAGCTCATAGGTTCAACAAAGGTTGAATTAGTTGACCTGAGCTGAGGTAGCAGTTGTGGTTCCACAAATGCTCTTGGTAACAATTGGTTTTATAAAAAGATTCCTTCCAATGCAAAACAGGCGCATCTACAGTAACAGAGCAACAATTGAGGTAGAAATTGACTTGCCCTAATTAGTTTCCTAAAGATTATTACGTTAATGCATTATTAAATCCCGTTCCCTCACTCACCACCCCCCCCACCCCCCCAGAATTCTATTTGTTGAAGGGCACCCCTCTGGCCCCTTTTCTTTTTCAGCCCATCCTGGGAAAACTGTTAAGCATGGACATCTAGCATGCTAACACTTGCCATTTGGGCTTGCAGGTGAAGTATGATGTGATGGAGAGGGTGGCGGTGCATGTGAAACTGCACCACAGCAATGGATTGAGAGGAGCAGGGAAATGGGAAAAAGATCTTCCAGTGGTGCTTAGAATATCTTGCTGTTAATGTCAGGTTATTGAGGTACAGCACACTGGTGGTTGGATGCCTCTCGAAATTCCTTTACTCTCCCCTCCCATCTGTCAAAGCTGGGCTCCTTCACCCAGTGTTTTCAATCCGCCTCTCATGGTAGAGGCTGTTTGTAACTAGGATATGTAGGCAAATCTCTTCCAATATCTCCATCAATTTTCAATATGAGATGGGAAGAAATCTCTCTTTACCCCAACCCAGTCGTGGTATTGTTTTCCCTTTTGTTTCCCATGTTGGTGATTCAAGAATATCAACATGGTGCCTTGTCTGAACCACAGTGCCTTGGTGTTAAATGCCCTACTTGCTGTTACCCCATTAAAAGTGTTGGGTGTTGGAGGAATATAGATCTAAGAACAGGATCTTTTTACTGGGCGTGTAATGTGGCTTTTCCAGCTCCAGGTAGAATTTTAGATCCACTTCAGAGAGCAGGTCTGTCCCTATTGATCAGTGCTGAAGTTCAGAGCGATTTCTGATGGATATTAGGACATATCACAGACACTAATCTTTTTCCTTTTTCTCTGTTTAATTTTGTATGTGCTGCGTGTTTCAGAGGCGCTGAGCCAGGGAGATGGCGTGGATCTGGACGCGCTCATGGCTGATCTCTGCTCTATGGAACAGGAACTCAGTAATATCAGCAAAGAACCTTCCAGACAAGACAGTGTTGTGAAAAAATCTCTCAAAGAGGAGGTGCCTGTTCAGATGTCCAGCAAAGAAGCCAAATCTGCTCAGAAACAATCAGTCACTCGAGCATCCTCCAAGCAGGGCAGCTTAAAGGGCTCTTCAGTAAGAAGTCCGAAATCTTTGCACACCAACCTTTCACTGGATGATATCACTGCCCAACTGGAACAGGCCTCCCTCAGCATGGACGAAGCAGCACGCCAGACTGGTGCCATGACACATGATATTAAACCCTCTGTGTCCAATCAGCATAGGAGAACGGGTTCAGCTGGAACTGTCAGCGATGCAGACATCCGCTCAACCAGTACCTCATCTCGATCCAGTATTACTTCTGCCACATCTAGCCAGGATTCTTTGGACATTGACAAGGTTACACGACCACAGGATCTCGATTTGAACCAGCAAGGTCAACCCACAACAGAGGTATTGTTTCTGTGTAGCCTGTCATGCTGTTGTGTTAAGTGCAGGTTTTGAAATGTGTACCAGCTGGAGAAGCAAATGACATCATTAGCAGTGAAGAGCAAGACTGCACGTTTGAGAGTTCAGTAACATCCTGTACTATTGCTGTTGTGATCATTGTTTCAACCACTGTTCCTGTTGTTACCCTGCATTTTCCCCTGCCCTCCTTGGGTCTGAGATCCCTATCAGGCTCGTGCAATAAAAGAGAATTCTCTTTATGTTGCTGGACTGTCGAGGGATCGTATGTTAGAATGCTTAATGAGATCTGCCTTCAGGGATGAGCATAACAAACACAAATGTAGGAAATCTGAAGCACTGTTAGAAATGTGCAATAGGCCAGTCCATCTCTAAATCAGGCTAAAACTAAAATGTGAAACCATCATTTGAGAGACTGTCTGTCGCTCTACCTGTCCACTATTTTCTAATGTTTATTCTTTGAATCAGGGGATGGCATGTCTTTACCTAATTTGAAGTTTGTTGCAGATTAATTTTTAATACCTGTGTGTAACACTGTCATTGTACCCAAAAGGTATCTGGTCTGCTTCCCGGTATGTGCTGGGTTGGCAGATCTCAGCCTGAGTGAGAGTAGGGCACCATGATTAGTCACAGCACCCTGGATCACGAATGGGATGAGTCAGCCACATCTCCCATTCCTAATCACGGTCCAGTGACCCCTGCTGGAAAGTGTGGGTCTGGGTGTCAAGTTGCAACCAGATCAGGTCCAGCTGTGATGCCACCACAGTCACTGACTAGAATCATAATATGATACAACACAGCAGGAGGCTTTTTGACCCATCGTGCCTGTGCTGGTTCTTGGTAAAAGCTATCCAATTATCCTGCACCCCTGCTTTTTCTCCATAGCCCTGCAATTTTTTTTCTGTTTCAAGTATTTATCCAATTCCCTTCTGAAAGTTACTGTTGAATCTGCTTCCACCACCCTTTCAGGCACTGCATTCCAGATTATCATGTGCTGCATCAAACAATGTCTCATCTCCCCTCTGATTCTTTTTGCCAATTAACTTAAATTTGTGTCCCTTGGTGATTGAGCTTTTTTGCCAGTGGAAACAGTTTCTCCTTATTTACCATCAAAAACCCTTCAAGGTTTTGAACACCATTTAAATCTCCCCTTCCAACCTTCTCTGCTCTTAAGAACAAGCCCAGCTTCTCAATTCACACCATATAACTGAAGTCCCTCATCCCAGGGACTGTTCCAGTAAATTTTTGCACCCTTTTTGAGGCCTTGACATATCTCTTGAAGTGTGGTGCTCAGCATCGGCCACAATATTCTAGTTGCGCCTTCCAGTGATTTATAAAGCTTTAGCTAACTTTGTTGCTTTTGTACTCTATGCCTTTTATAAAGTCAAGGATCCTGTATGCTTTTTCAACATCCTTCTCAAATTGACCTATTGCCTTCAAAGATTCTGGTGAATTTGCGCTCCACTCCTTCCAAGGCCACTATGTCCTTTCTAAAATGTGGTGTGCAAAACTGTACACTGTACTCTAACCTGGGCTTTGTATAGCTGTTATAAAAATTTCTCCCCTTTGTATTCCAGCACTCTAGTTATAAAGAATACCATTCCATTACCCTTTTTAAAATTATTTTTGTACCTCATTCATATATTTTAGTGATCTGTGTAAACATAGACCCCTCACTCTCTTTGAACCTTCACTGTTCCTAGTTTTTCATCATTTAAAAATATCTAATCTATTTTTGGTCCAGAATTTCTCATTGCTTTTGATGGGACCTTGCTGTGTCCAAATTGTTCTGTTTTCTGTGTTCATGTGTGGACATTAGGTGCACCTGCTTGGGCTCAACTGAACGATGTACAAAATACAATGCAAGTCACTTTGGTTGAAAGCTTATTTTAAAATTATGACTAAAAAGCTAGTTTCCAGAACCCATATTGCATAGAACAACATAGTAATTCCTATCATGGAAAAAGCTGTTTGTCCTAACCGATCCATTGGTGTGTGTGTCCTCCATAGGAACAGTAGTCCTAATCCCTTTAATGTCCTATCCCTCAATAACCCATTTAACACTCTCATGTTACTGGACTAGTAATCTGGAGAAGATGAGCTCATATCCTATTGTGGCAGTTAGCTAAAGTGATTCAGTTTATAAATTTTAAAAAGCTTTTAAAAATCTGGAAATAAAAAGCTGGTATCAGTTAAAGTGGCCATGAAGCTGTTGGATTGTCTTTTTTTTAATTCACTCATGGGATGTAGGCGTCACTGGCCAGGCCAGCATTTATTGCCCATCCCTAATTGCCCTTGAGGTGGTAGTGAGCTGCCTTCTTGAACCGCTGCAGTCCATTTGGGGTAGGTACACCCACAGTGCTGTTAGGAAGGGAGTTCCAGGATTTTGACCCAGTGACAGTGAAGGAACGGCAATATAGTTCCAAGTCAGGATGGTGTGAGACTTGGAGGGGAACTTGCAGGTGGTGGTGTTCCCATGCATTTGCTGCCCTTGTCCTTCTAGTTGGTAGAGGTCGTGGGTTTGGAAGGTGCTGTCTAAGGAGCCTTGGTGCATTGCTGCATTGCATCTTGTAGATGGTACACACTGCTGCCACTGTGCGTCTGTGGTGGAGGGAGTGAATGTTTGTAGACTGGGTGCCAATCAAGTGGGTTGCTTTGTCCTGGATGGTGTCGAGCTTCTTGAGTGTTGTTGGAGCTGCACCCATTCAGGCAAATGAAGAGTATTGCATCACACTCCTGACTTGTGCCTTATAGATGGTGGACAGGCTTTGGGGAGTCAGGAGGTGAGTTACTTGCCTCAGGATTCCTAGCCTCTGATCTGCTCTTGTAGCCGCGGTATTTATATGGCTACTCCAGTTCAGTTTTTGGTCAATGGAAGCCCCTAGGATGTTGATAGTGGGGGATTCAGTGATGGTAATGCCGTTGAATGTCAAGGGGAGATGGTTAGATTCTCTCTTGTTGGAGATGGTCATTGCCAGGCACTTGTGTGGCACGAATGTTACTTGCCACTTATCAGCTCAAGCCTGGATATTGTCCAGGTCTTGCTGCATTTCTACACAGACTGCTTCAGTATCTGAGGAGTCACGAATGGTGCTGAATATTGTGCAATCATCAGCGAACATCCCCCTTTCTGACCTTATGATTGAAGGTAGGTCATTGATGAAGGAGCTGAAGATGGTTGGGCCTAGGACACTACCCTGAAGAACTCCTGCAGTGATGTCCTGGAGCTCAGATGATTGACCTCCAACAACCACAAGCATCTTCCTTTGCGCTAGGTATGACTCCAGCCAGAGGAGGGTTTTCCCCCTGATTCCCATTGACCTCAGTTTTGCTCGGGCTCCTTGATGTCATATTCGGTCAAATGCTGCCTTGATGTCAAGGGCAGTCACTCTCAACTCACCTCGAGTTCCGCTCTTTTGTCCATGTTTGAACCAAGGCTGTAATGAGGTTAGGAGCTGAGTGGCCCTGGCGGAATCCAAACTGAACATCACTGAGCAGGTTATTGCTAAGCAAGTGCTGCTTGATGGCACTTTTGATGACACCTTCCATCACTTTACTGATGATTGAGAGTAGACTGATGGGGCAGTAATTGGCCGGGTTAGACTTGTGCTGCTTTTTGTGTAAAGGACATACCTGGGTAATTTTCCACATTGCAGGGTAGATGCCAGTGTTGTAGCTGTACTGGAACAGCTTGGCTAGGGGACAAAAAAAACCAAAACTGGTTCACTAATCTCCTTTTGGAGAAGGAATTTTATCCTCCTTACCCAGTCTGGCCTATGTGTGACTCCAGTCCTACATGGTTGGCTCTGAAGCCCTCTGAGTTGAATTAACTGTTACAAGCAATGGTTCAAGAAGGTGACCCATCACCACTATCTCAGGGCAACAAGATGGGCGATGATGAGGACGGCAACACCCACATCCCAAGTATGAAGTTTAAAAAAAAAAATGTGAACAGGGCCTGTTTTAATCAGTAACCTTGGCAGTGCATTCCACAGCCTCAACCATACATAGAGCATTAAGAACTAAAAGGCCTGTATTTTCGAGCACATTTCACAACTTCAGGATGTTCGAAAGTGCTTTGCTGCCATTGAACTACTTTTGACATGTCACTGGTGTAATATAGGAAATGGGGTGGCCAGTTTGCACACGGCACGGTCCCAAAAACAGCAATGTAATAATGTTTGTTTAATATTGATTGAGGGATAAATATTGGCCAGGACACTGGGAATAACTTTCCGGCTCTTTAAAATAGTGCCATGGAACCTCTACATCCAACTGAGGAACAGCCGGGACCTTGGTTTAATGTCTTATCTGAAAGACAGCACCTCAGACAGTGCAGCATTCCCTCAGTACTATGCTGGAGTGTCAGCCTCTTTTTTTTTTCTTTTATGCTCAAGTCTCTGGAGTGGGGCTGGAACCCGCAACCTTATGACTCAGGCGAGTGTGCTACCAACTGAGCCAGAGCTAACAACTGGGGGAAAACTTGCTAATGGTGGATAAAATGGGCAAATTCACTGGCACGTTGGTGCTCCCTGTGCTATAAATTTTATTTCCATCTTGCGTGCTCGCTTGCTAGCTCCCCGTGCCTGCGTCCCAGTCGCTTACTCCTCCTTGCTCTTGCTTCCTTGCTCGCTCCTCCGTGCCAGAGTCGCCCTCCCGTACTTTCGCGCTCTCGTGTGGTGAGAGGCAGAAATGCTGGCCTTTCTGGTCAATATTGACGAGGGACTGGTTTGTTGAATTGCACCTCAGATCTTTTAATCATTTATCTTCTCATCTGTCATTTATTTTTTTTTTTTGAACCCTAATTTAATTCTAATGTTCCACTATCAAGATGTGTAAAGATAATTAAAACTGTCTAAAAGAACCATCAGCTGCCTTCCTTAAACCATATCCTCAATATTGAAA
Organism: Heterodontus francisci; assembly: GCF_036365525.1. Taxonomy (NCBI): domain Eukaryota; kingdom Metazoa; phylum Chordata; class Chondrichthyes; order Heterodontiformes; family Heterodontidae; genus Heterodontus; species Heterodontus francisci. Next base: position 114,753,580 of record NC_090377.1, read on the forward strand.
TGGCTGGGATGTATGAAATGTTACTTAAAAAAAGTAGCAATTTTTTCATTCAGGGAAGAAAATGCTAACTCCTTTTATTTCAATGCAGTCCCCAGGGAGATGAGCACTTAGATGCTTTGTTTAGAGTAACAGATGGTCGCCGTCAAATCACAGGCCCACGTATGATTGAGAGTTCATTTGGGTGCCCACAAATGCACATATAAGATGAACTGTTCATGTGCCCACCCGGTGTGTCTGGCGGAGCAATCTGCACAGATGCTGTGAAGATGTGATGACCACTGAGCATCTGGGATCCAGGATACAGCATTATGGAGGGATATCCAGATGCATGAATGGGTCATTGTACCATGAAAATCAAGATGTGCATATATTAAACTGTGAAAACATTAAACTTTGAATCCACAAGTCCATTGTATTCGAGTGCAGTCTACACATAGTCTAAGGCAAAGTCATTGCACTTTAATACTTTGCTGCTGACTGGACCTTTTGGACTTATTCTGTAAAATCTAATGTGAGGAAGGATTTCTTCGTGGGGTTTCCGCAATATAGTTGGGAATATGTAGTTTGATTTGACTTGTGCTGGTTCTTAACTTTCCCATACAAATTCATGCTGGTGGAAAGAGCATCAGATGAGCAGTAACCATCCTTTTACTCTTCTCTGCACCCTCAGTGTAAAGTGTCATTTTTTTCCCTTCTGCATGATTTTAAATGGGTCTTCCTTCCCTTCCTTTTTTTGCATTCCTTTTCCCTTGCACCTCCACAGCATGTTCCCTCGAGTCGCCACAGTAAACAGGTCAGACGCCATCTTGACTTTGCAGAGGAAGACTTGGAGCTGAGGACTGTAAGTCACTATCAGTGTGCTTGTGCATGATTGCATGTATTCACTTGTTTCCACACTGTCCCTTGCTTGCATGTATTTGTTGTTTCTACACTGTCTTATGATTCCATTATTTGCTGATTCCACACTGTCTCTTGCTTGCATTATTTGCTGATTCCACACTGTCTCTTGCTTGCATTACTTGCTGTTTCCACACTGTCCCTTTCTTACTAGGTTATGGTTCTCAATTAAATCAGCAAATGGGTAGGTGCCCAACCGATCGATCAGCATCTGAAAGAGGTTCGTACCTCTGGTGTAAAAATGCTTTCTTGGAGGCTGTCCTGAGGCTGTGCATGTCTCCAAGGTTCAGGAAGCCATGTGCGATGGACACAAGGTGGAATATGTGCTGGTGGATACAGCTGTTTTCTTGATTGCGCGGCTGTGACGCCAGAGCCAGATAGGTCCCTTTTATTTATTCCATGGCAGCTCCTCCAATGTTGTGTTTGCTGTTGGAGACGCTTCTATCATGCAATTAGGACAAAGTATAGGGCTCATGCAATCAGCATCTTCCTTTGTTGAAGAAATTTATAATGACTCACTTGAAGTTTACACTTGGCAAGAGCTAAATTTGGCTGAAGGGATCCTTGACTAGGAGCTAGTAACATCAAACAAATTCCTGTGTAGAGTAAATGTGTAATTCAATATTTGAGCAGGAACTAAATTTTAGCTTTTAAAGGTGCTCAAGAAAGCAATTTCTTTTGGGACAGATGTCAATCTTAGTAGGACTCCTGGAATTCACAGCTTCATCTGTGAGTAGCTACTGTGTGCTAATCCAAAATATGGCTGTTTCATTTAAGTGCTAGATGGCCTGTATCCCATAAGGCTAGCAGCCCAATTGTTGATCTGTGATCTAAATTGAACTGGTGAAACCAGGGAATGGTTCCTGTCTGTCTCCCTCCCTCGTGGGAACTTCAACCAAGTGGTGTTTGTTCACGTGTGAACCTAGACATTAATTGCTAGCAGGCTATGCAAATGTCATGGAGAAGTTGCTGGTAACTCTTGCATGGGTCTTACAAATGCAGTCATTTGCTGGCAGCTTGCTCAAATGGCAATTTTTCATGAGTTGTGCCATTGAGTATCACAGCCAAGTCATCCTGGACCGGCACATTTTTTCGGCAATAGAAGTGGGCATAGTGCTAACCCCAGGGTTCAGCAGATAACTGTCATACCCTTAATCCTAACCAAGTACACAGGTGTTGAATATTTTGGCGTGTAAGAGATTTTGGATTTTAACGCTTTTTTATAAACTTGTGTCCAGACTACGTTTTAGTCAGATTACAGGTCGGGGATAAGGAGAATATGTAGATCTTCTGCCTTATTTCAAAGATGCATGCTTCCTCTTGGCCTCTCAACTGAGCAGTAACAGTGCAGGAAAATAACTGGAATAGACCTAGGATCACTGTCCTGCGTGGTGATAGACTGCAGAAGTCAGTTGGCTTCAAATGGGAGAGAATAGTGCATGCTATGTAAAGATGTCCTCTTCTCTCCCATTTGGCCTTCTGCCATCTTTATATGAAGGGGCAAAAACAAGAAATGCTGGATTCACTCGGCAGGTCTGGCAGCATCTGTGGAAAGAGAAGCAGAGTTAACGTTTCGGGTCAGTGACCCTTCTTCGGAACTGACAAATATTAGAAAAGTCACAGATTATAAACAAGTGAGGTGGGGGTTGGGCAAGAGATAACAAAGGAGAAGGTGCAGATTGGACCAGGCCACATAGCTGACCAAAAGGTCACGGAGAAAAGGCAAACAATATGTTAATGGTGTGTTGAAAGATAAAGCATTAGTACAGATTAGGTGTGAATATACTGAATACTGAACTGTGTTCTCGCACCCACACTTTTTGGGATTTTCTTCTCCCTGCTGCTTTCACATGCGTTCAAATCCTCTGAAGAAGGAATTTTCCTCCACACAAGATCAGGGGGCAGGTTGTTCAACCTTGCCCGTCTAAGAGCGAAGTCCAAAGTACGGAAAGTCCTCATCAGAGAACTCCTCTTTGCTGACGATGCTGCTTTAACATCTCGCACTGAAGAATGCCTGCAGAGTCTCATCGACAGGTTTGCGTCTGCCTGCAATGAATTTGGCCTAACCATCAGCCTCAAGAAAACGAACATCATGGGGCAGGATGTCAGAAATGCTCCATCCATCAATATTGGCGACCACGCTCTGGAAGTGGTTCAAGAGTTCACCTACCTAGGCTCAACTATCACCAGTAACCTGTCTCTAGATGCAGAAATCAACAAGCGCATGGGTAAGGCTTCCACTGCTATGTCCAGACTGGCCAAGAGAGTGTGGGAAAATGGCGCACTGACACGGAACACAAAAGTCCGAGTGTATCAGGCCTGTGTCCTCAGTACCTTGCTCTACGGCAGCGAGGCCTGGACAACGTATGCCAGCCAAGAGCGACGTCTCAATTCATTCCATCTTCGCTGCCTTCGGAGAATACTTGGCATCAGGTGGCAGGACTATATCTCCAACACAGAAGTCCTTGAAGCGGCCAACATCCCCAGCTTATACACACTACTGAGTCAGCGGCGCTTGAGATGGCTTGGCCATGTGAGCCGCATGGAAGATGGCAGGATCCCCAAAGACACATTGTACAGTGAGCTCGCCACTGGTATCAGACCCACCGGCCGTCCATGTCTCCGTTATAAAGACGTCTGCAAACGCGACATGAAATCGTGTGACATTGATCACAAGTCGTGGGAGTCAGTTGCCAGCATTCGCCAGAGCTGGCGGGCAGCCATAAAGACAGGGCTAAATTGTGGCGAGTCGAAGAGACTTAGTAGTTGGCAGGAAAAAAGACAGAGGCGCAAGGGGAGAGCCAACTGTGCAACAGCCCCAACAAACAAATTTCTCTGCAGCACCTGTGGAAGAGCCTGTCACTCCAGAATTGGCCTTTATAGCCACTCCAGGCGCTGCTTCACAAACCACTGACCACCTCCAGGCGCGTATCCATTGTCTCTCGAGATAAGGAGGCCCAAAAGAAGAAAAAAAAAATACTGAATATTGAACAGCAGCAAGTGCAAACCTGAAGAAAAACAACCTGAAAAAAACAGTGGGTAAGCAAACTGAACAAACTAAGATTAAATGAAATAAATGCAAAAAAAGATTGTAAAAAATGTGTAAAAAGGAATGTAAAAAAAAAGGAAGAAAAAATAACTAAAAATGAAAGTAAAGTGGGGGGCTGTCATGCTCTGAAATTATTGAACTCAATGTTCAGTCCGGCAGGCTGTAGTGTGCCTAATCGGTAGATGAGATGCTGTTCCTCGAGCTTGCGTTGATGTTCACTGGAACACTGCAGCAATCCCAGGAATCCCATTTATATGAAGGGGGTTGGCTTACTAAGAAGAAACAGTGTGCAAAGCATTATTACTTGTCAAGTAGTCAGTAAAATTGTCTGGTCTCATTTAATGAAAACCTTACCCACTTCATCTGTAGTTTGGTATTTCTAACTTCTCCCAAACTGCTTCTGTTAACTAACCTCTCCTCCTGCTTTTCTGTTCCAAGGTAAGTGCTTTATGCTTGTTTTGCTGTTAAAGAGGTGTGAAATCCTTGGATTGTAAGTGGCAGCATTGTAACTGTTAAACATTCAGCTGAGCAACTTCACAACATCCTAACTCGACTGACCAGTCTCCAAGCTGTGATCCAAGTATTCCTGTTCCGCGGCTCATCTGTTAGTCTGTATTAATGCCAATCGGTCAGTTTGATGTACCTACATCACTTGCATGGAATACAAGGAATGATAGTCTCATTTATCACCCCAGATGTATACTGAGGGAGAAATGTGCAAAGTGCTGCTGCTCATTGTGAGGAGTTGGAATGTCTCAATTTGAGCTTCTTGCCCTTTTTATTGAGGTACATGGAAAGCATTTTGAGATTGGGTCATGTTTAAGTAATGTATTTTAAAACAATGACTTTAGGTAGCTTTAAAATAACAGGCTGAAGACATTGAAGGTGTGTGTTAAAACCAGATGGGCCTGTTTGTGGCTTACAATACATTTGAAATTCATAGATCGAGGGGCCCATTTTCATCCTGGACCAGGGTGCCCCCCCATTTACTTTGAAATACTTTAATTAAGCTGCTGCTCCAATGGAACTAGGGATTGCTGATTTTATAGACTGTCTGCTGGCATACCGCTGAGGAGGAAGTCCATATCATAGCATAACCCTCAGCTGGGAACACAGGAAAATAGACAGTTGGGTAATTGGGATTTTATACGAGACTGCAAACTGGGTTCTTGACCACAGAGCTAGGAATGTGAATGAAGGCCAATATCTGCAATTAGAGGCCTTTCGAAAAAAGGGTAATGCCAGAAATCAGTTGAGCCCACAAAGTGGACAGGCTAAGATTGAGCTGAGTAAGTGGAACTTGCTTTTGACTGTTACTCATGCATTCACTCATTCAACAAAAATCGAACAAACTGAAGGAACCAGAGAAGGACATTACAGCTGGCTTGGGTTTCCACACTCGTTTGCTAACCAGGGATACTTCTGCCTGCCCCCTCAGCTTTGTAAATCTTATTATCTTAGTTTACAGGGGCGGCACAGTGGTTAGCACTGCAGCCTCACAGCTCCAGGGACCCGGGTTCGATTCCGGGTACTGCCTGTGTGGAGTTTGCAAGTTCTCCCTGTGTCTGCGTGGGTTTTCTCCGGGCACTCCGGTTTCCTCCCACAAGCCAAAAGACTTGCAGGTTGGTAGGTAAATTGGCCATTATAAATTGTCACTAGTATAGGTAGGTGGTAGGGAAATATAGGGACAGGTGGGGATGTTAGGTAGGAATATGGGATTAGTGTAGGATTAGTATAAATGGGTGGTTGATGGTCGGCACAGACTTGGTGGGCCGAAGGGCCTGTTTCAGTGCTGTAGCTCTAATCTAAATACATCTTAAAAAAAAGAATGACCCCTTGTGAGAAGTACATGAATCCTTCACAAATTGATGCCTTTAGCAAAGGGACAAAAGTAACAGTCCCTTACTGCAAAAAAAGCATGTGTTTACAACTGAAGTATTTTGCCAGTTGCATTGGCACATTTGAAGTATGTCTGCACTTTTGTTATCTAGCTGTGAATGGTGTTAACATCTTTGTGCTACAAAATACAAATGGTAAATCAGTTGATGGCGTGGGTTTACCACCAGCAATCAGTCAAATTCAAAGTATCTTTACACCTCGACTGGCCGGTCGGTGCCCCATACATGCTGTCAGTGCAATTTTGCAGGTGTATTGCTGTCTGCAGCTTTGTTGACACACTCAGGTTGCATAGTTCTATGGCCAAAAATGTAAACTTTTCCAACCACATTGCCAGTGATGTTCAAGTTGCCTGAGCTGATCATACTTTTCCTCGATTCCTTTAGGAAAGTGTTTAGCCTATGCTGAGTCCGAATTCACTAATTTTGAATCTATACCAACGCTTTGTCTTCCAAGGCTCAACAGACCAGTGGAAACAAAGTGTTCAGTGAGTGCTGTGTGCAATCTCTGACTTATTGTAACCTCTCAATTTCCTCCAATTGTCGAGACAGCCTCTACTACTGGTACATCATCCTGGTGTTACACGACTCAATGTTGGGATGGACAAAGTGTAGAGTTGTATTGCTGCCTGTCTTTCAGAGTGCAAATGGACGCAATGACATGTCCACACACCCACTGTCGTGCTATTAAAATCTAAGTGATGGTGCAGGTTTGCTGTGTTAATATAGAGTATTGTGTTTCATGTAGATGAATGCTCTCCTTTTGTAGTCATCTGTGTCCTAGTTTAAGTAGGCAAAGAGCTTTCCCAAGTAGTGCATTTGTAATGTTTGGTGTGAGACAATCCAAGAACTAGATTTAATTTGGGAGAAAAAAACGCAAATTTTGTCGAAGTTCTGTTCAGAGCATACCAGCTGCTATGAAACCAAGTTAAAACTTCCTCTGAACTTTCTAGTATGGGTTTTCTGGATGCTTTAATACTAATTCATACTGCTGACATCCAGCATACAGAGGCTAATGTAACATGAAGGTATATATTGGGTATTGATCCAGCCAGTGCATTATTTGTAATTATATGTAGCTGGGAATTGCGCATTGTAAATATGCATTGGCAGTGATTTCGGGAGGGATCAAGCTTGAGTATTTGTAGCAAATCAAGGGGTAGAGTCAAGGCAGGAGAGCAGAATAGTAATATAGGAAATGAAGGTCAGAGAATGGCAGGAAGGGGCAGAGACAAAACCTTAGACCCCACCAACAGTCGAGACTAGATGTTATAAAGATAACAAAGACAAAACTAAAGGCTCTATATCAGAATGCACGTAGCATTCATAACAAAGTAGACAAACTGATAGCGCACATTGAAGTAAATAAATATGATAGCCATTACGGAGACGTGGCTGCAGAATGACCAGGATTGGGTCCTGAATATTGACGGGTATGTGACATTCAAGAAGAATAGGAACCTAGGTAAAGGTGAAGAGGTAGCATTGTTAATCAAGGATGGCATTGGTGCTATAGTTAGAGATGACTTTGGTTCAGGAGATCAGGGCGTAGAATCGGTTTGGGTGGAGATGAGGAATAGTAGGGGAAAGAAGTCACTAGTGGGAGTGGTCTACAGGCCCCCGAACAATAATCACAATGTCGGGCGAAGTATACAAGAAGAAATATTGGATGCTTGTGATAGAGACAGCAATAATGGGTGATTTTAATCTACATATAAACTGGAAAAATCAGATTGGCAATAGTAACCTAGATGAAGAGTTCATCGAATGCTTTCGAGATAGTTTCATAGAGCAGCACTTTCTGGAACCAACCAGAGAGCAGGTTATGTTCGACTTGGTATTGTGTAATGTGCCAGGATTAATTAATGACCTTAGTAAAGGCACCTCTAGGTAGCAGCGATCACAATATGATTGAATTTTGCATCCAGTTTGAAAGAGAAAAGTGGGTCTAAGACCAGTATTTTACACTTGAATAAGGGCAACTATGTGGGCATAAAAACTGAGCTAGCTGAAGTGAACTGGGTTACTAGGCTAGGTGATAGATCAATAGAGAAGCAGTGGCAGACATTTAAGGGGATATTTCAGAATACTCAGAATAAGTATATTCCTACTATAAAGAAAAATTCTAAGGGGAGGACCCACCATCCATGGTTAACTAAAATTAAGGAAAAGGCATATAATTGCGCAAAGATGAGTGGCAGTTCAGGTGATTGGTTAGAATATAAAGAACAGTAGAGAATGACTAAAAGGTTAATCAGGAGAAAGAAATTAGAGTATACGAGGAAGCTAGATAGAATTGTAAAAATGGATAGCACGAGTTTCTACAGGTATTTAAGAAGAAAAGTAAGTAAAGTGATTGTTAGTCCTGTAGAGTGAGAATGGGGAGCTAATAGTAGATAATAAGGAAATGGTGAATGCAATTAACAAATATTTTGCTTCTGTCTTCACTATAGAGGATACAAAAAACATTCCAGCAATAGCTATAAATCAGGAGGTGGAAGGAAGAGAGGAACTTGGTGAAATTACAATCACCAGGGAAGCGGTACTGACCAAACTGATGGAGCTGTGGGCTGACAAGTCTCCCGGTTCTGATGGACTTCATCCTGGGGTCTTAAAAGAGGTGGCTAATGAGGTAGAAGATGTGTTGGTGTTAATTTTTCAAAATTCACTAGATTTTGGGAAGGTTCCATCAGACTGGAAAGTAGCAAATATAACCTGCCTATTCAAGAAGCGATGGAGGCAGAAAACAGGTAACTATAGACCAGTTAGCTTGACGGTTTGTCATGGGGAAGGTGTTCGAATCGATCATTAAGGAGGTTGTAGCTGGGCACTTAGAAAAACTCAAGATAATCGGGAATAGTCAGCATGATTTTATGAAAGGGAAATCATGTTTAGCCAATTTGTTGGAGTTCTTTGAAGGAGTGACATGGTGTGGATAAAGGGGACCCCATTGACATACTGTACTTAGATTTCCAGAAGGCATTTGACAAGGTGCCACATAAAAACTTATTTGGCAAAGTAGGAGCTCATGGTGCGGTGAATAACATATCAGGATGGATAGAAAATTAGCTGGCTGGCGGAAAACAGAGTATGTATAAATGGGTCCTTTTCTGATTGGCAGAATGTGACCAGTGGAGTCCCACAGGGGTCTTGGTTGAGGCATCAACGTTTTACAATTTATATCAATGACTTAGATGAGGGGAGCGATGGCATGGGGGCTAAATTTGCACATGACACAAAGATAGGTAGAAAAGTATGTTGTGAAGAGGACATAAGGAGCTTGCAGACTGATATGGATAAGGTTGAGTGATTGGGCAAAAATCTGGCAGATGGAGTACAACGTGGGAAAATGGGAAGTTGTTCACTTTGGCTGGAAGAATATAAAAGCAAAGTATCACTTAAACAGAGAACGACTGCAGAATTCTGAGGTGCAGAGGGATCTAGCTGCTCTAGTGCATGAGTCACACAAAGTTAGTATGCAGGTACAGCAAGTCATAAAGAAGGCTAATGGAATGCTGTCCTTTATTATGAGAGGAATTGAAAATAAAAGGATAATGCTTCAGTTATACAGGGCATTGCTGAGACCATATCTTGAATACTGTATGTGGTTTTGATCTCCTTATTTAAGGAAGGACGTAAATGCATTGGAGGCGGTTCAGAGAAGGTTTACTAAATTGATACCTGGAATGGGCGGGTTGTCTTGTGAGGAAAGGTTGGACAGACTGGGCTTGTTTTCACTAGAGTTCAGAAGATTGAGGGGAGACTTGATTGAAGTTTCTAAGATCCTGAACGGTCTTGACAAGGTGGATGTGGAAATGATGTTTCCTCTTGTGAGGGAGTCCAGAACTAGGGGGCACTGTTTTAAAATTAGAGCTCGCCCTTTTAGGACACAAGACGAGGAGAATTTTTTCTGAGGGTTGTGCAACTTTGGAACTCTGCCTCAGTAGGTGGGGGAGATGGGGTGATTAAATATTTTTAAGGCAGAGGTAGGTAGATTCATAGGCAAGGGAATCAAAGGTTATCGGGGGTAGATGGGTCAGTGGAATTCGAAACTCAAACAGATCAGCCATAATCTTGTTAAATGGCGGAGCAGGCTCAAGGGTTTGAATGGCCTACTTCTGGTGCTAATTCATATGGTCGTATTTCTGACACATTGTAAAAATGTGACAGTAAATCTGCTCATCATTGACAAAGCTTTTATGACACAGAAACTGGTCGTTTGACCCAATTGGTCTGCGCCGATGTGAATACTTCATGACTCTCCTCCCAACCTTCCTCATCTAACCACTTTAACATATTCTTCTGTTCCTTTCTCCCTTGTGCTTATCTAGCTTTCCCCTTAAATGCATCTATGCTATTTGCCTCATTACTGCTGTGGTGGTAAATTCCATATTCCAACCATTGCCTGGGTAAAGAAGCTTCTCTCGAATTCCCTGTTGGGGATGAGTGACTTATATTTATGGCCCCTAGTTCTGGTCTCTCCCAAAAGCATAACATCATCTCTCTGTCTCCCCTATCAAACCTTTTGTAATCTCTATTAGATCACCCCTCACTCTTTTATTTTCTAGAGAAAAGAACCCCAGCCTGTTTAATCTCAAGTATATCCCCTCAGTTCTGATATTTTTTTGCACCTTCTCTAGTGCCTGTATGCATTTTTATAATGTGGAGACCAGGACCGTGCACAAAACAACCAAGTATGGTTTAACCAATGTTCTATATAATTTTAACATAACTTCTCTGCTTTTCAATTCTACCCCTCAAGAAATGAATCATAGCGCATTGTTTTTAGAATGACCTTATTAACCTGCATAGCTGCTTGGTGATTTGTGTGTCTGTACCTCTGATCCCTCTGTTCCTCTACCTCATTTAGCCACTTATTTTCCAAGGAGTATATGACCTCTTTATTCCTACCAAAATGCACTACCTCGCACTTTCTTTGGGTATTAATTGTTAAATGAGCTTCAACATTTTGCAAGTTTATTAATGTCTTCTTGTACTTTGCCACAGTCTCCTCTGTATTAACTACACCACCCAATTTGGTGTCTGCAAATTTTGAATTTGTACTTCCGATTCCTGAGTCCAAATTGTTTAAGCAAATAGTGAACAGCAGCACCGATCCTTGTGGAATACCGCTTCTCACCATTTGCCAATCTGTGTAACTACCTTTAATCCCTACTTTGTTTTCTATTTTCTAGCCAGCTTGCTATGCATTTGGCTACTTGTCCACTTACTCCACATGTTCTGACCTTATTTGTAAGTCTACTTACTTAACTAGCCCACCTTGGCAGAGAAGGGCTGTGAGCCTTTCAAAATAGTGCAACTGTTCACATCCTGTTTTGGATAAGACTGGTAGTGTTCCAAAAATACATTCTCATATGTTTTTCTGTCCTAAATGCTGTTGTGTGCTGTTTTGAGGAATGGATTCTGGCATTTGCACAATGGTGTGTTAAGCACTGAGCACTGTCAGCCACTGAAGTTGGAACATTTTTGAGGACTATTCTGCTAGATTTCCCACTTCTTCCTGCCTTCTGAAGGTACCAACTTTTGATATGTGGTCCCACCTTGCCCAAGTGCATCAGTTTGAGTTTGAGCCTAATCCTATTCTTATCCTGTGCACCATGTCGCATTTTTCTTGAACACTGAGTTAAGTTCATGCAGTAGGCCAGTGAGCCAAGTGCAATTAGTGCAAGAGAGCTTTTTTAAGTGATGGCATTGTTCCTTTCAGTTTTACTGCAGACTGTTTCCTTATTAGTTCAGTGTGTCAGGAAGCAAGGCTATTGTTACCAAAGTAACTCCTTGCTGAGTTGTGAAGAAATTGAAAACTGCACACAACCCAACTTAATTTGTGAATTACTGTTTGTCTAAAATACTGTGGAGCAAACACTGATTTCATAAAACATCTCAGTCGGCACAGCATATGCTCCATTTCATAACTCTTGAGATTTAAAGATACAATTTGGAGCAAATCCCAAGGTGTCTCCTAACTGACAGGTTCAGTAGAGATTGTTTTTCCTGGTCTCTGTAATAATTCAGTTTAAAACAGTGACAAAGCACCATCTGTTGCTAAGCAACAGTTTGTAATCATGAAGGAAATCTATTAACATTAAAAGAATTTTCATGATTCCTGATGAGAGAGATCCCAAATTCTCTTCAAAGATGGATTACGTTTACACAAGTTAAAATTAGCTTCCAACATTTATCCTTTGCTTATAAAGCACATTTTTCTGCTTGTTCGCCTACAATGGTGATTGCAGTCTATTGTTCACCTGGGACACTGCCCCCTTGTGTACGGGCTAAGTTTCATGTGTAAGCCTTCACACTGACTTTCAGCTGGCTAATTGAAATTGGAGATTATCAGAGCCATAACTGAACCAGATCTCATTGTACTCACTTTACTACAAGAACTTACATTTATATAGCACTTTCAATATAGCAAAGTGACCCAAAGTGCTTCACAGGATCATATTCGGGCAAAAAAAAAATGACTGAGCCAAAGGAGGTGATATTAGGAAAGGTAACTAAAAGCATGGTCAAAGAGTTAGGTTTTAAGGAACATTTTAAAAGAGGGAAAGGCATAGAGATTCAGGCAGGGAATTCCCAAACTTGGGGCCTAGCTGGTTGAAGACACAGCCAGCAATGTTTGGAAAGTGGGAGATGCACAAAAGGCCAGATTTGGAGGACCAGATTTCTTGTTTGGGGGAGGGGAAGGGTTGTACAACTGAAGGAGATTACGTAAATAGGGCCATGGAGGGATTTGAACATAAGAATTTTAAGGTCAAAGTGTCAGTAGGCCAGGAGCCAATGAACCAATGAGCCCACGAATGATGGGCGAGCAGGACTTGGTGCGCTTGGATTACGGGCAGTAGAGTTTTGTAGTTTATGGAGGGTTGGAGGTAAAAGTCTGGCTCGGAGAGTGTTGGAGTAGCTGAGCCAGTTGGCTATCCCTTGATAATTATTAGTGGGAACCCTGACTCATTTTGCTCTGTTTCCAGAGAGGCAGATGCTAATTGAAGTGCTCAAGCTGAGATGAGCCAATTCGCTATCGGGCAGAGATCAATCCTGGAACTTTTTATGGTCTGTAATGTTGAGTTCTCTGCTGCCTATTGCACTTAACAATTGAGCCACCAGGAGATGTGGTGATAGGAGTTTTATATTGGAATTTGTTTGTAGCTGTGTAAAGTGCAAACTTTGTGCAGCTTTGGAGCAAAGGTAACTCTGTGCCTGGAGAATTGAGGGTCAGTTCATTTTTTGCTTGTGTCAAACAATGGAACAGGTGGATCAAGGAACACCAAAAGGCAAAGCTGGGGTAAGAGACATAATCATTTTTGAAGCAGCTTGGGTGAAGGTCCAAGGCCCATGGTGGGCAAGATATTATTGAGGCTAGAAAGAATAGGAGAGATGAAAAAGTAAATAAAGTAATGAAGTGATGCTTGGCTTGGTTGTTAAAAGCCTGTATATTGTAGATCTAAGGGAGAAATGCAAAAAGTAGTTGGAGTTTTGAGGTCCAGGGCAAAAATGAATTGGAGTTTTGGGTGCTGGTCCAGAGGGAATGCTTGACTTTCACCTGTGGCAGATGTTAGCTTGAGAGGAAGGGGGGAGTCCTAAAAGTGGAACTCTATTCCATGATTGTAAATGAGAAATATTAATATCGGAAGGAGGCAAAAAACAAAGACTGAAGGAGGAGGAAAAATGACTAGTAGTCAATATGAGCAGAAATAGTAATGGCTTTTATTAGCAACTAATTTTTTTTATTCGTTTCATGGGATGTGAGTGTTGCTGGCAAGGCCAGAACTTGTTGTCCATCCCTAATTGCCCTTGAGAAGGTGATGGTGAGCTGCCTTCTTGAACTGCTGAAGTCCATCTGGTGTGGGAACATCCACAGTGCTGTTGGGGAGGGAGTTCCAGGTTTTTGATCCATCGACAGTGAAGGAATGGCAATATTGTTCCAATTTAGGATAGTGTGTGGCTTAGAGGGGAACTTGCAGATGGTCAAAGAAGGAGTTGGACCACTTAAAGATGAAAGAGACTTTATTAGACTTGAGTAAGGAACTGTTGGAGATGCTCAAGTACATTGCCTTAGTTTTTGGAGGAAGTTGAAAGTTTAACTAAGTGTATCTGAAGAGGATGCAGAAGAACTACATTGGAGATGAATATTCAAAAGAAAACTATTTAGTGGGACAAAAAGTAATGAAGTCTACAGACGATATCCCAACCAGAATAGAGAAGGGAGTAGGGTCTAATCAATTTGTCCAATAATCTTTGAAAATGGGATTTGTGACTGGAAGGTAACAAACATTGCACTCATTTTGAAGAGTGGGGGCAAAGGGATAATGCTGGAAATCATGGACCAGTTAATCTCCAGTGGATTGTGGATAAATTTCTCAAGTCCATCGTGAAAAATGAAATTAGTATATATTTAAGATGAGGCCTAATCCAGGGCAAGCAGCATGAATTTAATTACATTTTTTGAAGAAACTGCTGTGTGTGGTTAAAGAGAATGGGGTGTGCATTTGATAAAGTTCCACATTAGGGACTATAATCGCATAGATGGAAAGATGGCTATGGGACAGAAAGCAAAGATATTTTCTGCATTGGAGGATTGTAGGTAGTGGGCTGTCAGAGGCATCTGTTCTGGGACCTCGTGTTCTCCATTTATGTAAAATGATTTGGACTGAGGTGCAAGAGGAATCATCAAATTTTTTACTTCCAATTGGAGACATTGCAAACAGGAAGAATGCTGGAGGTCACACAGATGGCAGATGGAATTTATTTTACAGCAATGATGAGTAGATTTTGGGGGTGGTTTGTTGGGGGGGGGGGGGTGGTCGGGGGCAGGGAATGGGTGGGAGGGAGGTGGAGAGTCTGTAAATAAGTGAAAGGACACATACCCTGCATGTTCAGACTGAAGAGTGGAGGAACAGGAGAGACCGATGGGTGCAGATACATAGTTCTTAACGTGTGAGTAAATGTAAGAAAATCCACCAAGTCAAGAGATTTATGCATGAAGATCATTGAATATAAAGGTATTGGTGAATTTGTGCAAGCCTTTGGTTAGGCCACAGTTGGTTGCATGTAGCTCTGGGCACCCATGGCCAAGAGGGCATTAGAGCCATGGAAGGGAGGGGTACAGTGATTCACTAGAATGAGAGGTTAGAGATATGGATAAAAGCTTGAAAAATCGAGGCTTTTTTAGAAACACATTTAGAGGAGTTTTAAAACAAATGTTTTGAGAGGGTAAACTTAAAACCTTGCTGCTGTTTGGAGAATCATGAGCAAGGGAGCACAGACTAAAGGCTGTCATGAGGGAAGAGAGTATTTTAGATGGGAAGGGAACTGGCTGCGATCTTGCTAGTGATTGTGCTAAGTTTGTTCTGCATTCTCTGATTTCTCTCTGGTTATCTCTGACAGTCACCGTTAAGTTGTTGCCCGTATATGAAATTGCAGGGTTTTCAGGAGGTGATTTGAAAATTATGGGCCTTTAATGGACAAGACTGAGAAAGTTATTGTATGAAAGGGTGAATGTTTGATTCTGTGGACCACATGCAAGTTAACTTGATGCATAGCCCAGTATCTTCAGCAAATGATCTTTATGCAAGGGAGTGGAAAACCTAGCATCTCAGTACAGAGCAGGTACAGCAACTTGCAATGGTTGCCCATGTGCAGTAAGACACCTGAAGGCGTACCTTTAGGTTAAAACCGATGTGAAGCAGGAGAGAAGGGCATTAGGGTGGGGAACTGCAAACTTTAAGAGAAGGGCTTGGAAGAGTTTTTTTTGTAAGCTTGAAGGTGGATGTAGGGAGCTTAAGTCAGCAGAACTGTCTGGTTGAATGAACAACCACCAGTAATGCTGCATGACAAGGAGCTCAGTCTTAAGAGAAATGAGAGGTTATGTGTGGGGACATAAGGCGGGATCATATAACTAGGGTAGAGTTGGGCAAGGCCATGAGCGCTTTGAAAACTAAGATGAGGATGAGTCACTTTACTGGGGCACAGAAAGCCGGTGTGGGTGCAGGCTGCCATCTTTTAAATAACTCCTAACTTGTGAAGGGTTAAGGCAAGCTACCCGAGCTTATCGGAGAGTCTCAGCAGGTCTGGCTGCATCTGTGGAGAGAGAAACAGAATTGATGTTTCAGGTCGATGACCTTTCATCAGAACTGTTTATTTCAGGTTTCCAGCATCTGTAGTATTTTGCTTTTATTCCTATAGGAGAGTGTTGAGTGGGTATGGAAGAAGGCAGGCTGTGTTGTGGAACTGTAAGAAATGTGGTCTTTAGTGATGGCGTGAATGTGGGGAAAGAAGCTGAGCTCAAGAATGAGCAATTACCAAGGGTTCCATACCTTCTGACACAGCCTGAAGGGGCAACTGAGGAGGTTAATGTATCAAGGTCTGAGGCACAAAGGTTTTGCTGTCAGCTATAAAGGATGGCTTTGGTCGCAAGGGACACTGGATGTGAAGTTTGATTGAAATGTCTTCAATTTCGCAAAGCACAATCCTGGCAGTACACAGCAGATCCATCAGCATACGAGAAATAGGAACAGGAGGAGGCCATTTGGTGTCTCTAGCTTGTTCAGCCATTATTAGATCATGGCTGATCTGTATCTTAACTCCATTTACCTGCCTTGGTTCCATATCCCCTAATGCACTTCTGAAACTTTCAACTGACCCATAGCCTCAAATCTTTTAGGGGAGAGAGTTATAGATTTCCAGTACCCTTTGTGTGAAGAAGTGCTTCGTGACATCACCCCTGAACAGCCTAGCTCTAACTTCACGGTTCTGCCCCCTTGTTCTGGACTCCTTGAACAGAGAAAATAGTTTTTTGTGTACCGTCAACTCCTTTTAATCATTCTAAACACCTCAAAGCTGAGTCTATGCAGCCTGTCCTCCATAATTTAACCCTTTTAGCCGAGGTATTTACTGGTGAATCTGCACTGCATCCTCTCCAAGGTCAGTATATACTCCTGAGTTGCAATATGCAGAGCTGAATGCAGTACTGCAAATGGGATTTAACCAGAGTTTTGTAAACTATAACATAATTTCCACTTTGTATTCCAGACACTTTGCAATGAAAGCTAAAATTCTATTGCCTTTTTAAATGTATTTTTTGTACCTGACTCCTAGTTTTCATTGATTATCGTCTTTGGAGAAGGGATTAGTCAAGCTGGTGTTTTGGGAGTAGGTGTACAAGTGCTTTGGGAAGCCTGTGTGTGGCCAGGTGCAAGTATTGTCTTGACTGTCAATCTTTCTTGTATTTTTATTATTTCTTGGCTGAATTGAATTTCTTTTCTGCTTCAGTTTCCTTATATTCTATACCAATAGGCCACTTAAGCCTCCATTTGCCAGGACTACCAATTTGCAGTTGACCTGGATTTAAAGAGTGGGATGAGAGTGTTGCAGGTTGAAGTGGTTGACTGGTAGCTGCTTGGTGTCTTCTGTAAATAACCTGGCCATTGCATGGAAAAATAATGGGATGTAGTTCTACAGATTCTGTCAGACCTGTAGTATCTTGTTTTAGTGGCTGTTCTCAATCTGTGAACTTTGGTGCTGAGGCCAATTGTAGCACCCTGGTTGAGGTCAGCTAACTCAGTATGGACCAGAGATCAAACCTGGGAGCTACCTCTGTCTTGGTTAGATGTTACCCTTACCAGCTGACTTACGGAGGGAGCGGAAGTTGGCTTTTATCCAGCAATTTAAGTTTTCAAATTAAACCACACACTATTTCAAAAACTGAAATGTCGTAAAGCCAAATATTGAAGGGAGTTGCACCTATTGTCTAGGTCGCGATGGAGTGCAGTAACCTTTTGTTATGAACTGACTTGTAACACGTGATCAATTTATTTTTCCTTCATTGTGACCTCGGACTGAACGGAACATTTCTCATCACTGAGACTAACTGCAGTAGCAGTATGGCACTGCCCAAGGAGAGCCACAGATTTAAAAAAATTCACAGGGTGACTGATGTGGGAAATGGACATTGTGTTGCAGGTACAGAAGGGGGTGCTTTTGGGTTGGGACTGTGATGTGCTGTTGGGCAGTTTTATTTTTTGCCCTAGACGTTCCTCTTGAGCTATGAGTAATGGTTTTATGTAACTGACTTGCTGGGCAACTTCAGAGAATACATGTGTCGTGCAGGCCCCCGCCTGTCAAGAATGAGGCATATTAATTTTGCCGCATGGACATTAGATTTCAAATTGTTGCTGGGAAGAATAGAAGGCCTGATACAAGGGGTTGCCGGGCCCCTGGCTAGAAAGACATTTTTGCATATTAACAGGCTTGTAGACAAAGGAGCCATTCCCTGCTCCAATTCAATCCACAAACAGACGTGGTCAGACCAGCTAGTCACATGGCTATCTGGCTGTCGCAGAGTTTGAACTGAGTGTTTTAAATCGGAGAGACAGTGTTTGAACTGGCAGAAAGCTATTTGCTTTTGGACTGAGGCAGACCTCCTCTCTTGTCTGCTCCCATCTCTTTCTCACGGAACTCCAAAAAACGTCTGAAGACCCGTGAACCCCAAGAGAGAAAAGTCTCCTACAGTGAATAAAGTTTAAGAAGAATACTGTGCTCCAACGAAAAGCAAGATCTACCTACAACAAGAACTCTACAGTGAGCTCGAAGACCTGTAACAATTCTTCGGATATTGCCTCAAACCTTTCCACATTTTTTTTTCTCCCCTTTTCTGTCTCTGTTTGCATGTGTGTATCGCGTGGAGCGCAGCATGTATCCATAGGCGTTAACTGAATTAGAGTTTTAAGTTTAATAAAATTTCACCACCTTTAAACCTAAGAAAGCCTGTTTGTGATTGTGATTGTTTCTTTACCTTATAATTGGAAAGCGGTCAACAAGGATTCACCAAGGGGGAGCTAAAAACACAGTGGGCTGGATTTTACCTTACGCGAATGGGAATTCACTACCAACGTAAAAGTCGGTGGCAAACCTGCTCCCGTCTAGCCGGGGGATCCGTCCCGCATTTTACGGGTCCCCGGGCTTTAATTGTCCCAAGGTGGGACTTCCACCCGCTTGAGGGAGGAGGTCCCGCCTCAGTGAGCTGCTGGCCATTCAGCGGGCCGGCAGCTCTTAGTCCCAGCAGCGCCACTGCTGGGACTGTAGCCCAGCCAACGCCCTAGACCTCTTTCTCACCTGGTCGTAACAATAAGAATCAACCATGTTGCTGTAGGACTGGAGTGGCATACAAGCCAGACCAGGTAAGGGCAGCACATTTTTTTTGGTGAAGAATATTCGTGAAACAGTTGGTTTTTACAACAATCTGCTTCAGGGTCAATTTTACTGACTTGAAAAAAATAAATGAATTCAGATTCTCAAATTGCTACAATGGGATTTGAACTCATGTTCAGGCTTCTATTATGAGTCCAGTAAAATAACGACTATGCTACTATGCCACTATGCCCCTTATTATAGAGGAAGCTTTACACTGTATAGCCTGCGTTGCACCTGCCCTGAGTATGTTTGCTGGCACTGGGTGACTGAAACAGGGAGTGTTGCATTCCCTAACACAAAAATCTCCTCACCTTGATGGTTGCAAAATTTGCAAAGATAAGCTTCAAAGCCTCTGTAATCACATTGTTCTCACGTACAGATTGGCATGAAAGGAATGGAACTGTTAACTTCACAGCACTTGCAGGAAATGTTTTGCAATAGCCATTGGTTTCCAACTGGTTTGCAGCATAAGTACTGACATGGTCTCTCCTCTTTGGGCAAGTATGGTGAGAAAATGTAGACATAGGGCAGTCTTGGCAAATGTATATATTTGGACTTTGTAATTTAAAACAATTGAATATAGCGATGCTAGAGTCTGTTCATTTACACTGTCTTTATCTCCAATATTTAATCAAAACCCTGACTAGTAGTGTGCTCCCCACTACTTTTAACCTTTGGGTTACGAGCACACATGAAGTCTCACTGACTCCTGACTTGATTGCTGTCACTTGCTGATTGCTGTTGAATGTTGCCTTGAAAGGAAATGTATATTCAAAAGTCAGAACTTTTGATTGCAACTCTGTTCAAAAAAAACCTCTTTACATTAGGATTTCTCACCCACTGCTCAGCTTTTTTAGAACTTGCCACTGCTCCAAAGCTCTTCAATTCTGAATTTACCATAGTAGGAAATCATAGAAACTGAGTAGACAGCTTAAAAATTATGGTTAGTCGTTCAACTTTTGTGCAGGCTATTTATCTCCAGTGCAAAGTAGATTATCCACGTGCAGGATAACCAGTGCGGTCCAGTTTATTTCATGGTAGCTGTTCTCTCATTAGCAGGGTAAATTACCTGTCCCTATCTTCCCCACAGTTGGTTTCTATTATACTGAAGGGAAATTGACAGTTAATTTGCATTTCATACGTAAACATGAAGCTGTTTTGTGAAGCCCAGCATTGAGAATTTAGCATTGAATTGTGGACAAGTTGAATGAGTTCCTAAGATTATTGTACGTATTTTTGAAGCCAAATATGAGTAGTTTCTGTTTTCATTGGGGGTGGAAATGTTTTTTTCGTGCAAAAACTTCTCCCCCTGCCACCCCAATCTCTCCACATCTTACCTGAAAGCATCAATTCTTGCTAGGATACAGTGCTACAGACTTCAGCTGTCCCTGGGATTTCATCTAAGTGGCTGTTCCTCATGAGAATCCAACCCATGAATATCAAATCCAATGTCCACAAATTGCACTTTCCACCAGGGACTTGCGGATATTGATCCTGATTCCTTCCCAGTGGTAGGGAGGCCAGTGGCTAAAACAAGCTTTGTGACTCCGCACAGGCTGGAAATTTAAGCTGGAATTTAGCGGGTCCGCTTGACCGAGTTCCACACATTGTAGTGCACTCATCCTTTGGGTGAGCCAACATGAATATTGGGAGCTTCTCGTCCAGGACACTTGACAAGGATCTGGATGTATGATGGTGTTCAAAGATCTTGTTTGAGTGTGCAGCACTAGTTGGTGTCCCTTCTCTGCTTAATTTGTATCCAAGGTAAATGTGGGCATTTCAGATTTGAGAACCATATTGGAACAGCCTCCCACCAATGAGCCACTGGTGCAATAGAATCTTGCTTCCTGTAGGAACAATTATCCCATCCGACCCGCTCCCAGTATTCAAGTGGGAAGTGCCAACAAAATGTGTCTCTGACCCACTTTCCATAAAAAAAACTTTGACTCCCCCCCCCCCCCCCCTGACAGCCAAGTATTTCTGACTCAATGTGAGACTGAATTGTAATATGCACTGGAGAGATGCGCAGGTGTACATTGTAGTAAGATGAGTATATCAAGTAGGATGCGTCTTTTGAGTATATGTGATCTTTAAGCAATATATATGATTGTGTCTTTCCCTGTAAATGGTTGGTATCAAGTACTTTGCTGCTGAATTGCTTTCCAATAATGAATAGTTTGCTTTTTATTCTATGCTTGCACACTTCAATTTTATTTTTATCACTGCACTGATTTATTTCTCTTTTTCTTTATTTCCTGCACCAAGCATTCCTATCTGGACAGGGAAACGTCAATCATTTTGAGAAACATAGCTGGGAAGCCTTCTCATTTGCTGACCAAGGTGAAGCGTGTCTTCCAACCTGCATGTGATAAAACCCTGTAGGTAGAATGAGTAACCCTGTGACTTGTTGCCAATCCCATACTATTGTTAATACATAAATATCAAAGAATCCTTTTGATTTCCCTTTTCCTCAATCCCTTGCAGACCAAGCTGCTGGGATTGGCTATACTCAGCTTGTGTTGCTGTGACTCCTCCAGTAATTGGCTTTTTTTAATTCTTCCTGCTTGTGATCCACCCCTTTTCCCTAATGAGTGAAAAATACGTTTTTGTTTTGAGCTCTTTTTGTATTTGTGTATTTCAGAAACTTATTTAATCAGGTAGCTGCATGAGAGCATGTCTAGTGCCTGCATGCTACCCCTTGGCAACCTCTCTATGTACTTCCTGGATAACTCAGAAGGGGAGTTTTGCTCAGTTTTTGTAATCACTTCAGTTTTTATTTTGTCATTCTGGCAACATGTATGGAATTATGTGCATGTTCATTTACAGTTGAAAAATACCGAGAAAATAACCACATGCAGCATGCCCAAAGAAAAATCAATATCCCATCAATATTTTGAAACCGCATTAAAGTTTAAAATATGTTTAACTGAGTGTTAATATTCACAAATATTCTGTGAGCAAACTAACAGCACACAACTTAGCAAAGCTCCAACTTCTTGACCACCAGAAGGTTTTAAAAGCTTGAGCACTGCACGGATTGAGATTGTGCTGATTTGGTCTGCAGTAAGTTCTGCGACACTATAGACAACTTTCTTGCTTGTTCATTTTCATATGAAGTTGTACCAAAACTTCACTGGCTGTAAACCAAATGGAGTCCTGCCAAGCAAATATGCGACTTCCCAACAACTGTCATGTTTTGCCAGAGTTAGCCCCTCACTGATATCGCAAAAGAGCCTGAGCTCTGAAAAGTGGCCTTAATGAGATGTCGAAACTACATTAAGTTAAACTCAGCTATGTTATTGTATACCTTGCATTCTACTGTGCCAGTTCTTGTTTGGTGGGATTCCACTTATAAAATTGTAAGTGGCAGGGCACCATGAGACTGATTTGGTGGCACTGATATTCAGTTTTAACTCTTAATTCAGATGGAAGGTCCAGGATCAGATGCTGCACTTCTTGTTTAACAAGCTAACATGCTTGGCCTTGTTGGCCTTCTAAGATAAAGATATTGTTTGGTGTTGCACTTCGCCTTACAGGCCCAAAAGCCTAGGTTCGATGTGTGATGACTTGGCTGATTTCAGCTGGGGGCGCAGTTCTAATGGGTTATCTGGACCAAGGAGGTGAAAAGTCAGTCAGGTCTCCCACTCTTGCTGGAAGGTTTATGTTCCGGTGGTGCAGTGGTTAGCACCGCAGCCTCACCGCTCCAGGGACCCGGGTTCAATTCTGGGTACTGCCTGTGCGGAGTTTGCAAGTTCTCCATGTGACCGCGTGGGTTTTCGCCGGGTGCTCCGGTTTCCTCCCACAGCCAAAGACTTGCAGGTAAATTGGCCGTTGTAAATTGCCCCTAGTGTAGGTAGGTGGTAGGGAATATTGGATTACTGTAGGGTTAGTATAAATGAGTGGCTGTTGGTCAGCACAGGCTCGGTGGGCCGAAAGGGCCTGTTTCAGTGCTGTATCTCTAAATAAATAAAAATAAAATAAATGTCAGGTGAGAAGACTGGGTGCAACTGTCAGTTCTCAAGTTGTGCCTCAGTGCACAAATGGCCATTTGGGGTGAGGTGCCAGAGGATGGACCAGTGCCTGTGGACACCTGCAGCAAAACTTAGCAAACTTAGGCACAACGGGTTTGGGAAAGAGAAGGGAGTAAATTAGATAAGGAAACTGAT
Source organism: Heterodontus francisci (assembly GCF_036365525.1). Taxonomy (NCBI): domain Eukaryota; kingdom Metazoa; phylum Chordata; class Chondrichthyes; order Heterodontiformes; family Heterodontidae; genus Heterodontus; species Heterodontus francisci. The sequence continues at coordinate 114,776,799 of NC_090377.1, forward strand.
TGAATGCAAGACATCCAGAGGAATTTCATAACGCCACAATAAAATAATCCACTATATAATTTAAAAAAAAACCTTTTTGTGTTCTCCGAGTTTTGTACCATTTTCTCCTTCCTTAGGCTCCCTTCTCCCCTACGCACCACACACAAGCCATTCCTTAAGCAAGATGGCAGTCAGCAACCTATTCCCAAGCTTCTGCTGCGTATGCTCTTGAATCTGTTACTAAAAGGTAACTTGCATTGGTAAGTGGGCTCTGCTTTTCTCTGTCTTGCAGTAGTGTCTTTCTGAGTGCTTGGTGGCTCATTTAACTACCACACAGGCATCAACAGACCTTGAACCTATATTTTGGCCCCAGAGTAATATTCAAAGCAACTAAAAATTGGTTTGAAAGCTCAGTATGGTAGCCTACTGGGACCAACTTATCAATTTATCAAAAATGACTTTCCTTGATCAGGGTAGTTAATAGATCTGACCAATAGAAACAACTGTATAGTTGGCATCCTGTTGACAGCTGTTGTAGTCAGTGTTTAGCTAGAACTGGAACAATTCTACTATATATTCAGTTGGTTAATTTGACTATATTAATGAGCATGAGAATGGAATATAGCATATGGGACTAGGAATAGAGCTTATAAACTTCGGATTTTCTTTTCATTCTTTTATGGGATGTGGGTGTCTCTGGCAAGGCCAGCATTTATTGCCCATCCCTAGTTGCCCTCGAGAGGGTGGTGGTCAGCTGCCTTCCTGAGCTGCTGCAGTCCATGTGGTGATGGTGGTCCCATGGTGCTGTTGGGTAGAGTTCCAGGATTTTGACTGATGATGAAGGAAAGGCAATATATATTCAAGTCAGGATGCTGTCTGACTTGGAGGGGAACTTGAAAGTGGTTGTATTCCCATGTGCCTGCCACCCTTGTCCTTCTAGGTGGCAGGGCTCGCGGGTTTGGAAGGTACTTTCGAAGTAGCCTTGTTGCATTGCATCTTGTAGAAGGTACACACTGCAGCCACGGTCTGCCGCTGAGGGAAGGAGTGAATGGCACCCCATATGCCGCCTTAAAACAATTAAATGGACTGCTTTGGCCTGGATGATTAGTTTCTTAAGTGTTGTTGGAGCTGCATTCTTCCAGGCAATTGGGAAGTACTCCATCACACTCCTGACTTGTGCCTTGTAAATAGTGGAATGGCTTTATAGAGTCAGGTGTTGTTACTTGCTGCAGAGTTCCCAGCCTCTGACCACCTGTTGTAATTACGTGGCTGCCCCAGTTAACATAATGGTCAGTGTTGACCCCCAAGGTGGAGGGGGATTCGACGATGGTAATGCCGCTGTATATCAACGCGAGGTGGTTAGTTCTTCTGTTGGTCATTCTATGGCACTTGTGTGACACAAATGTTACTTGCCACTTATAAGCCCAAGCCTGAATGTTGCTGCATGTGGGTACAGATTGCTTTATTATTTGTGGAGTTGCAGGAACTGTGAATGTAATACTGCAATCATAAGTGAACATTTTGACATGTTAATATTTTCTTCCATTTTGAGTCCCCTGCCTTCCTTTGAGCAGCTGTTAGGTGTCTGGGAGGAGTCCCCAGGTGGCTCCCCTTCCCTTGTTCCTTTCACCTTCCTGAGAGGAAGTGCTTCCTTGCTGACTAGCTGAGATTGGGAACTTGCTACATGAAGAATTTAAAACAAAAAAAAAAGTTGAAGAAAAATTGCTACTGCAAACTGCCCAAATAGGTCAGTGGAGTTGCTTTCATTTGTACTTGAGGTTGGTCTGTGGAATGGCTGGGGCTGTGTGTTTAGGCTTATTGCTCTTGGATAGCAAAGGGGTGGGGGGAGAGAATTAGCAAGGTTTTCCATTCCTAATTGCTGTCCAGTGTACCATACTGGAACCCACTATGTGGCTGTCATTTAAGGGTTCGACTGTTATCGCTGCACTTGGCCCATGTCAATTTTAGTCTTTTGGGTGAGAAACCATGTGTGATAGTCTACTTTAGCAGGAATTGAACACCATCAGTACAGTATGGAAACAACTGGTTAGTCATGCACTGCCAGAATCCTCCCTGCTCATAAACTGACCTTGGAGAACTTGAATATTTTCCCCATTCCCGAACTGAGAATCACAAGCCAAGTGCGAAATGATTCATTCCAGAAAGAAGAATGAGGAGAGGTAATATAAAATTATACCATTTAGTTTATAGGAGGTGCAGGAAGAGCAAGACTTGGGGGGTTCACATACACACATCATTAAAGGCGACAGGACCCTATTGGAGCCTGTCTGTGCACAGGAGGTTAGGCTGAGCCAGTATTGGGGCCTGCCCCTGTGTGCGGGCTTAGGCTGAGCCAGCATTCCCTCACATCTCCGGTGTATGTGCATGAGTGCACAATTCCATTTAAAGTCGGAGTTAAATGCCTTGGGAATAAAAGTGAGACCAGCACTTGCTGTTAGCTCAGCTCAGAATGTTAACTGGACATGTTGGTTTTCTTGGCTGGGACTGATTCAGATTCTGTGTATTGTGTCTCCATTGTCTGAAGTTAAATTTAAACAGAAAATTGGATTATATTAGATTTTGATAGTGCAGTTAGCTGTGTTTGCACCAGCTGTTTGACTTGTTAACATTTGCAGGTGGCTAGCTGTTATACTCCATGGACAGAGCTCCATGCCAAAGTCTTGCTGATTTGAGAATAAGGTGTCATTTTTCAGGCAGAAATTTTGACCGCATCGTCCATCCTGTTGACAAGTTGGATTTGCAGCTTACTACCCCAGACTCGGTCATTAGCTTCATGATGTTTTAACCAGATCTTTACAGGAAACATATTCTCCAGTTTTTGGACCCAGCTCTTTACCTTTAAACGTGATTAAATTCCGAAAACAGGAGGGTGGCTTCTCCAGTGGATTAGTTGAAGAAATCAGTGAGCTTTGCAAATGAGGCTGATTCCCATTTGTATTGATTTTATTCTCATCTGGGAGGCAGTAGGGTTGCTAAAATTGGCTTCGCAGTCCATGAACTCGCTGTCCATCAACTCTCTGGAAAGGGAGATGAATATGGAAGCCCGATGAATATCAGGCTCAGTTATAATAAACCCCACAATCAAAGAGTTTGCTAACACACAATGATGATATAAGGTGTCGGAGATCGATTGCTGCCAGTGAAACTGTACCCAAGCAAGAATCGGTGCCTTTGGAAAGGAAGGGGAGAAAATGACCCAACAAATTCATGATTGAGAATTTATAGCTCATGATCCCTTTTTTCCACAGCCAATATCTCTGAACTAAACAAACAACTTTTAAAATGGAATCCAAATAAATTAAGTCAACAGAATATTAGACGTATTTTCTCAGTATGCAGTTATAAAATGGCATTGCGTCCTGTTAACTGTTCAATTTTGTCTTTTTTTAAGATGGTGGAACAGCATTTCCTCTCTCTCTCTTGCTGCTCAATCTCTCTTGTCCCTTAAACACTTGGCTGGCTTTCCCTGGGGCTACTGGCAGTGCAGCTGCCTGGCTGCCCCTTTACGAGGTATGTCTCGAGGCAAGGGAGAGTCCCACCTTTTCCCCTTACACGAGACAACCCAACTTAACACCAGCAGATGGTCAGGGAAACACCACTTTCCATTTGTACACGTCAAGGAAAGACAGGCCATAGTCTGTAGACACTTTACAGATATGGGTAAGGATATTTCTATTAAAACGCTAGTATTCCGATGATTGGTTCAATATATCTAACTTGTTGACGCACGTCATTTAATTCCCTTTGAGATTTGAGGCAGGGACTCCCCAGAGGCCTCTGGTCTCGAGCAAAATGCACAGACCTCGATGGTTTACAACACCAAAATATAAAAATCCCATTGTGCTTCGAAGTGCTTGCACCTGCTGTGTCTGATATTATCTCGCTGGCATGTGATGAATGAACGTCGCAGGTTTTTAGCCACGAATAATGTAAAATTAAAAAGGATGGAGGAAGAATTGATCATTTCTTTCAAAGCAGCAGTGTTAACACAGGGGCCTGCTGCTGAGGTGTTTTATGGCTCTTTACTTAATTAGGTTCTAAGCCAATGACTTGGGCACAGTCATCACGTTAGCAGCAGAGTCTTTTGTGGCGTGGGATTATGTTTATGATGGGTATATCCCTGAACAATCCCAGCTGTTGCTGTCAGTTGTGCACAACACAGCTTGTTCGAACCAAAGCTTTGTCAGGATACTACTTTGTGCCATACTGGAGCATGCAGGTAAACTGATGCAACATGTTTTAAAGGATGGCTTTCATGAATAATTGTTTGCAGTAAGAATGATGGCAACGGAAACCAAATTTACCTTTAACCTGTTCATTTGCCCCTTTTAAAATATGCTTTTCATTACACTACATTTCATTATGTTAAAAGATTTTTTAAAAATCAGGCATATAAATGTCACAACTGTTATGTTACTGCTGCCTTAAATGCAATTGGATTGCAGTCTAGTCAACAACAAATGCAGTTGTTGCCTTGAGAGGATAAGTAAAAACAAAGGGACATACTTTGCACAATTTTTATTTCCCGGTTAATTTCACCCCATAACCGGGAGGGAGGCTAAAAGCATTCTTTCGTGGCATCCAATTAAAGCTCTTGTGTGATGCTGCAGGACTTGGGGCTGTTGGTTAAACTGTGTCCTGAGCTCACTGCACAGTGGTGGTTGATCATGGAAGCTGCTTTCCCTTCTGTCGTCCTGTGTCTGTTAGGTGTATTTCTCTGGTGCATTATAGTGTCCTGATTCGTCTTAATTTGCTCACTGTGTGTTTCTGCAGGAGGAGCATGCTGCCAGGCAGAAAGCAGAAAAAATCAGGGTGGCATTGGAGAAGATCAAAGAGGCACAAATCAAAAAGGTAAGGGGTGGCCAGCAGCAAAGAAATAGTCCTTGATGCTAAAAATCAAACAAACAGAAAATGCTGCAAGTATTCAGTAGGTCAATCAGCACCTGTGGAGAGATGTTTCAACAATGGGTTCATGTCTGATTTAAAAAAAAAATTGTTCGTGGGATGTGGGCATCGCTGGCAAGGCCAGCATTTATTGCCCACCCCTAATTACCCTTGAGAAAGTAGGGGTGAGCTGCTGCCTTTAACTGCTGCAGTCCTTGTGGTGTAGGTACACTCACAGTGCAGTTAGGGAGGGAGTTTCAGGATTTTGACCCAATGAAACTGAAGGAATAACAATATAATCCCAAGCCAGGATCATGTGTGGCTTGGAGGGGAACT